>NC_143478.1:34893626-35210501 GCF_027475165.1 Benincasa hispida
GATTAAAAGACAATGGATCCTCTAAACCATCATCTGGTATCATGAGTTGAGTTTTAGTTAAACCCATGTACCGGTCAGGCTGTTGCACAACCCTCTCACTACGACGAGGCATTCTCAACTCTTAAGAAGGATGTGAAGTATCAGTTTCATCAACAACTCTTGTTGACGAACCTGCTCTATAACAACTCTTGTTGAAGGACCTGCTCGATCAACAACTCTTGTTGATGCATTTTTCGTTTCTCTGGACATTTCTTCTATTACTAGCTTACTGCAAGGTTGATGATTCTTTATATAATTTCCCTCGAGGAAGGTTGCATTTGTCGATACAAACACTTTATTTTCCTGAGGATCATAAAAGAAATCACCTTTTGTTTCTTTTGGGTAGCCTACAAATACGCACACTTTTGAACAGTGTTCCAACTTTCTAGGATTTTGCACCAACACATGTGCTGGAAAATCCCAAATCCTGAAATGACGTAAATTTTCTTTACGTCCCATCCAGAGCTCATAAGGTGTTTCAGAAACACTTTTCGAGGGAACTATGTTCAAAATATACACCGTTGTCCCAACTGCATGTCCCAAAAAGAATTTGGTAGCTGAGCGTAACTCATCATGGAACGAACTATGTCCAACAAGTTTTTATTTCTCCTTTTTGTCACACCGTTCTGCTGAGGTGTGTCAGGGACTGTGAGTTGAAATTGAATTCCATGTTCTATCAAATAATTCTGGAATTCTATGTTCATATACTCACCACCTCGACCCGATCGAAGTGTTTTAATCTTTTTACCTAATTGGTTCTCAACCTCAACCTTATATTCTTTGAACTTTTCAAAAGTTTCAGACTTTTGGTCCATTAGGTAAATATGCCCATACCTGGAATAATCATCTATAAAATCGATGAAATATTCGTACGCTTCTCTCGCTCTAACATTTAGAGGCCCACAAAGGTCTGAGTGAATCAGCTCTAGGGGTTCTTCTCATGAACGATTTGGATCAAATCTTTTGTAACGATTACAAAGTGGGTCATATTCATAGTATGACTAGGATTAAGGTACCCAATCTTATCCATATACTATAAACCATTTAGATTATCACTTGAACATGATCCACCTGTATGTCAACTACATACTATTCAAGTTACATGAAATAATTTTTTATCTTAATTTATTGGATTGAGTTAGGCAAGTTTAAATGTCAAATAAAATAACTCTTTATTTTAGTAAGTAGCCAATTTATTTATACATTACAAACCATGAAATTTAAAGTATAAACCTTAACAGCTTAAGCGTTTATGTTTTGCAAGGGGGCAAATGTAACAAGGGGAATTATGAACATGATGAAGGGATCAAATCCCACAGCGGAAGCGTGTGAACGCCTTGCTTCGATTTTGTTTTAAAATTACAACACATAAAAGAAGAAACATATATGAATATGTACTAAGTTAAGCATGAAATTAGTGGAAAGAAGAAAGTAATACGTTTGAAGAACTTTTTCTCAAGTCTTCTCTTGGTCTTCAGTAAATCTCCCAAGAACAGTATGGAGAACACCACCATCGGATCTTCCCTATTATTCTCTTGGAAAAGACCAATTTTGGGAACCGTCTTTTGAAAGAACAAAAGAAATTTGTGTTAATGTGGAGATCTTTACGGAGAGCTCTTTTCACTGTAAAAATTGAGAGAACTCCTTTTGGGAGTCAAGAGGGAGAGATTTCCTAATAATAATAATAATAACAACAATAATAATAAAACTTCTCTACCATAACTTTGCATTTGTAGAGAAAAACTTCTCTAATTAGTTGGAATAACCACTCACTAATTTTCTATAATTAAACTAAAATGATTTTAATTTAAATAAATAAATAAATTTAGAAAATTAAATATCTAATATTTAATTTAAATATTTGAATCTTATATATATATATATATATATAGTACATAATCTATAGTTTTTAATATGAATCTAATTCATGTTATTTTAATATTTGAATCATATTCAAATATATTAAATCTTTTTTTATTATAAAGTTTAATTTTGAATCCTATTCAAAATTAACTTTATAATATAATGTATCTATATACATTATATTAATTGTATCATATACAATTAATGTTATTTCCTTTAATAATTTGAACAATTCAGATTCTTCCAAAACTTTGGTTGTTGTTTACCCATTGTGAGCTAGTAGGAGTACCTAATGAACCTACAGATTAGAAGCTCCAAGAATTCAACATTAACTAATTAAACTCTTTAATTATGTTAATGAACATTCATTAATTGCAGACCACTCTACTAAAGACTCACAACTGCATTATTTGCATTGTAGAATATTTCTACATCCATGGATTTAACAATTACTGTAAGTCGATCTTCCACGAGCAGTTCGTAATTACAGTTGGGTCAAATTACCTTGTTACCCTGGTAATTACTGATAAAAGAGTTGTTCACATCTGCTGATTACAACAAATTCTTCCTTCGTTTTTTGTTGCTTTCCTTTAGCATTTCACGTTCCACTATTTTGGTTGTTATTTTCTACTTTCTCTCTCATGGTTGTTATATTAAACTAGTGTTATTATGCCATGTGGCAATATATAAGTTAATAAATAGCTACTACATGATGGGCTCTTATTATCACGGAAGGCCGATCGTATAGTAAATTTCTTTTTTTTCTTCTGTCGTTTACTTTCTCGACTTATCGTGTAGTCGCTTGTCTCTATCGTCTACACTCTATCGTATACACTCCATCATTTACACTCTCGGCTCTATCGTGTAGTGTCTTGCCTTTATCGTTTACACACTCAACTTTGTCGTGTAGTCTCCTTCCTTTATCGTCTACACTCTCATCTCTGTCGTGTACACTCCTATTTCTGTCGTTTAGTCTCTTGACAACGATCATTTAGTTTCCACTTCTCTCTATCGTTTACATGGTATTAGTGCTATAAAGCATCATGCTTTTCTTCATGGCGTCGAGCTCGGGAACATCTAAAGAAAATTCCACTTCACCAGTGACATCAAACCTAGGTATTCATTCAATTATTCTACCTCCAACCAACATCTCTATATCTTCTCCGTCATTTACCCCACCTGCTACTCAACGCATCCTTCCCCCTGCTCGAAACCCATCTACCCTCCATAATATGGCCCTCCACCACTACCCCTTCACCCTCAGTATGTCGGTTTTCCCACCCATCATTCTTTTCAAAATTAGGTATCGATCAACCCTTTTTCCATACTCCCATCCCCGCAATCCCACGTAGCAAACTTCCCTTATATGTCTCAATCCCTTACTGTCAAACTAAATGATTCAAACTACCTTCTCTGGAAGAATCAACTTCTCAACCTCATCATAGGTTATGGCCTTGAAACTTTTATTCACGGTACCTATCCCCAGCCACCAAAATACCTCGATCCTTAGTAGACTCAACTCAATCCTCATTTCTCTTATTGGCAGAAGTGTAATCGTACTATTATGAGTTGGTTTTACTCCTCTCTCAATGAAGATAAAATGGGTGAAATAGTCGAGTACGAATCAGCATTGGAGATTTGGGAAGCGTTTCAAATGGTTTATGAATCATCTTCAACAGCTTGGATGATGGGACTACGCTTTCAGCTTCAAAAGATAAGAAAGAATGACATCAGTGTCTCTTAGTACCTCGCCAAGATTAAAGATATTGCAGATAAGTTTGTTGCTATTGGGGA
The DNA here is from genome assembly GCF_027475165.1 of Benincasa hispida. Lineage (NCBI taxonomy): Eukaryota > Viridiplantae > Streptophyta > Magnoliopsida > Cucurbitales > Cucurbitaceae > Benincasa > Benincasa hispida. The sequence continues at coordinate 34,897,323 of NC_143478.1, forward strand.
ACCTTTGTCTTACCGTGATCATCTAGAATACATTCTCGAAGGTCTCAGCAATGAGTACAATCCCTTTGTGACTTCCATTCATAACAAAACTAACCACCCCTCCATCGCTGATGTCCGTAGTCTGCTTATCACATATGACTCTCAGCTGGAATCGCAATTTGCTATGGATCAACTCCAACAAATACAAGCCAATGTTGCCCATCTCTCTCTACAACCTCGACATCCTCACTGGCCACAAACTACCAGGTCATCCTTCAGACCTCCTCCATCTCTTCCAAGTTTTCTCCCTAACCCTCATTTCTCTACTGTGAATGCCACTGATCATACATTTCATAGATCCCCTGCCTGAGCTCAATGACCACCCCCCCATCAACCATCACACTCCTCTAATCGGCCACAATGTCAAATTTGCAATAAACTTGGCCATATAGCATTATCCTGCTACAACATTGATAATCCAAAATATAGAACCATTCACCATCCCCAAACTCATTTTTCTCAAGCTACACAAACCCCAACTCAACCGTTATCCTATGTCACTACTCCCTCTGCTCCAAAATTAAATCATCCAGATGAAAGCTGGTATATGAACTCCGGAGGCACTCATCACATGACCCCTAACCTGTCCAACATCCAACAACCTATCCCATATTTTGGTGGTGAACAAGCTGTCATAGGAAATGGTAAGTCTCTTTCCATCTCTCACACTGGTTCTTCATCTTTTCTGTCATCTATATCTAATACTCCAGTTTATCTTCACTCTGTCCTTCATACACCTTCAATCTCTCGAAATCTAATTAGCATCGGTCGTTTATGTTATGATAATAATGCTTATGTTGAGTTTTTCCATGACTCTTATGTTGTGAAGGATCTTCAAACCAAGAGACGACTCCTCCGGGGCACACTTGATCATGGCCTGTACAAGATTTCTATCACTCCATCTGCTACATGCTCATCCACTTCCTTCTCTCATCAACTGCCTTCATCTCAGCACTCACAGACTTTTCTTTGTGGCATCGTTGCCTAGGACACCCCTGCCTAGGACACCCCTCCCCTCTAGTAGTTCTATCTGTTTTGTCTAAATGCAAACTGAAGTACAAAAATAATATAAATATATCAGTTTGCACACACTGTCAAATGGCCAAGAGCCATCGTTTGCCTTTTCAGTCTTTTAATTCTCGTCCACCCTCTCCCTTTGATATCGTTTATGCCGATGTATAGGGTCCTTCCCCTATCAATTCAGTAAATGGAGACAGGTATTTCTTGTTGTTTATCGATGCTTTCTCGCGTTTTACTTGGATGTATACAATGAAAGTGAAATTCGAAGTTCTCCCATGTTTTCTTAAGTTTCAAGCAATGGTATCAAATCAGTTTTCCACTACTATTAAATCAATCTAAACTGATGGAGGAGGGGAGTTTAAAGCTCTGTCATTTACTCTAGACAAACTTAGTATAATCCACCGTCTATCTTGTCCCTATACACCTCAACAAAACGACACTGTCGAATGAAAGAACAGACATGTTGTTGAAGTTAGCTTAGTCATGCTTGCCCATTCCTCTGTTCCATATACCTTCTGGCTTTTCGCCTTCCACACAACTACCTACCTTATCAACCGGCTACCCACACCTCTCCTTGCAAACAAATCCCCCTATGAAACCTTATATTATAAACCTCCTGATTACTAGCTTCTTAAAGTGTTTGGCTGCACTTTCTTTCCCTTCCTTCGATTGTTTAATGACCATAAACTTCAATACCGGTCTCATGAATGCGTATTCTTAGGCTACTCTTCCTTGCACAAAGGATATCTCTGTCTCCATCACACAATAAGTCGCATTTATGTCTCCAGGCATGAAGTTTTTAATGAAACTGCCTTTCCTTTCCTAGATAGCTCTTAATCAATCACTTTTCCTCCACTCTCTTCTTCTCCTATCGTTTCCATTCCCATTCTTATCAGTCCCGTTAGCCTATCCTCCCTACATCAGGCCACTGCCAATTCTCACAGCAACTTTGTTCATCACCATGATCCCTCCCCCTCCCCCCCATCTATCTTCTTCCATCCCATTTCTATCCTTCTAACCTACACCCGAACCTACACCACCTAACCAACCTACTCCTCACCTTCCTTAATCACCTGAATCATCAACCAATCCACCAATTTCCATCATTCCCTCGCCTTTACCACCACTCACCTCTACCCTCCCAACTCCCTTTGTTTCCCCACACCTGAACCTTCCCACCACTTTAGGCCTACCAGAATCCCTACCTCTCACAACCAATAACCATCCCATGATTACACGGTAAAAAATAGGCATTTTTAAACCAAAGGCTTGGTTATCCGAGGTCATTGACTTGGACAAAACATAACCAAGATCCTACAAGGAAGCCCTTCTTCATCCAAGATGGAAGCAAGCAATGCTTAAGGAATATGAAGCTCCCATACGAAATAATACATGGTCTCTCACACCTCTGCCCCAGGATCACAAGGTAATTGGCAGTAAGTGGGTGTTCAGACTCAAACAGACTCCATCAAGTGAGATTGCTCAATTCAAGGCTCGTTTGGTTGCTCAAGGGTTCAACCAAGACTATGGCATTGATAACTTTGAGACCTTCAGTCTAGTTGTCAAGCCTACTACCATTCGACTTGTTCTATCCATTGCTTTATCTCATAATTGGATCATTAGGCAACTTGACGTACACAAGGCCTTCCTCAATGGCGACTTATCTGAGGAAGTATATATCAAGCAACCACTTGGTTTCATAAGTGATCAACACCTCGAGCATGTATTACTTCTGCATAAGGTGTTGTATGGTCTCAAACAGAGTCCTTGCGCATGGTTTTCAAAGCTCAGTACCTGTCTGATGCAATGGGGCTTCTCGAATGCAAAATTTGATATGTCCATGTTCATTTTCCACAACTCACATACTTTAATCATCTTTCTCATTTATGTTGTTGATATTATTGTAACTGGCAATAGTTCTGCAACCATCCAGCACTTCATTACCTGTTTAAACACTCAATTTGCACTTAAAGATCTAGGTGACCTATCCTTTTTCCTTGGCATTCAGGTAGCTTGTTCATCAGATCATTTACATTTATCTTAGTCCAAGTACATCCAAGCCTACTTGAACGTGCATAACTCACTGACTGCAAGCCCATTCACTCTCCAATGGCCGTTAGCACCTTCTTGTCCCTCACTGATGGACAATCACTGGACAACCCCTCTGAATACAGAAGCTTAGTCGGAGCCCTCCAATATTGTACGCTGACCAGACTAGACATCAGTTTCAATGTCAATAAGCTCTGTCAGTTCATGCACGCCCCAACAACTTCACACCTTCAAGTAGGAAAATGCCTCATTTGGTACCTCAAAGGCACGACCAATCATGGTATTCTTCTAACAAAATCCTCTATTTTGGCTTTAACTTGCTACACAGATGCCAATTGGGCCAGCTTCCCGGATGACAGACGAAGCACAAGTGGATTCTGTATCTTTCTTGTTTCCAACCTCATCTCATGGAGCTCTTCCAAGCAAAAGGTAGTCTCTCGATCCAGTGCCAAATTAGAATATCGTGGTTGGTCCAATGCTGCCGCTAAGGTCTTCTGGATCCAATCAGTTCTATCTGAAATTGGTGTCAATCGCATCTCCACCCCTCTGCTGCTCTATGACAACCTTAGTGCCACATACATGGCCGTCAATCTTGTGCTTCACAACCAGACAAAACATCTTGAGATTGAACTTTATTTTCTCAGAGAAAAGGTTGCATCCAAACAGATTTCAGTTAGGTTCCTTCCCTCCGAAGATGAACTGGCCGACATCATGACAAAAACTTTACAAAGTCCTCGTTTTCTTACTTTGAAGACCAAGCTTACAATCGCGGCAACTCCTCGTTCGCTTGCGGGGGGATGATAAAAGAGTCGTTCACGTCTACTGATTACAACAAATTCTTCCTTCGTTTTCTGCTGCTTTCCTTTAGCATTTCATGTTCCATTATTTTGGTTGTTATTTTCTACTTTCTCTCTCATGGTTGTTATATTAAACCAGTGTTATTATGCCATGTGGCAATATATACGTTAATAAATAGCTACTACATGACGGGCTCTTATTATCACGAAAGGTCGATCGTATAGTAAATTTCTTTCTTTTCTTCTCTCGTTTACTCTCTCGACTTCTCGTATAGTCGCTTGTCTCTATCGTCTACACTCTATCGTTTACACTCTCGGCTCTATCGTATAGTGTCTTGCCTCTATCATTTACACACTCAATTCTGTCGTGTAATCTCCTTCTCTTATCATCTACACTTTCATCTCTGTCGTGTAGACTTCTGCTTCTGTCGTTTAGTCTCTTGACAACAATCGTTTAGTCTCCGCTTCTCTTTATCGTTTACAATTACATCTTACTACTTACGTACCACTGATCCCTCTAATGAACAATCCATTTATGGTCCTACCATAACCAAGCTCCTCTTAGGTCAGTAAGAAGATGGGTACCCTTTGTTCAAGACTCGAAATTAACACTTAAGAGAACTATTATTCTACTTACCCTAAAGGCAAGGAGTGAATTCAATCTTGCGTAGTTATGCTCCCAACTTCCTACTCGAACATGTCCCTAAAATGATAGGCTTATTGAGTCGATGACTCGAGCCACCCTTGATGGAACTCTTTTAAAAGAGTACCTATGAGCAGAAGCAAAATTTTCAAATTTATTATGACAGAATTTCCACAATATATTCAAACATACAGATATGCATTCACAACGCTAAATTACTGGCACACTTAGAGGATAAATAAATAAGAGACCGAGAGAACATACCAGTTTAAGATTTTTCTTCACTTGAAATCTCTCTCTCGCTAGAACAGCAAGTAATCGTTCAGCAATTCTACAATCATCTACCACGAGCGACTTCACACGAACACAAGGAAACAGGATCGACACCACTACTCGGAGCCCTCAGTATTCTTGGAGTGAGAATCCAAAGGGTAGGCTTTGTTCGGAGTTTTTAGAGGCGAGGAGGAAGAAAGATCGTATACAATGATCAGGCAAGTGGGAGTAAGACTCGTCTATCGTATAGACAAAATGCTTGATCGTTTAGGTAAAGTATACGAACGTATAGGAAAAGCTAAGTGATCATCTATATAATCGTTTAGTAAAGCTTGGGCGCTAAATGATGCATTGTGAATATGATGAAATAATGGTGTACATTGCGATGGTGATGTATGCGTTGTACATGCAAGTTTTCCTAACAAAATCCAAGTATAAATCCTACTAGGTTTCCTGAAAAGCCCAGGGTCGAACACAGGGACTATGGAGATAGTATGTGATGGTGATTTCTGATTCCTTTGCAGCGACAAATAACACAATGAGTTAGTTTGTATGTTTGTTTAAGGTATAGATTCTATGTGGCAGAATTGAGAAAACAGTTAATAACAACGAAAGTTACAATGAGTATGCGGGGAACGGGTTGATAAGGGATTTAGTTAACACTTTTTAAGATTGCATTCAAGTTATACGATCATGCTACACACATACAACAACAAGTCATCTCTCAATGCAAATGCTATAGCTCCTAGTTTTAGGACACATGCGATGTATACGATGATGTCTATAGGACTTACCTCTAAGCCTCTATTCTTGTCTATGCGATGATGAATGACACACACATACACAAGACGACCGCATACTACCATAACCTATTCTAGGGTGCATGCGATGCATGTTAGCAAACAAAACTTATCTCTAAGTTTCTATCTCTTGCTTATGCGATTCTAATCTAACTTTCTCAAGTCTAGATTCTAACCTAGCTCTCTCAAGTCCAAGTTCTTTCTTTATACTCTCTCTCGAGTAGCTCTAGAGGGGTGATGGGCACATACATAAGACAAGATCGCATAAAATGAAGATCTTAGGTCATGCTAGCTAAGTGCTTCTCAACCCATTCGGAAGTTTAGTTACTCATACCTAATGTAAAGAGAGTGAACAGATGTAGAGATGCAAATTCCACTTTATAAATAAAATCAGAATACAGAATGACAATGGAAAGTAAGAATAGGGAGCCTGGTAGCAATGTGTTGCTTCCCAAGGCTTTTATACTGTGTTTTTCTCTACTCTACCCATAAGAATATTCTTGCTTTCGTAAAAGTCGGCACTCTCTTCATTCTCTACGCTTCCTGGCACTCTCTTGAGCTGACTAGGAACGATCTTTCGGTGTCTTTTCTCTTCACTCACCTCTGCCTCTAAGTATATAAAATTATAGACTATGACTATCTATGTATATGGTGAAAAAGAACTCCAAAATTCTAACTTCTGAACTCGAACAGAACTTCTTCAACGAAGGTGGCCTTTGGCATTTATAGAGCTTCAAGGTGCAGGGTTTTTCTCTCAAATGATTGCTTTGATAGGATGTCATTAAATCTCTGTCTGATGCGTCGATTAATTGTCACCGAAAAGTTAAAGTGTACTTGCTACAGTGTGTCGTTAACGGCTTGTCAACTAAATTCGGATTCGACAGTCATCAGCTTTCTGTCCCATCGTGATTTACTAAGTTTTTACCTTGATGCATCATCTTTATGCGACCACCTTCTTGAGCAGATCTTCGCAAACGCATACAATCGCATAGCTTTGCGGTCGTAATCCTCTAAGGCACTCGAACACCGAATTTCTTGGATCACAATTCTGCCTTGCGCCAACGCATTTTCCTGCACAAAATACGTAAATTAGCTGCTTTAATGCGATGGGCGCATGTGATCGCAATGTTCTCAACTTAATTCTTTTGGACACGATTTTACATATTTTTACTGTCGCAATCCTACATTGTTTTACATCTTTGCGTTGTAATAATGTGCATTTCTGCCTGTTATCATACCCCCAAATTTAAAACAATGCTTGTCCTCAAGCATAAACTAAAGATTTTCTCTAGAGAGTCAGCCGCCTTTTTCTTTCCTAGATTTCTCGAGGTGCCTCATTCAAATCTTATGTACCCAAGTCTCCTTAATTCCTATCCTAGTCTTTTCTTAAAATATTTCTAAAATTTAGGGACCGTAAGTTTAACCTTCAAAAAGACTTTACTAGTTTCCAGGGCATCGCATGATTTATTTCAAAAAAAACTTTTTTCAACTGGGGTGTTCTACAATGATTTTTATCCTTGCGTAGTTTAGATATTCTTTTTATGACCTTGCGCTGATCCGAGTGCTTAGCCTTCATTTTGGCTTGCCCCCACGGGTGTTATGCGAGCATCCAACTACGAGCAAGGCGCACTTTCTCAGTCTAAACTCATGCCCATTTGGCAATGGAGTTGCGATCATTTTATTTATGTGTTGATCACGATTCCTACCTTCGTTCTGGCTTTCCCCCATGGGTATCATGCGAACATCTAACTACGAGTAGGATTCGATCACAACGTTATACTTTTTTTTTTCTTAGAATGCCTAAAAGTAGTAAGGTTGAAAATAAATACCGCACCCCCAAATTTAAACGCAGCAATGTCCTCATTGCTGAAAGATTGAAAGAATACATGTGATGCTCTTAGGAAGTTTCGTAAAAGTCAATTTGAAAGAAAGCTGGTGGACTACTAACTTTTAGAAATATTTCATGAATTAATTGTCCTAAACGTAAGTTGATTTTAGTACATGCGATGAGAAATAGAGACATGCATTTCATCATTGAAATCATAATTGGCATAAAAACAATGCGGTGACTTACTAGAGTAATCAATATTTAATGATTGCGCCGACTAAAGAGGATGCGATGATAAAATTATCAAAGTTAAAAATGAGATGCGAGAGTGCAAAATTTGGAATAAACAGAGTCAAAGATTGATACAACCCCCAAATTTACTTTGTTACCCGCATCATTTGTCATTGCATCCTTCTTTGCGACAAGCTGATTTCTTTGATTGCAGTGGTTGACCGAACTAGTCGCGTCTTTCAGTTATCATGTAGCTCCTCCGCAATCGTTCACCACGATCATTGAAAAAGAAAAACATTGAGAGGGTAAAAAATATAAATGACAGAGGTCTCTCTCTCTTTTTTTTTTTTTTTTTTTGAGATGCAAGGAGTAATAAGGATATAGAAATGATAACAGATATAAAAGATAGATTTAAGTTCATGAAATGAAGATTTCAAAAGGATACTTAAAAAAGATTGCGTCCCTGATGAATTTGAATTGCATGATTGTGCAGGGATTGCTTATTTCTTTCAATCTGGCTCTTTACGTCCAAGGCAATTTTCTCTTTTTTTCTCGATCTTCTGGGATCTTGATTGCCTCAATCCGGAGCTTTTTTTCATTAACGTTCATCACGATTTCTTCCTCGTGCACATCAATTTGAGCGCGACCGGTCGATAGGAATGGTCGTCCCAATATGATGGGCGCATCTTCGCTTATTTTATGGTCCAGAATGATGAAGTCTGCCGGTAAAATGAATTTTTCAATTGTGACCGCGACTTCCTTCAATTCTCCCTCAGGGTGTACACGGGATCTGTCCGTAAGAGGAGAGTCTCCGTCGTGGGCGTTAGTTTTCCCATATTCAATCGTTTGAAAATTGATAGCAGCATTAAGTTTATACTTGCCCCAAGATCGCATAGTGCTTGACCAATGTAGACCCTTCCAATTGCACAGGGTATCGTGAAGCTTCCTGAGTCACACATTTCTGGTGGGATCATGGTATTAAACCTTTGCGTTACTGCCAATATAGCGATCTTTTCTTCATCATTCTATTTCTTTTTCAATCTTTGGGGGAATGGTGGTAGCTGTACTTCTTCTGTTCCGTGTTCTAGGGGCTTGAGGGTAGACGCAACTTCTGGGTTCATCTTCTCGAGCTCTTCTAAATCATATGTCAACGGGTTCTTGGTTTTCACTACATTTGGGTTGGTTCTGGTGGGCTCTTCCCCTTCTTTCGCTGTCGTTTTTTCGCTTAGCAAGGAGATTGCTAGGCATTGTTCCTTTCCTACACCCCCAGAGTTGCAAGAGAGCTCTGTTGAGCTCGACAACGCTCTTTATGGTCTACTTTTGAGCTCATCTGCAATCTGTTCTATCTGAATTTCAAGATTGCGGATAGACATTGCTTGATTCTGGAGTACTGTTTCATCTTTCTCAATATATTGTGGCGCCTACGAACTACTGGCTTGATTCTACATTTGACCATTTATTCGTGGAAAAAATTTTGGCGGCCCTTCCTTTTGCACCATAGATTGATAGCTTTGTTATTGATTTTTTCACGTGAAATTGAGATGGTTTCTCCACCTGGGGTTGTACGTATCAGAGAAAGGGTTATTCTTTATGAAGCATACTAACTGCAAATTCCTTGGGCATTCTTTAATCGGATGTGCTTCTCCATAGGTGACACAACTCGTGGTCGTTTGAACGATTGCGTTGACCTGCCCTTTATGTGTTCCCGTACTATTGTTTGCGATGTCTTGTATTGGATTCATCATCGCATTCATTTTGTTTTGTAGGGATGCGATGGCCCCACTACTTGCGTCACTATCTTTAATTCTCAGTCGTTGATCGCTTTCTCTTCAGTCTTTCTGATTTTTTGAAATACAATCAAGTATATTTTTTGCCTCGTCATATGTCTTGTCGAGCAGACTACCAGCTGTTGCTGCATTGGCAATTGTTTGCGATGCAGGGTTCAATCTGTAGTAGAAAATTTTCATTTGGAGACAATCAGGTAAGTCATTGTGCGGACTAGCTTGCACCAGTCTTTTAAACCTCGCCCAGGCGTCACTGAGTGATTCGTCGATATCTTGTTCAAAATTAATGATCAGCTTCCTCCGTCTTGAATTTTCTATCGAGGGGAAGTACTTCTTCATGAACTTTTCAACCACCTGTTCCCACAATGTAATCTCCCCTAGTTCGAGAGAATAAGCCCATTTTTGTGCTTGGTCACACAATGAAAACGGGAACAACATTAGTCGAACCTCTTCAGCGGAGATTTTTGGGAACACAAACGTATTGCAGATTTCAATAAAACTTCGAAGGTGGGCGTGCGGATCCTCGCCACGCCTACCACCAAACTGTTTGGCAGTTTGAATCATTTTCAGCATCATCGGCTTCATCTCGAACTTTAATCCGTCCAAGGCTAGCCTCATGATTCCTAGTGAGAAATCGTAAAGGTTGGGCGACACACAATCCTGATGGGCCTATTGCAGTCGTTTGCCATGATATTATTTACATTTCTTGCTTTGTCTTCCAGTTGTACCGCCATGTTGGGATTTCTCTCTTGTTGTTGATATAGGTGCTTGTCTCTTCTTCTTTTTCGGAAAGTTCTTTCAATCTTTGGGTCATAATCAGGCTCAGGAACTTGTCCTTCACTCATACGACGCCTGCTTCTTCCCTTACCAAGGGAGAGGCAATGCACAGAGATGGAAAGTCTGCAAAGAAAATCAAAAAGTTACCGTTAGCACAATATGTACTGCCGTAGTCTCCGACAACGACGCCAAAAACTTGATGCGTGGTGAATATGATGAAATAATGGTGTATAGTGCGATGGTGGTGTATGCGTTGTACATGCAAATTTTCCTAGCAAAATCCAAGTATAAATCCTACTAGGTTGCTTGGTAAGCCTAGGGTTGAACATAGGGACTATGGAGACAGTATTCGACGGTGATTTTTGATTCCTTTGCGGTGACAAATAACACAATGAGTTGGTTGGTATGTTTGTTTAAGGTATAGATTCTATGTGGCAAAATTGAGAAAAGAGTTAATAATAATGAAAGTTACGATGAGTATGCGGGGAACGGGTTGAGAAGGGATTTAGCTAACACTTTCTAAGATTGCGTTCAAGTTATACGATCATGCTACACACATACAACAGCAAGTAATCTCTCAATGCAAATGCTATAGCTCCTAGTTTTAGGACACATGCGATGTATACGATGATGTCTATAGGACTTTCGTCTAAGCCTTTATTCTTGTCTATGCGATGATGAATGACATACACATACACAAGGCGACCACATACTACTATAACCTATTTCTAGGGTGCATGCGATGCATGTTTGCAAACAGAACTTATCTCTAAGTTTCTATCTCTTGCTTATGCGGCTCTAATCTAACTTTCTCAAGCTTAGATTCTAACCTAGCTCTCTCAAGTCTAGGTTCTTTCTTTAGACTTTCTCTCGAGTAGCTCTAAAGAGGTGATGGACGCATACATAAGACAAGATGATCGCTTAAAATGAAGATCTTAGGTCATGCTAGCTAAGTGCTTCTCAACCCATTCGGAAGTTTAGTTACTCATGCGTAATGTAAAAAGAGTAAACAAATGTAGAGATGCAAATTCCATTTTATAAATGAAATCAGAATACAGAATGACAAGGAAGTAAGGATAGGGAGCCTGGTAGCAATGTGTTGCTTCCCAAGGCTTTTACATTGTGTTTTTCTCTATTTTGCCCAAAAGAATATTCTTGTTTTCGCAAGAGTCGACCCTCTCTCTATTCTCAACGCTTCCTGGCACTCACTCGAGCTGACCAGGAATGATCTTTCGACGTCTTTTCTCTTCATTCGCCTCCGCCTCTAAGTATATAAAATTACAGTCTACGACTATCTATGTATATGGCAGAAAAGAACTCCAAAATTCTAACTGCTGAACTCGAATAGAACTCCTTCAACGAAGGTGGCCTTGGGCATTTATAGAGCTTCAGGGTGAAGGGATTTACTCTTAAATGATTGCTCTAATGGGACGTCATTAAATCTCTGTCTGATGCGCCGATTAATTGTCATCGAAAAGTTAAGTGTACTTGCTACAGTGTTTCGTTAACGGCTTGTCAACTAAATTCGGATTCGACCGTCATCAGCTTTCTGTCCCATCATGATTTATTAAGCTTTCACCTTGATGCGCTGTCTCTATGCGACTACCTTCTTGAGCAGATCTTCGCGAACGCATACGATCGCATAGTTTTGCGATCGTAATCTTCTAATGCACTCGGACGCTGAATTCGTTGGATAGAAATTCTGCCTTGTGCCAACCCATTTTCCTGCACAAAATACGTAAATCAGCTGCTTTAATGCAATGAGTGCATGCGATCACAATGTTCTCAACTTAATGCTTTTGGACACGATTTTACATATTTTTACCGTCGCAATCCTACATTGTTTTACATCTTTGCGTGGTAGTAACGTGCATTTTTGCCCGTTATCACTAAACGATCGTTAGTAAAAATAAGTGTTCGTTTAGTGAAAGATAAGCGATTGTTTAGTAAGTAGCGTGCGCGGGTGTAAGTGATCATTTAACACTATCGTATAGGCTCTGATTTACTATGCGATGACCTCCTCGAATTGCAATACACTGTGAGCTCTTTAAGCGTCTCAAAACGATTCTTCATCTTACTCATTAGTTACGAAAACAGAAGAGACACCGGCCAATTATACCATAACTGTCCAATTAATAAATAATAAATATAATCACATTATATTCATAACCTATGGTTTAATATCATATATTAACCATAGTATTTTTCCTCCACTAGATATAAATCATATTTATATCCAAGTTTCTCCAAATTAATATATCTCATACATAAAGTCAATTATATCATATACAATTGACTAGTTCAATTATATCATATATAATCGAACTCGCTCTTGTCAATTTGAACATTTCAAACTGACTAAAAAATTGATTCTCAACTTGTTTCCAAGCTACCAAGAGAACCTTATGGATCTATGGCTCGGAGCTCCAATGGTACATGAATAACTGACTAAACTCTTTAGCCACGATATCCACCATCTGTTAACTGCCAGACATTCCACTAAAGACCGACAACTGAACTCTTCTTACCACAGATATATTTCTATGTCCATCGGATATAACCAATCATCAGTACGATGACCTTTCACAGATGCTCGTAAGTACAACTGGGCCAATTTACTATTTTTCCCCTGTAATTACATCTTACTTCTTAAGTACCACTGATCCCCCTAATGAACAATACAACATAGTTCTAATATGTGTGAACACCTCGCGGGCCATGAGAAGGTGTATGGCGCCATATTGTTCAAGCCTCAGGATCAACCCTTAAGGGAGCAATCTATCTACTTACCCCTGCTTTGGGGAAGGAGTGAACTCCATCTTGTGTGGCTGAGTTCCTAGCTCCCAAATCAGACAAATTCTCAAAGTGGTAGGTTTGAGTTACTGCTCTGGCCACTCACACCCAAGCAAATCAAAGGACCGCCCTCAATGGTAGGAGTTCTCAACTCACTCAGGATTGAGGTCATGTTACCTAAGGTCATCCTAGTGAAATGAAGTCTCTGTCATGAATGAGGTTATATGACGAGACGTTAACACTTCGTGGTCAGGTTTTATACAAACTTTTTGTATAGGACACCTCCACTCGCATGTCCTTTATACGAATATTTAGGATCAGATCATCTGTGACAAGTCACAACACTTGTAACTATTCCACAAAGTGGGCTGCATCCGTAGCATTACAAGGATAAGGTTTTCCTCCTATATCCATATATTACAGATTATTTTGGTTATCACTTAAGTCATGATCCACCTATATGTCACCACATATATGTTTAAGTTACATAAAGACAACTTGGAATTTTAAGTTTATTGATTTGTGGTAAAGCAAATAAAACATCCAAATGTGCAAAGTCAAGAAGTGAAGTAAATATCATATATTATACATCACAAGCGTTCGTACAAAATGTGTTTACAAACTACAGGACACGAGACTTTAGGGCATCAACCCCAACAACTCTCACCCGTACAAATCAAAGGACTGCCCTCATAGATAAGAGTCCATAAGTCACTCAGGATTGAGATTGAGTTACTTGGTTCTCCTATGAAATATTAATCTCTTCAGCCAATACCGTTACAAATAGAGATTAAATATTTCGCGATCCAATCTCATACATCTCATTGTATTTTGCGATCCAGTCTTATACAATCTCATTGTATAGGATACTCCCAGTCGCATATCTCTACACGAACGATTCAGATTACATCGTCTATAACACTTACATAGTGGGTCGTATCCATAGTGTTACCAGGATAAGGCACCCAACCTTATCCATATACTATTGACCATTAGGTTATTACTTGAACATTATCCATTTGTATGTCTACTACATACTGTTTACTCTCAGGAAATAACCTTGAATTTGGATAACTCATTACTGCATATTTAAAATAATACATTATTATCAAATAACTAATTAAAGACGGGGCTTTAAGGCATAAATCCCAACATGTGAAAAGGAAGTAAAGCTAAAACATCATTCAACAAAGATAATTGTTTAGGTGATGGGTGACCAAAATGTTGATGCCAAAGGTCTGCAGAAATCGAGCAAGCAGCTGCAACAGGGACGAACAAATAATCACTAGGGTCAAGCAAATAAAAGCCATTGGAATAATTAGCCTTGCCAATTGTCTTCAATTGGTAATTGTCATGTATGAGGCACTGATTAGCAGAAAAATCAATAGAAATTTCACCATTGTTGAAGTAAACAACTCAATGAGATGAGATTATAGGAGAACTGTGGGATGAATAACACAACATGAACTATTAATCTCATAAATTAATGGATTTACAAAGAAAGATTAAATATTTTGCGGTCTAGTCGTATACAAACTCTTTGTATAGGATACCTCCACTCACATGCACATGAACGGTTTGGATCAAACCATTTGTAACTATTACAAAGTGGGTTGTATCCATAGTGTAACTAGGATAAGACAACCAACCTTGTCCATATATTATAGACCGTTGGGTTATTTCTTGAACAAGATCTACGTGTATGTCAACTACATATAATAATCTTGGATTTTTCTAATTAATGGATGGATTAATATTGCATAATTACTTATTAAATTAATAAACTAATTAATTACGAAGCATTAGGTTACAAATCTTAACAAAAAATGTTAGAGATATTTTATTGATATGATACTCTTTTAAGTATATATTCATAGAAAACAAATCATAACATAATATAGTTGTAACTGATATATCACAAATAATGGAAAATACAGTATTTATTAATCACTATATATTTCCACATTTTTTTTTTTTTTTGACAATATAAAAAGTGGGAAAATCGAATCTCAAATTTTAAGATTGACAGTTCAAATTCATACCAGTTAAGTTATTCAATTAGTATCTAAGATTCTAAGTAGTGTATTTTTTCATGTCTAAAACATGTTCATAAAAAACAACTAGATTTAATGTTAACAAATTAGCTAGGGAATATATTACTCAAATAAATAATAAAGCTAGGAAACATTTTATATATTAATTTAGTCTTTACAATACTTTGTGTTGAGATTAAAGACAAAACAAGACTAAAGAGGATACATATTTGAGATGGTAATTAACCTGAAAATGTTTGTAGTGATTGAGAACATATTTTAATTGTTGGAGAAAAACTAAAGATAAAATCACAATATTCTAAAGCTTAGAGAGATTCGATTGTAATTTTCAATATTATATTATAGTAGAACATGCAGTTAAAAAGAGAGAAAAGAAAAAATATATAAATAATTTGCAAATGCCCATATCTTACTTGGCCACACATACTCATTATTTTGGCAGAGATGAACTCAGACACAAACAAGAAAGAAACATAAAAAGGCAAAGTAAAAGAAAAAAAGACAATGCAAAAAGAAGATTATACATGATGGGAGAGTTTGAGGAGGCTCGAAAGAGAATTCATATTTTGGTTCTAAAGTTGCTAATTTAGTATTAATTTAGTTCTTTTAAATAAATATTGCAATTTTACCATCGTTTCAATTTTCGCTAACTCGTCGATATTAGAAGTGATAATTTATTGAAAAGATTAAAATTGCAATACTTTTTCAAATTTAAGATTAAGATCGTAACACTCTTCTAAATTACTGGATGGAACTCAAAATTTAGTATTGAAGTTAATACTACAACTTAATGATCTGTTTGGTAGAAAATCTGAAAACATAAATTTGAAAGCAATTCATTTAATGAAAACATAAAAATATTGATTTTAGAATTTGCAACGTTTTTGTATCACATAATCTAAAAACAGTCTTAATAGAATTTAAATTGTCTGTCAAATACATATTTACTGAACTAAGTGAATTTGAAAAACATAAAATAAAATTTGGATTGTCATCTTAATGTGTTTTATATGTGTATATAATTGCTGTGTGTTGTCTCTATCAAGGGCAATGTACTAAGCATTTATTATTTCCTTTCAAACCTTACAATTTTTAGCTTGCTTCTAGTTCTATCCAACACGCTACCTTCCATTCTTTTTCTCTTCTTTTTCTCATCCTTTCATTTTCATTTTCTTTTCAGCACAATAGGAAAAAAAGGGTTCAAATTTAGCTACAATTTGGTTTTTAAAAGCTTTTTTTTTTTTTTTTAATATCTATTCTATTTGATGGTGTAAAAAAAAATTAAGATCTCGTTTAGTAATAATTTTATTTTCTATTTTTATTTTTAAAAATTAAATCTATAGACACTATTTCCGTCTCTAAATTTCTTCATTTGTTATCTAATTTTCAACAATAGTTTTAAAATAAGTCAAATTTTGAGAATTAAAAAATGTAGCTTTCAAAAGGTTATTTTTGGAATTTGAAATTTGGCTAATAATTTAACTATTGGACTTCATAAATATGTAAATTATGGTAAGAAATGTGGATGAAATAAATTTAATTTTCAAAAATAAAAACAAAAAATCAAATGGTTATCAAATGAGACCTAAAAATATGGTTTTCTTTTCCTACTCATGGGTGGGGATGAGTATGGAAAAACTGAATCATGCCATCAAAGATTGAAATCAAAATTTATGTAATTTTAAAATTTTTCTTTCTCTAAATAACCATGGTTTTTTATAATTAATTTTGGAAATACTATTTTCACAACAATTTTTTTTCCACCTAAGTGTTTTCAATTTTTTTTTTAAAAATAATTTGGTTAAGAAATTTAATGTTTTTAATTAAGAGAGGGTGAACCCCATAGTAAATAAATTGTGACTAATAACAATGCTAATTTGAGATAAAGGTCACACAAATTAACATTCTAAAGGTGATGGTTCAGTTTATCACCTTAAATGATTGAACTAAGAAAATATTTAAATACACAACAATCTCTCCAACTTATTAATTACTTAATCACACGTTAATTGTAATGAGTTTACATTCATGTATTAATTATAATGACCTTCAATCTCAAAGAGAATGAAATTCTTTTAATTATATTTACTAGACATTGATACTACTGTAATAAAAAAAAATCCATTACCGTTGTATACTTCCATAGAAAAACGTAATAAAAAGAGTAAATGATGAAAAGTTGGTAAAAAAAGAGAAATGTGGGTTCCACATAATAATAAAACATAATTGGATTGATAACTTTTTCCTCCTCAATAGGATTACTGAGGATTAAACGTAAATATAAAAGAAAAGTTTGTCACGTGACAACTCGTTAGAGATACCTAAATAATTTTCACCTATTATATATATATATATAATATGAGAAAAAGTTGGATATAAAAACAAGGATAAAAGCAGGGTGATGTAGGGATATATAAAAAGGTTGGATTTTGAGGCTTGCACTTTCATCAACAATTCCCTAAACGCCAATAACATTCTCTCTCTCTCTCTCTCTCTCTCTCTGTCTCTACTCCGATTAACCTCCATGGAAGGCAGCGGCGGGAAGCAGAGCTCGGACAGGTACCTGCCACCGGGGTTCCGGTTCCACCCGACGGACGAAGAGCTGATCGGGCATTACCTTTTGAAGAAGGTGCTGAACTCCAATTTCTCTACGCCCGCCATTGCCCATGTGGACCTTAACAAGTCCGAGCCATGGGACCTCCCTGGTCAGCCTCTCTCTCTCTCTCTCAACGGATTTCTTTTAGCCTTTGACCTCATCTATGAATTTTGAACCTCTCTTTCAAAAATATTCTTATTCTTTCCAAAATTATGGAATTATTATTGTTTTTTTTTTTTTTATCATTCAGCTCCATTTAATAATTATTTCGTTTTTTTAAAAAATAAAACCTAATTTTAAAATAAGTTTTTAAATGTTACTTTTTTTAGTTTAAAAATTTTGGTTTAAATTTTATAAATCATTGATAAAAAATTAGATAACAAATAAAAAAAAATTTAAAATAGAAGTAGTGTTTATATGCTTAATTTTAAAAAACAAAAGAAAACGAAATAGTTATGAAATGGAACTTTAGCTTTTTATTTTTAAAATCAAGTTTATTTTCTCTCTATTTTTTTAACGATACTTTGTATTTTTCTTAAAGGAAAAAAGTTTGATTCTTACTTAGATTCTATAAATAATTACAAGATAGTTTTCTTTATTTTCAAAATTTTATTTCTGTTTTTCTTTTTTGAAAACTTTGGTAAAAGTTAGATAACAAAGAATAAAATTTAGAGGTGGAAGTAATGGTTATAAATTTGAATTTACAAAAACCAAGGTATCGTTTGATAATCTTTTTATTTTTGAAAATTATTATTTTCTCATTTCTTTAAAATGGTTTGGAGTTGAATTCTTAATCAAATTTAAAAATCTAAAACTAATTTATAATTTTTTTAAAAAATTTTCAAAAATTTATTTGGTTTTTGAAAATATTATATTGATTAAAAAATAAAAACTAAAAGTTAGGGAAAAAAAAACTAAATTGGCTGTTAGAATTTTGTATGGAAATTGAGATTCCCAACGATAACATAGCGGTGTGGCGTAATCCAAAAATTTATTTTAACAGGCTCCGAGTCCTAATTTTAGTAAGAAATTTTTAAGCATATTTTTACTTCTACCACATATAGTTTTGAAATGAAAGTTTCAAGACATAATTTTGTAACTTTTGAAAGAAATATAATTTGTTTGTCGTTATTGAGATGAAAATAAAAATAAAAATTAATAAAACATGTTGTAAAGTTAATTAAAAGCTGTGAGGGGTTAAACAGAGAAAGCATCGATGGGAGAGAAGGAGTGGTATTTCTTCAGCTTAAGAGACCGGAAATACCCAACCGGGTTGAGAACGAACCGGGCGACGGAAGCCGGGTACTGGAAGGCTACCGGAAAAGACCGGGAAATAATGAGCTCAAAAACCAACTCCTTAATAGGGATGAAGAAAACCCTTGTTTTTTACCAAGGCAGAGCTCCAAAAGGCCAAAAATCCAACTGGGTTATGCATGAATTTCGTCTCGCCGGAAAATTCTCTTACCATTTTCTCTCCGCCGCTACCTCCAAGGTTCTCTCTCTCTCCTCTTCCCAGTCGCCGTCGACGTTGATAGTTTAATTAATTCTTTTTTATTTACTTTAAATAAATTTTGATCATATCAACGTCCACTCACCCATCTCTTTCCACTGTCTATTTTCAATTTCATGCTTGCATTAATGAATCAATTTATTGGTTTTTTTTTTTTTAAAAAAAAAAAAAAAACTAAATCCATCCGAATAGGACACTGATAAATATAACAACCAAACTCATTAACAATGCTGTTAACGAGAGTTTACTAATGATAGATTTAATTATATTTATAATTTTTTTAAATGTGTTGTTATATATTTAATTATTAAGTCTAACAGTACTCTCCATTAATTACTCTTGAATTCGTTATAATTTATGTAAGAGGGTGGGTTTTGATTTTGTTTTCTAAATATATAATTAATTAACTTTTTTTCAAATAGAAATAAAGTTTTTTTTAATTAGATGCCGATTAAATTATAAATTTAGTTATTGATTTGGTATTTTTTTTTAGCATAGTACCCATATTTGATACCTAAATTTTTAAAAATGTTTAATAAATTCTTAAATTTTTAATTTTTGTATCTAATAGGTATCTGATTTATTCAATTTTTTTTTTAAAAAAATTGAAAACCGATCTATTAGATTTACATTTAAACTACATGTGTCTAATGGAACATAAAAGTTTCAATGTTATGTATTTTATAGATTCGTGAATTTAAAAATATATATTGAATAAGGGCGCATTTGGATTGACATTAAAAAAAAAAATTCATTTTTATTTAAGATCTTTTAATAAAAACCAGTTTACAAAACACTTTAAATTGGTTGTCAAAACAATTCAATTTTTTTAAAAAAAATAAAAAATCACTTATTTTTAAAATTAAATACTTGAAAGTTATACTAAACAAATCTTAAGACAATAAACTATTAGATACAAAATTAAAAATTTTAGAAATAATTACAAGATTAATGGAAAGTTTAAAGATTTATTAGACACTTTTTAAAAATTACAAACTTCGGAAAGTATATAAATCTATTTTTTACTTTAAAGCTTATAGATATTTAAAAAATAAAAAATAAACAAGTTTACTTAATTTACTAAAGCAACCAGTAAATATCGTTCTAGTAGGTGAAGTAATGATAAAAAATTTTAATTATATTAATGGTTTATAATATATGGTATTTCAGAGCATTTATTGCACCTTATTTTGATGGAGGACCAATTTCAATGGTGTGGTTTTAATTTCTTTTATATTGAATATGGTTTTAATGTTTGAGAATAATAATAATAATTTCATAAATGAAATTTATGTTATGTCCCATTCCATTTATTTTCCTCATCAATTTTATAGACCTATGAGTGGTGTGTATTTATTCATCTATTTTAATTCTTTTGAACCTTCTTAAATTTAGCTACATGAAAGGAAACGTACTCATCCTTGTTTATTATTTATTACTTTTTTCTTTTCTTTTATTTTATTTTCTTTTTTTTAAGAAAAAATCATTCTTCTTTATATATCTTTGAGTTTATCTTTATTTTAAAATGTTAAATTTACACTTTAAAATTTTCCCATGCAACTAAATCTTTATGATAAATATGAAAATACATAGATAAATTCGACTAAAAAATTATTGTTTCATATTATACAAAGACTAAATTACATATATAGTTTTTTTTTTCAAAAAATATAAATTTAATTTTTGAACTTTTATGCATGTGTTTGTTTAGTTTGTGAAGTTTCAAAAGTATTAATAGATTTCTAAACTTTCAATTTTGTATCTAATAAATTCCAAATTCAAAATTTATCAAAATCATTTGATCAATGAGATATATATATATATATATATTTTTGTGTATGATGAAACTTTGAAATGTCGAAAAAAATTGTCGATATAGTAGATTTGTGAATTTTAAAATTTTTTGAAAGTTAAATTTATAATGTTGAAAATTTAAAAAGATTAAATAGATATAAAACTCAAAGTTTAAAGACAAAATTTGTAAGTTAGGTCTCATTTGGTAACCTTTGAGCTTTTGTTTTAAATTTTTGAAAATTAATCTAACTTTCTCTTAATTTCTTACATGGTTTACGTATATATTAAGTAAAAGAGTTAAATTTTTAGTCAAAATTCTTAAGATAAAAATAAGTTTTCATTTTTTTTATCTTTTATTTTTAAAAATTGAAAATAAAAAGTCATACGATCACAACAAACAAAGGTCTCAACTTTTTCAAAAATGGACGGTCCTTGATTTTGATAAAAGTTATTTATGTAGATTTCCTTTTGCACAAATTTGGCATTACATTTATGCACCAAAACTTGAAAATAAGAGCTCTTCAAAGGAAAAGAAAATGCATATCAAGATTATATTCATCCTATGTCCACTTTTCCTTTAAGAAAATTGCATATCTTTTTAGGAAAAAACTCCACTGTACCATCTCTTGTGTAGCTTCTATTGTACTCAATGAAAAATTGATACGTGTCAACTTCTTTTAAAATTTTAAAACAAAAAATTAAAATATATCTTTTTTACTAAAAAAAAGGAAGTATAAATCTTATGTGCAGCCTAGGTTACATTTAATATTACTCATCTTTTTGTTCATATTACATATGTGTGTTTTTGTGATGTACTATTTAATTTTTTTTTCCCTTGAGTTCATGATAATTATTTGGATGGAACACAAATCAAATTACATTTTTTTTTGTTTTGACATTTTGTAACTTTAATCTTAATTAAGTTTTTATGTTTAGAAAAGTTTTATAATAATCAATATTCCTAGAATAAAATCAATTACCAAACATCACTATCATATAAAAATGTGTTATAAGCATAGTTTTGTACATATCAACTGCAATTTCAATTAATGTGCAAATGATGTTGAAAATTACAACATTTATATCTGATTGAGACAGATCCCAAAATACACGATTATTTTGCATAATTTTACAAATATTTTGGCTCTATTAAATTTTTCTCCACACAAAATTTTGAAAATACGATAACACTGGTTGTTCGAATGGAAGTTTGATAAACTTTAGAAATTAAAAAAAAAAAAAAAAAACCTACTTTGAAGATTTATTAAAAATTTAAAAATTTAAATTAATATCTTTTTGGTCCCTAGATTTTGGGTCTAGGTCTAGTTTCTATTAGTCTAGAGTTTAAAATATTGTCCACTTAGTCCTTGAGTCTTGAATTTAGTTTTAATTTAGTCACTAGATTTTAAAATGACGCAATTTTACCCTTGACATTTGAATTTTGCTTCAATTTGGTCCCTATGTCTCGAAATTTATTTTTCATTAAGTACTCATTTTCTATCTTTTAGAGTTTATTTATGTTAATAAATTAAAAATCGTTAAAGATTATAATTAATTAATTTTTATTATTTTTTTTATCAATTTTAAAATTAAATTTAAAATTTCACTTCTAATTAATTTTAATTAATTAATAGAAATTGACGTCAATAATTGAAAGTAAGTATTTAATGAAAAATTGATATTAAAATTATAAAATCTTGAAATCTACCAAATTGAAATAAAATTCAAATCTCAAGTGTAAAATTATAAGTTTTTGAAATTTAGAGACTAAATTGAAACAAAATTTAAAGATTGTTTTTTAGAACTTAGAGATCAAATAGAAATCAGAGTCAAAATCTAGAGGCTAAAAAGTATTATTTCTTTATTAAAAAAAATGAAATAAATCTTAAATATTGGATCAAAATGATATGTATAAATTTTGGATATTAGAGAAGAAATTTATGACATGCACTGCTTGGGAACCAGGATGAATGGGTGATATCCAGAGTTTTCAAGAAAACAGGCTCCGGCAACGGCACCGCCATGCACGGCGGCACAATGAAAAAGACTCGCCCAAATCCCGAACCCAGTTCTCCTTCCTCGGTGTCTCTGCCTCCTCTTCTCGACTCATCCCCCTACCCCTCCGCCGCTGCCGACGCCGCCGACGGCGACAGCACAAGGGAGCACGAGCTGCACGTGACCTGTTTCTCCACCAACAACCTTAACTACTCCGGCTTGGCCTTTCCGAGCCCCCAGGAGAATCTGCAGGCTCCGTTCTTCTCCCCCGTGGGTCCGTCGCTGGTTCATCTCGTCGCCGGCACCGCCGACTTGGATGGTCGTGGCGGTGGTCCGACACGGGACAGTTCTGCCGACATGACTTCTTATATGTGGACATATTGAAAATTCTCTCAGTAGAATCTGATATTAAATGACCTTTTAAAATTTCCTTTTATCAAATAAGTTGTGGACAAATGAAAAAAAGGACCTTTTCTTTAACTAATTTAAAAAAATATTTGTATATTATTGTATAATTCATTCAAAAAGGGGAAAAATACTTAGATGCAGTCGGGGTTGCATCCATATATTGTGTAGCCTCTGCTGTACTCAATAAAAAATTGACACATAGTAATTTTTTATTTTAAAAACCATTTTTTTTGTGTGTATATGGAACTGGGAGTATGAAGATTAAGTGCAACTTAACAATTCCCCTTCAAAAAAATTTGTGAACTTTGCCATTGCTCTCAAAGGTTGAGAGATTAAATTAAACTTTTAATAAATGTTCAAACCTACCCTTAATCCCTGCTATATTAAAAGACGCTATGTGGGGAGAATCTTTACATGTCCCTCTTGTCCTTACATTTTTCATAAATTTCCATATTGCACTTTATCGAGTGGTTGTGACTTTCTAAGTGTAGATATCCATTTGAAAGATAGAGGTGGTAATTTTTTCAATCTCATCAAGGAAGAGAGCCAAAGAGAGGGAGGAGATCGAAAGTGAGAGAGAGTGAGTGAAAGGCCCAATCTGCATCACAAGGTTCCGTTCTAGTAATTTCACCCACATATGACATAAGAAAAATGATAAAAATGTTAAAATTTATAAAGTAGGTAACATCTCATTTCAACCTAATACTTTGAGTCATATGTACGATTATACCATTTTTTTCCAAAAAAGAAATAATAACATTTTCAAAATTTAGAAATGAACAAAAGAAAACCATAAATAAAAAGATCAAATTATAGAAAACATCCATGATTTTTCAAGAATTTTATTAATACCCTTAATCTTTTTACGTTAGTTTTGGACCAAAACAACTTTTAATACTTTGCTTAAAAAATACCTATAAACTTTCTTTCTTTTTTCTTTTTTATTTTTTTATTTTTTATTAATACCCTTAATTAAAAAAAAATGAAGGTCAAACATACTTATATCATTATTATATGGACAAAGATCGTGAATAAGTTATTTCAAATATATTCATGAACTTTCAAAGTTGAATCACTACCATTAACCTTTAACAAAAGTTAAAAAAATATCATCGTTGGACGAAATCCATTTATCTATACCTCTTTAGCTCCCTATTCCATTTTTTACCATTTACTTCAATCTATAGTCTAACACCTTACCATTTGTTTATCTTTTTTCCTTTCTTCGATCTCTAAAATTTCCCTCACTTGTTTTTATTTTCCCCATCTTTCAAAATTTTATATAAACAAGATAAGCTTTCTCATTTTTTAGCATGCCAAACATAATTAGCAAAAAAATTTAACACAAAAACAATCAATTATTTTCAAGTCATCTCTACAAGAAAAAGAGGCTCTTCCGACACCTAAAATCACCGTCCGGAGATTCGTTGTCGGGGGAGAGGGTCTCGGCCGACTACGTAAGTAGCATCAAGAGTTAGCAATAACTCTCGACGCCATATATAAGTCGTTGGGAGATATTTTTGATCTCCCGATGAGTAGACAATATGCTTTGGAAGTTAGCAATAACTCACGACAGCTGGACAGTATGCGTTGGGAATTAGCCAAACTCCCGACGAGTTAAATAATTCATCGGGAGTTTGTTAGAAACTCCTGTTGGATCTCCCGACAGCTCACGATAACCGTTGGGAGATGAGTTCTAAAATTTCCAAATCTAATAAGGCAGATCAGATCTGCCTTCTTCTTCAAAACCCTAGGTTCATCTACCAGATGAAAGAGAGAGTAGCGCGTTGTTCGTCTTCCGCTGTTGTTCTTTCATAACTGTTCACAGGTTCGTCGTCCATTCGTCTGATCGATCTTCGTTCTATCATCCATTTGTCCACTGCCCTGTTGCTACTGTTCTTTGCCTGTTCGTCGTCTTTGCCGGTAAATTCGTTCCTTATCCGTTGGTCGTCTTCTGCCGATAATGTCTTCTCTTTTTTTTTTTTTTTATTTAAAGAAATTGATATCTTAACTAAAATAGTGTTTTTCTAATAACAGTGGAAAGTTTACTCCATATGATAAAAATTAATTATTCCCATAGTATTATTTACATGGAAATTTAGGAATTCTTATCAGTTTTTTTTTTCCAAATTACTTTTTTCATTTTCTCTTTGTCTTCTTCAAGTTATTATATTTTGAACGAATTAGAGACTTTTTATTATATCTATTACAAGATCACTGTGACACAGAAGATTTAAACATTGGACTTTTTTTTATTTTTTATTTTTTTAATAATAACACTTTAGCCAATTGAACTATATTTGCTTTAACTTTTACTATCATGATTTAATAAAACCGAAAGATCAACCATAGTTTTTTTTTTTTAAAAAAAAAACCTTATATCTAATTCAAAGTATTACTTTAAAAAAAATAAATAAAGAATTAAGGTAAAAGTATGTGTTTCTTTTCATCATTTGATTCTCCATAACAACACATAGAGCCAAAAGTAATAAATATATTTGGGATCTTTTTATTTCTTTCAATTTTGCTTGTCAAATTTGAATTGTCAAACACTTGGATTGAAAACACCTTGCTTGTCAGAGTCACTAACATTAATGTAAGAATTCCTAATTTTTCATAGATGGAAGTAACATCCATGAGCTTAAATTTCAAAATCAAATAGCTATTAAGATACTTTTTTTAAACAAAATCCTTTGTGCTAATTGTATTCCTCCACCAATTTCAATTATTTTTAATGCATGACGAATGTGATGATATGAACTTTCGACATTTTAGTTAATACAAGTTATTGTTTTGGATTACAAGTTGGTCAGAAAAGGTTTATTTTTAAGGATGAATAAAGAATTGATCAAACTAAGAAATAAGTTATCAAGTATAGAGAAGAAGTATCCCAATTTTTAGATGTGGCAAAGTTTCATGTTAATGATTTCAGACGAATAAGATGTCCATGCAAGAATTGTATGAATTCAATGTGGGAAACATTAGATGTTGTGGAGCGACATCTATTAACATATGAAATATCTCCTTCATACTGTGAATGAGTATATCATGGAAAGTCAGCTAACTTATCTAGAGGTTTTGAAAGTCATACAACTCATTCAATACATAATGTTGAAGTAAATAGTATAGAGGGCAATATTGTTGAAGAAAATGAGATGTTGAATCATATAAACGATCTACAAGTTCCAATTGAAAATGAAGATGTAAATGTAAAAGGCCTAGGATGGGGCCTTAAACCTAAGTCAAGAAGGGGTAGCAGCTCATCAAGTTCGTCATTTACTAAAGGAATGGAAAGTAGGGAGGTGAGGGAATTGAAAGTCAATTTCGAACAGTCTCAATTGAGGATTAAGAAACTTGAAGACGTTAAAAAATGAATGAGAGAGGATCATGCAAAACAAATGGAAGAAATGAAAAAAATGATTGAAGACATGATACGATTACAAAGAGGAGGACCATCAAATTAGGTATGATTACTTCATTATCTAGTTGTCTAATATGTTACTATCCTGCAGTTATGGTAGCAAAGTAGTTATGTTTTACGAGTAGCTTTATGATAAAGAATTGTTGGCCTTCCTGCAGTTATGGTAGTCAAACAACTGGATTTTGATGTGTTTTTTGTTGTTATTGTGTGCTTACGGATATTTATGAAGTTTGAATGTTGTGGAGGGTGGGTTGAGTTTGGTTATAATTGTTTTGGGGGGGAAAGTTAGAACTTTTTATGTGCTCGTGGATGTTTATGAAGTTTGAATGTTGTGGGGGTAGGTAAAGTTTGGTTATACTCATTTTGGAGTTGAACCTGGAGTTTTATTTTTTATTTTTTTTCCTCCCAAATGTTTATGAGCGTCAGGAATATTGTGAGGGTGGGTAGACTTTGGTTATACTTGTTTTGGAGTTGAACTTGGAGTTTTTGGGGGTATTGTGGATGTTTATGAAGTTTGAATGTTGTGGGGGTGGGTTGAGTTTGATTATAATTGTTTTGGGGGAAAAGTTGGAGTTATTTGTATGTTTGGGGTTGTTTATGAGGTTTGAATGTTGTGGGGGGTGTGTTGAGTTTGGTTAAAACTTTTTTTGGGGAAAAGTTGGAGTTCTTTGTGTGTTTGTGGATGTTTATGAAGTTAGAATGTTGTGGGGGTGGGTTGAGTTTGGTTATACTCGTTTTGGAGTTGAACTAAGAGTTTTTGTGTGTTTGTGAATATTTATGAAGTTTGAATGCTATAAAGGTGGGTTGAGTTTGGTTATAATTGTTTTTGGGGGAAAAGTTGAAGTTTTTTGTGTGTTTGTGGATATTTATGAAGTTTGAATGTTTGAGGAGTGGGTTGAGTTTGGTTATAATTGTTTTGGGGGGAAAGTTAGAGTTTTTGTGTGCTCGTTGATGTTTATGAAGTTCGAATATTGTGGGGGTGAGTAGAGTTTGGTTATACTCATTTTGGAGTTGAAGTTGGAGTTTTTTGGATGTTTATGAGTGTCGAGAATGTTGTGGGGGTTGGGTAGAATTTGGTTATACTCTTTTTGGAGTTGAACTTGGAGTTTTTGTGTGTTTGTGGATGTTTATGAAGTTTGAATGTTGTGGGGGGTGGGTTGAGTTTGGTTATACTCGTTTTGGAGTTGAACTTTGAGTTTTTTGTTTGTTTCTGGAAGTTTATGACATTTGAATATTTTTGTTTTATTGTAGGATGTTGTTCGGAGATGAGGTTGGAATGTTGTTATTAGAGATGTTATGTTCCAAACATTGTTTTCATGTTCTTTCTTTTATGTATTTGTAAAAACATATTTCTTGACGTTGTTTTCATGTTCTTTCTTTTATGTATTTGTAAACACATATTTCTTGATGTTGTTTTCATGTTCTTTCTTTTATGTATCTGTGAAGACATATTTATTTCGTAAACTATCTTGTAACTTTTCTCTATTTTAGGTAATAAAGAATAGTATGGACTTTGTTTGTTTGTTTTATTTATTATGTGAATATGTTTGAGTTGCTTAATAATGTTTTATAGGTTATTTAGATCAAATTAAGAAAAATTACAAATTAAAATTTTTTAAAAGAAAGCTGACAGGAGTTCAAATTTCAATTTATGAAAAGAAAAATTATAAATTACTGAAATTGAACTCCCAACGGCTTACTAGTCGTCGGGAGTTATCAGAACTCCCCATGATGGAAATATACACGTCGAGAGTGCACAAACTCCTAATTCCATATATTACGTGTCAGGAGAAAAAGAAGAGTAAGAGGACCCTGAGGAAGAAAGAAAATAATAATAATAATAATAATGATAAAGAAACACTAGAGAAGTGTTATAAACATAAACGGAAGTAGAGTAAGGAGAAAATATAAATTTGAAACAAAATATTAATGATAGAGATATTTATTTACTTATTTACTATATAAATTTAAGGGAGGTAATAAAATTTTTAAAAGTGATGAAATAATTTTGAAATAAAGTATAAAGCTTACACGTATTTTGTATAATTTAGGGAAATAAAAATAAGCAAACCGATTATGAAGAGTATGAAAAAGAAAGAAGGGTTCATTTTCATGGAAGATGATGGCGACAACAATTCAAAGGTTTTGTTTGGACTTGGCGATTTCTTGTGGAAAAAGGAATCGATTTCTCAGTGATTCTGCGTCTTCAGCTCTTCCAAACTTAGTCACTTTCAACTCTCTGTCCTTCTCTGCTGCCCTCTCGCTGAGCGTCGTTCCCAATATCAAAGGTAATTGCGAACATTTCATCCAAAATCATCATCACAAATCCATTCATCATACCTCTCTTTAATATTTCTTTCTTTCTTTCTTTCTTTCTTTTTAATCTATACAATCATGAGACAAGAAAGAACGGGAATCAAGAGCGAGTTTCATAATCGAGAATCTCTTCTGGGGAGAATTTTGTTTGCTGGGGTTTGTTTTAAAGTTTCTTTCTAACAAACCAAACAGAAGCCGGAGAAATCTAACATTTGGGGGTCTGTTGAAATTTTCAGGATCGTTGTCACAGAGGGCTCGGGAGAGATCAATTCGCTATGAATCCGTAATTTGCATGGCCAAAAGATATGCTCCTGACACTACAAAGAGAAAGGTACAAAAATTTTATTAGTTAGTCGTTTCTATTGGATAGATTGGTTCTGTATCTCGTTTTAGCTTCGACAGTGTGTGTGTCTAGTGTTTACCCCTTTTATGTTAACCTGTATCTGAATGATGTCCTTCGAAATTCCCACATTCTGCCTGGTATCAGTTCCATATGGTATATTTATTTGATTGAGTTTGTATCTTCGAAATGAGATGATGGTGAAAATCTGATAAATCTTCTGTTGGGATTATTCTGTATCGAAGTTCGGTATGTTTTCTCAAAACTTTAGTTTTTACAATAATACAAAAGTAATTGGGATTTGGGAATAATATTGTGTAATTTGTTCGTTAAGTTAATGTGACTGTTGATTTGATCATGTAACCAACTTGTCGATTGCATTCAAATGCAGAGGTTAAGTAGGAAAAGGGGTGGTGATCCAGCCAAGAAAAAGAAGACAAGGAGGAAAGGGGGAAAGAAAGATTTCAAAATAGTCAGACTCTCCTCGACTGCTAGGACTGGTTTTTTTTATGCCAAGAAGAAAAGCAGGAAGATGGCTGATAAGGTTGAGCTCAAGAAATATGACCCTATTGCAAATCGCCATGTTCTGTTCATTGAAGTCAAGTGAGTCAGATTGTTCTCTGTGATGGATATATGTGATAGATAGATACACAGCTGGATGGATGGAAGATAGGTAAAACTTTGTTATTATCAAGTATAGATGCTTTCTGATAGCATGAAACACTGGTTGTCTCACATTTTGAATCCAAAGCTGAAAGTTAGGAAAGATATTATTGAATGCTGAGTACATTGCTATATTTTGGAACATACAATCAAAGAAAATATAGAAGAAATTTTTGGAGGCCGTATTAGAAAAGAATCAATGTTTGGTATTGGTTAGTCGACTCTTGGATTTTGTTGGGGGCCATAAAAGGTCGAGAAATATCTCGAGTAATTGCTACTTTGATTATAGTAATCTTTTGTGGTTGTTGAAATGTGAACTGTTGACAATTGAACTTAGTCTGGAAGATTCTTTGCTGTGAAAATGTAATTTCTGAGATAAAAAAACTTCCATTTCTAAAATTGATCCAAATGAACTGGTTTAGTGGGCACCTTCTAAACATGTCTATTCTAAATAGTAAAACATGTTAAAGAAAAAACCTTTGTTTTGGACTCAGTTACAAATAGTAAAACATGTTAAAGAAAAAACTTTGTTTTGGACTCAGTTACAAATAGTAAAACATGTTAAAGAAAAAACTTTGTTTTGGACTCAGTTACAACTGTAAGTATATGATACCCCCCCCCCCCCCCCCCCCCCCACCCACCAAAAAAAAAAAAGAAAGAAAGAAGTCACCAAGTTATGAACAGCCTCCATCAATTGTACCTACATCATTTGATGGTGATTCGTTGTGCTTCATAGACTTCAATGGTTTTGCTATACATAATCCAGTTTTGATATGAGGATGAAATGCAAGCCAATATGAGGATGAAATGCAAGCCAAACATTTAGTGTTGAAAAACCTACAACGTGACACCATCTAGCCATGAAGAAACTTCTTCAATCGAAGGTCTCTTCCTTGGATCTTGGTCTATGCATTTACAAGTAATACCAAGAACCTCTAAAATCTGTTTTTTGCTATTTGTATCCCAAATTGCAGGATCAATAATCTCCTCTTCTCTCTTTTCTGATTTCTTCTGAATCACCCAAGACACCAGATCCCTGCAGGCTTTACCTTTGCATACCTCTACAGGCCTCCGACCAGTAAGAAGCTCAAGAAGAACAACGCCAAAACTGTAAACATCACCCCTGCAAGTTGCAGTTAATGTCTGGCTGTATTCAGGAGGAATATAACCCAAAGTCCCAACCAAGTCCGTGGTAACATGAGTGTCATACGGCCGGAGTAATCTTGAAAGACCAAAATCAGCTAAATGAGCTTCAAATCTGTCGTCTAGAAGTATGTTGCTCGATTTTACATCTCGGTGAATTATGTTGGGCTGACATTCCTTATGCAAGTAAGCCAATCCATGAGCAGCACCCTGAGCGATTTTGAGTCTTGCTTCCCATTTTAGTGTTGAATCATCATCAACAACCTCATGAAGCCAATAGTCCAAACTTCCATTTTCCATGTAGGAGTAAATTAATAGCCTGTCATTTCCATGTTTGCAGTATCCTTGAAGAGAAACAAGGTTCTTATGCTGCGCTCGAGAAAGAGCTTCTACTTCAGCTTGGAATTCCCGTTCCATCTGACCACAATCTCCTGTAAGCCTCTTGACCGCAGCTTTTGAACCATTGGGAAGGCTGGCCTTGTAAACCAGGCCAAATCCACCACAGCCGATTATGTTTGCTTGGTTGAAATTGCAAGTAGCTTTTAACAACTCTGCAACTGTAAGATCCTTGCATTCTGAATTCTGAAAGAGCACCAACTTTGACGATCCAAGAGCTCCAGATAGCCTGTCAGGCCTGTCAAATTCCTCATCAAACCTGTTATTTCGTCGGTCTCCAACATCTTTCTTGGACATTTTGAGTAGAACCACTGTGAGGAGCAGGAGAATTGCTGCAGCTGCACCGACTGTAAGGCAAAGAATGATGCTTCTATTAACTTTTCTCTTTGAGTAATTGTTGGTTTCGGGTTTTGTTTCTAACCCATCAACAGAATGACAAGGGTTGTCAATTTCCCCACAAAGTCCTGTATTACCATCAAAGCTGGAGCTGGGAAAGCTTAGGAATTGCCCCCCATTAGGAATTGGTCCCTCCAAGTGATTATTTGCCACACTAAACTTTGACAAGAATGTGAGCTTGTTCAGTGATGCTGGAATTTGTCCATAAAGATCATTATTTGACAAATCTAATGTTTCCAAGTTCTCCATCTCTGATATGGTGCTCGGGATGGAGCCAGTAATATTATTCCTACTCAAATCCAAGACGTGCAGCCATTTTAATCTGCCAATTTCAGGAAAAATAGTTCCATTAATTCTGTTGTAGCTCAAGTAAATCGATGGTGGAAAGCTTGACGCTTGGTTGTATTGCAAACCAGTGGCGCTTTGGTTTCGTTTGACAAAAAGGGGAATTCCAGCAGATGATGTCGAACCCGACAAGCTGCCATTTTTGGAAATTAGTGCTTTCATCTGTGTCAAGCTTTTTGGGATTTCTCCTGTCAGAGAATTATTGGATAAATCCAAATAAAACAAATTCTCCAGCTGACCAATCCAAGCAGGGATACTTCCATTTAAGTGATTCCAAGACAAGTCGAGGATACTTAATTTCTGGCAACCTACTAACCAACCTGGAATTGGTCCTCTCAGACCACAGTTACCAAATGCCAAAAGCATCAAGTTGTTGAAAACAGTTTCACTCTGTGGAATTTCCTCATTACGAAAGTTCTTTGTAAGAATAAGGACAGTCAGATTTTTGCAATTTTGTAAAATAGATAATGCACCACTCAGGTCTATAATACTGTTGTTCGACAAAGATAGAAAGGATAGAGAGGAAAGCTTTGCATAATCTCGAGGAATTTGACCACTTAACTTGTTTTTGGCAAGGCTAAGAGTTTTCAGTTCATGGCAATCAGATAGAGAATTTGGTAGGGGCCCAGAAAAGTGATTCGAGGCTAGATCAAGCATTTGGAGATTCGGTAGCCTAGAAAAATTGAGATCTATAGTACCAGTTAAAGAATTATTTCTAAGATCAAACACTCTGAGCTTTGAGCACAAGGACACAGATGAAGGCAATAATCCAGAGAACAAGTTGGAATGTGCAACTAACTCCTGTAATTCTGAAAAATTACCGAACACATTTGGAAGTTCACCAGAAAACTTGTTTCCAAATACTATAAAGGATTTAAGCCTAGAAAGCTTACTCAGTTCCATGCTTAATTGGCCAAAGAAGCTGTTCCCAGGGATTGAAAAATACTCCATGGATGATAATGAATACAACGAATCTGGCAGATGGCCGGTGAGTAAGTTACTATCTGCGCGGAAATGTTTGAGAGATTTGCTGCAGTTGTCCACACCTTGAAGATTGCCGGATATTCGGTTCAGAGAAATATCAACAACCTGAATCATGTTGGAGGAATTGCAAATCTGTGAAGAAAACTGGCCTGTGAAAGAATTGTTACTTATGTTGAAGGCAACAAGATTTTGAAATCCTACAAGCTGGGGAAAATCCCCAATGAATGAATTGCTGGAAATATTCAGAACATGAACAGATTTCAATCCTGAAGTTGCATTGATGACTGATCCTGACAGTTTATTGTAACTCAAATCCAAAACCCGGAGTTGCTTCAAGCTTGAGAATTCCGTTGGCAATACACCTTCAAGCTGATTGTATGATAGATTCAGCCAAATTAACTGATCTAAGCCACCAAGTGATTGTGAAATCTTCCCTTTCAGATTCATATTAGGCAGTTCTAACCTGGTAACTCTGTTAGTGAGCGAGCTGTTGCCATCATATCCACAATCCACACCATCCCAATTGCAGCAGTTGGATTCATTTAACCATACAGAGAGAACAGAACTATTTGCAAGGCTACTCACAAAGCCTCTCAATGCCAGTAAATCTTTTGAATCACAGACTTGATTAGACTGTTTCAAACCCAGAGAGAAAGAAAGCAAGCAACTCAACAATATCCATTTGAGGAAAGACGGTTTGACAAGATTAAGCATCATCACCTCTGAGACCAGTAGAGATCTCATGTTGAAATAAAAAAGCAGAGCCACTGTAAACTCAGTCAAAACGCCATCTGGTCATACTCAGCTTTTCAGAAATGAGAGGAATCCAAATAAAGAAATCTTGCAAACTCCAATATATGAGAAGGAGGAGAATCCCAAGTTGGGCAACTTGCAAAAGAAGCAAAAAGAGAAAAGGTAGAATTGAAATAAAGCTGGAATCACCGATCCCTATTAGATACCAAACCCTTTCCCAATAAACAAAAACAAATGAACCCAGAATTGAACTTCAAACTGAAAGTCTTTTGTTTTTATGTATCAGGGAGAAGATAAATGAAGAAAAAGACCCTTCAGCAGGCAGCAACACCAGAAAGCCAAGAAACAGAGAGGTATTCCAAAAAGAAGAAACATGGGAAACCCATAAGCCAAGACGATCTCAGATCCCAAAGACAAGAGTAGAAGAAGAAGAAAAAGAACCTTTAAAAGGAAGAAAGAAGCAAATAAAGAAATGATTTCCCAGTTTCCCAGTAGCAACTCCAGTGGAGATCATGACTTACAAATGAAGTAAGTAAAGTAAGTAAAGAGGGAACAGTGTCAGAAACGCCTTCTTTTCTGGGTTATCTGTTTAGAGAAACAATGTCAAATCTGGGTTTGGAAAAAAAAAAGGGCAAAAAGATTTCCATACACTGTCCATATCAGGAACCCAAAAGAGAGGAAAAGATTAAAAAGAGTGGCTGTTGAGCAGAGCAGAGGGGAAAGCTGTGTACTTTACGATATATAATTGGAGAGGCAAGTAAGTAAGGAATTGGGTGAGGCTTTTTTTTCCTTTATTTTTTTTTTTCTATTCTTCTTTTTACAAATGAAGACAGAGAGAGCTGACTTGAGGGAAATTTGTGTCTTTTTGGAGGTAAAATTTCATCAACAGTTTACGAATCTCAAAACTTGTATTATTTTTCTCTCTCTTTGTTAGTTTCACTTAATTTTTCTTATTTGGTTTGTGATTGTCAGCACCTACGACGTTGATCTGCTTTCTTGTTTTCTGTCTCTCTAGAAGAAAAGGCAGAGAAAAAGAGGAAAGGTTGAGAGTGGAGTTGGAAAAGTTGGGAGCGCAGCGCAAGGACCGATGTGAGTTTTTCTATTCTTCACGCCTGCTCCATCTTTCATGCACGTGTTCACACCAATTATTTCCCTTCTAATCTTCTTTGTGGTTAATTTTAGTTATGCTACTTTATAATAATACTAATAATAATATTTCAGGTAAGAAGTGCAATTCGTGATTTTAAAAATTTATAAAAATGCTAATAGATAATTAAAGGTTAAAAATTTAATAAAAAACTAATACTATAGATTAAATTTAAGGTTTTTATTGAAGGTTTGGGAGAGAATTGAATAAATTTGAGAGTACAGAGAAAAAACACCATTAACTTTTTATAATGAGCTTTTTCATTTGAATTTTTGCTTTTTTTTTTCTTCTTTAATACCATACAAAATCGATGGCTGAATTTAGTGATTTGTAAATACTTACATTGTTTTTTTATATTAAAATTATTTGATATTTTAGTTGAAGTTGAATTTAAGGTATGAATTGCGACCTTTAATTAAGCTTAGGGGCAAATTTGAATAAAAGATCGGTTAATTTTGCTTGATTAAGGATGTTAAGCAGTCGATGATTGGAGTTGGTTTTTCAACCAAATCACTACCCGATTATGGTCATTTAAGTAAATCTTCAAATTGATCTCGATTGTCGAGGAGTGCAAACCTACCGACAACTGTCGATTTTGGTCAATTTTATTTTTTTCATTTTTTTTGCAATCGTTTGTTTGGAAATTTCCTAAATTGATACCAACCGAGTCTCTTCTCTTCTTCAATCAGCCGTCTTTGGTTCGGTCGATTTTGGTTTTTATGTTCACCTCTATTTTTGACAATTAAATAAAAAATAAAAAAATAATAATCATTAATAGACCATAAAAATGATTGTTTGAGAGTAATTTTGAAATGATTAAATTACTAGCCTTGTTAAAAAATATTTGATAAAATTTGTGATAAAAACCAACTAATTAATGAAAGAATCCGTCAAAGTGAACTTAGTTTAACAATAATTAGTATGACTTTCTATCTTAGAGATAGAGACTAGGTATACTAAAAAGAATAATGAAGTAACTAACTAATTTCATGCCCTTTATTAAAGTTCAATATTCAATTTAATATAACTCGAAAAGAAAATCTAATTTAATATAATTAATGTAAAAGTTGAAATTTCTTTATTTTACACACGGAATAGGAAATGATATGTTTGTTTGTTAATTAATGGCAATAATGTGTCCCTAGTCACAGATTAATAAAAAAAAAAAAGAAATTCAAATAATAGAGACATCATAAAGATCTCTCGACAAACTTAAATTAATATAATTAAATGATTTTATATAAAAAGGGTTATTTGGTGATTTGACGTGATGCGCACGCGATTCGAAAGCGCGAGTGGCGGGACGTTCGAAGAGGATAAAAAAGTCAAAAGAGCTTTTTAGCGGTGGAGATTGACCGGTAATAGCCGGTGGCGAAAATTGCTTTAGGCGGGTATCACGAGCTATCGGCCGTCGCTCACTAAAAAGTTTTAGGTGAACTGCCACGCACTTCTCTGCCCACCCATTTGTCCTTTCTTTCTTTAATAATAAAATCTCTACTTTCTCTCTCTTCATGTGACCACACCAAACCCCTCCCCCTCTCTCTCTCATCATAATTTGAAACATCTTCCAGATAAAGAGTGGATTAGTTTAGTCGAAAATCTTTTTTAGTTGTAGAGTTTGCAGTAGGGATGGTCATTCAAATTGTAAAAATTGAACCGTTTCTAAAAACCGAATCGAATCGAAAACTCGGTGAAACCGAAAAATGCGGTTCAATCTAGTTTAAAGAAATTTTGAAATCGAATTAATTCGGTTCGATTTGGTTTCACTTTCGAAAACTGAATTTGAAACCAAACTAAACTATTTTTAATTAATATACATATTTATATATTTATATATTTAAAAAAAAAAGTAAAACTGAATTTAAAATCGAACCGAACCAAACAGTTTTTTAATTTAAAAAGAATATAACATAGATTTTTTTTAAAAATGCCAAAATCGAATTTGAAACCGAACTGAACCGTATCGTATTGAACCAATAAATCGGTTCGGTTTGGTTTCACATTTTAAAAAATTTGGTTTGATCACTAAACTGAATCGAATCGTTTCCACCCCTAGTTTACAGTATAAGAAATTATAAGTCATAGAGTTTATAGTAAATTTAAAAACTCTTCGAGTCAAATAAGGAGTAACATTAATAATCTCATATCAGGTTGTAACTTTTAAAATAATCATTAGTAGACTTGTTTTTTTTTAAAAAAAAATGGGTTGTGAAATGAATAAATAATTTTTGGTAAATTTGAAACTTATAAAGTATTATTCCATGGAATAAGGATAAAATAAGAATTTTAATAGTTAGTTGAAGAGGTGTGAGATTTTTTGGGATTTTTTAGAAAGTTAATCTTAAAAGCTACTCAAAGATTTCTAAGGAAATTGAAAAAAGTGATTTGCTTTAAATTATTTTATAATTAGAAATTTCCACATAAACACTTTAAATTTCTCTAAACTCTATCCCAAGGGCAACTCCATCTCTTTAGTCTGGTACGTATTTTCGTTGGAGCTATATCAAACATGAAGAATAAATCGAAATTTTCATTATATTGTAAAAGAAAGTTACCATGAAACATAAAAAAAACAAGCAACAAAGTATTCGTAATATATATATTATAATTAATAATCCTATTAACTTGTTCAAAAGAGGTAAATTGATTTTTTTTTTTGTTTTTTATATTTTTTCCAAATATCCATTAACGTCAATTTTATCTATAATTTTATCAATATTTTTTATAAAATTGAGACGTTGACATTTATGTCGAAATTTCAAAACAAACCTAAATTTTTAATTTTACTTTATTGCTGCATTAATTAATATTGATCAACTTGAGCAAAAGTTTGATTGAATTTAATTATAGTTTGTCCCAAACTAATATTTAACTTTTAGGTTTAGAGAGGAATATCCAATTTTAGTTTTCAACTTGGTGAGATGTATTAATTTTTACTACAAATATCAGTTCCACCTAATTCAACTTTAGATCTCTACTTTACTGAAAAAAAAAACAAAAAGAAACTTTGGATGTATATAAGTGTTACAATTAATATTATTATTTTTATTGTTTAGTTTCACTATAAGATAAAACTCTTTTTAAATTTGTTGTTTCTCAACCATAATAAAATATTGCACATAATTAATTTTAATCAATGCACAGGATTTACCACTCAATCAAAAAATTAGAAAATTTTAATTCTAATGTAAAAACCTTTTTTATTTTTTTATTTTTTTATTTTTTTTTCTTCAAGTTATCAATTTTGTATAAGATATATGTAAAGGCAAGAAGGGTAAAAATTGGAATAATTATTAATAAGGACCAAAATATAAATTTTCAAGTTTATGGTCTAATTTTATGTAATTAATGGTTTAGGGTTAAAATTGATTTTTTTCCTCCAAATTTTATTATCATCCTTATCTTATAACTAAACTTGATTGCTAATCAGACACAAACATTCTTATTATTATTAAAATTAACAAGAATTCATTGTATGAAAAAGGTTTCACAACATGTCGATTTTATTTTAAAGTGAGCATAACTATCATTCCATCGAGATGGGAGGTTCAAATTTGCATACCTTCACTCATGGTAAAATAATAATGACGGCGTTAATAGTAAAACTAGCACTAATATTGTTCTAAAATATCAACATTACCTTTGTTGGTATTAATGTAGCTTTTACCATGGAATTATGAACAACTTATGTTAATGTTATAATTAAATAGGCGTTTTGTATATATAACTAACTATACATGTTCTTTAAAGTTCAATTTTGTGGTTTAAAGTATAAAAATTATAGGGATCTTTTTAAATATAAAAAATATTTAAAAATATTTACACGGTATAAAAAAAAATTCTAAAAATGTAAGCACTTTTGAAATTTTATACTATAAAGTGTAAATATTTTTGGAAATTTTCTATTTATAAGAATTTCCCAAAATCCTATTTGTCATTATTTTTCTTTTATATAACATTTCACAAAATTGGGATTCACACATTTCACTTTTAAGAATACTTACAAATTCCATAACCATTGAACTAAGTTGTCTTTAATTAGCCAATTCATATTGAAATTTGATTAAATTGTTTAAATCTTGTGTCACACTCTTGTAATTCTATTTCAAGCATTGTTGAAGAGTGACAATATTTTAGAAAACTAAACATTGATGGTAAAAATTCAAGCTTTTATGAACAAAATCAATATACACTTTTTAGAGAGTAATTAAAGACTAGTGAAGTTTATCAATTTATACTTAAAATTCAAAATCATAATCTATTCTCTTCAAACGTCTCTAGTTTTAGACATTGAAAAAGAAAAATAGTTTTTAAAACGATGTGAAGTCTACTAGCGTCAAAATATTATTTATAAAGATAAAATTATAGTGTAAATAAAAGAAGTAAATATGATGGAAGAGCGTTTTGAGTGAAGGTAATGATAGGTATGATCACAAAAGAAAGGCATGGGTGAAAGAAATTGATGAAAGTTAGGCACTTATGGTACATGCCACCCCCACTTTCCACTTAAATCCTTTTTTCCCCCTTCTTCTTCTTCTTTTTACTAACTTCTTTACTAACTTTTCATTTTTTTATCATTATTCATCATTCAACCTTTTGACATCAATGTGCTACCTCTCATTTTCTATTTCCAACTTAATCCCATTTCCTATTATGCTTTCATGGTTTCTTGTGAAGAAAGGATTTTAAATAGATAACAAATTTGACTATTTTGTAGGACTTGAACATGAACTATTACATTTTTCTAACATATTTTATTCTCATTTATATAAAAATTTAGGAACCCTTTTTGTCTTGAGAACTCCTAATTATAAAGTACCAAAACTCCCCGAATCCATCCATATGAGTTAGAGAAGCTTAATTAGCTTGTGATTGAAGATCAATCCCCGTTTGAACACTCTACAAGTTAGTTTATCAATCTTACTTGATCAAAAATTGCAAAAAGGATAAAATTATAGATTTTTATAAGACGATAAAAATACCCTTATTTAGCATGTCTCTAACTCAGGGAACATCTGACTGCAATTCTTGTGTGGTATCTCTGTGCTTCTATAGTTTTCTTTACAGGATAGTTTGAGCTCTTATTTTGGGGCTTTCGGAAATTACAAGATTTTAGGGCCATTAAAGATAAGGTTTGGAAGGCAGTGCAAGGTTGGAAAGATAAATTCTTTTCAATTGGGGCGAAGGAATTTTTGATTAAAAGTATTGACCAGCCAATTCCCACCTATGCTATGAGCTGCTTCTACCTTCTCAAAAGCTTATGAAGCTTTGTGTTCGTTTTCCAAAGGAAAATTCAATGGATGCCATGGGAAAAGTTATATTTCCTAAAAGAGTATGGAGGATTAAATTTTGGGGATATCGAATTATTTAACCAAGGCTTGGGTGGATCCTTAAAAATCCTCTTTCTCTAGTGAACAGGGTCCTGAAGAGTAGGTATTTTCCAGTGTGTTCAGTTTTGGAAGCCACTGGTTTAAGACATACTATTTTTTCTGAAAGGTTTGTGTGGGGAAAAGAGGTGTTAAGGAGAGGTTCAATCCAACTCTTGCTTTAAAAGACCATTGGATTTGGATGAAAGAAGCTGGATGGCAGAGTTGGGATCTGGGAAAGTTGAAACTATATAGCGGTGTAGAAGCAGTGGATTGAGTTCAAATCAGAATTATGGGTGGTGGCGGAGGTTATAGACATTAAAGATTTGGGGTAAAGTGTCCATTTTTGTATGGCAGGTATGTCATTACTGCATTCCAACAATGGCTAGCTTCAGAAGTAGGACTAAAGATGTTAGTCCTAAGTGGCCAGTTTGCAGAAAGAAGGAGGGAAATTTGTACGGATGACCCAATTTTTTAGTCCAAAATGTCAAATGACCAATTTTTAAAAAATAATGTCAATTGACCCTCTACTTACGTCACCACGGTATGAGATTATACGAATTGCCCCTGATAACCGTCTCGCTCTCACTGTCTGTTTATCTTCCATCGTGATGTGATTGTTTGTCATTGTACGATTGATTTGACAATTTTCACGAAATCTATCTACAACTTAAAATCGTTAACACAACAAAATATGTAATGGTGAATTCTTTGAAATCTAAACTTCATTTGAACTGTCATTTTGTTGAACGGAGATTTATTGAACGAGGTTTTCTAAAGCGGAGTTTTTCACAACCAAACGGAGTTTTCAGAATAGGTTTTTAAGAACGGAACAGACTTTTCTTGAACTTGGTTTCATTGGTATTTGTAGAAACGTGGTCTCAAAAAAGGTATGTAAATAGACATTGTAAATAGTATAACGAAAGGGGTGTGAGAAAGAGCGACAACAAGAAAGGTGGAGAGAGCGACATTGAGCGACAGCGAGAGAGTGAGATTGAGCGACAGTGAGAGGCGCGAGAGAGTGAGATTGAGCGACAGCGAGAGAAATTGGGAGCGAGAGTCACGAGAGCGAGAGCACTTGGGAGTGATAGCGAGAGAGATCTATGTGTATTACTATCTGCTTAATAAAAAAAATGTTTTCTTGCTTTGTAGGATGACAAAAAAGTGTACTAATTCGATACGGAGGTCATTGGGATGAGAACCAAAATTTGTATATTGGGGGCGAGCTAACCGAAATCGTTGTGCCTATTACCTTGAAGTATGAATAACTTCTCACATTTACAAGGTTGCAAATGTAAGTTGCTTAGAGTTTGATGTTGTTATGAGAGTTAAATATAAGCTTGACTTTGAAGCCCCTCCACCGTACATACAGAATGACAGTGATGTTTACTTCCTTCTTTGCCGAGACGATCTTTCTAGAGTTCAGCTAAGAGTTCAACTATATGTAACGCTAAAATCATACCACGACGAAAATGTGAATATGAGTCATGATGGTATAGGTGTAGACAAACAATAAGAGGCATCATATGAGCTTAATTGAGAAGAGGGTGATATTCCATTGTCTATGAACACTCAACCATCAACATTATTAATAGACAATGACAGCATTCGTGTAGTGGACTTGGAAAGAGAAACTCAATGTAATAGACCTGTGCTTGGTAATGAGAGATCAGCAGGCTTGAATTTTATGGATTGTGATACTTCAGAAGAGTGTGATCCTTTCGTGGTTGATAATGAAATATCAGTAGGATTGAATTCTATGGACTGTGGTCCTTCAGAGGTGCATAGATCTGCAGTGGCTGTTACTGAGAGATTAGCAGGATTGAATTCCATGTCTTCATGACGTAGAGGAGAATTGATTATGTCTGGCACCTCTTCATCCGAGACAGATGTTGAAGTTGGTCAAATTTTTTTGAGTAAGAGTGATTGAAAAATGAGATTGTCTATTCTGTGCATAAACAATAATTTTGAATATAAGGTAAGGAAGTCAACTAAGTCTTTGTTTACTGTTAAATGTATAGAGGATAATTGTAAGTAGAGCTTTCGTGCAGTTAAAATTCCAGGGTGTGATATATTTAAGATCACGAAGTATATGCGGTCGCACACATGTTCTATTGGAATTTTAAATCATGACCATAGACAAGTAACGCTGCGGCAGTTAGTGAACTAATCAAAGACAAGTTTACAGGCATAGGACATGTTTATAAAACTCGTCACATCGTTGAGGATATGAGGAAGTACGGCGTAAACATAAGTTACGATAAGGCGTGGTGTGCAAGGGAAACCGCTTATGCTCTCGCCAGGGGTACTCCAGAAGAGTCGTACGCTGTTTTACATGCATATGGTAAAGCGTTAAAGATGGAGAATCCAGGTACAAGGTTTGAAATCGAAAGTGAAAATGATGTCCATTTCAAGTACATGTTTATGGCATTAGAACCTTGTATTAAAGATTTTTAAGTTGTCGGCCTGTGATAATTGTTGATGGATCGCATCTGAAAGGA
This sequence comes from Benincasa hispida, assembly GCF_027475165.1. NCBI lineage: Eukaryota > Viridiplantae > Streptophyta > Magnoliopsida > Cucurbitales > Cucurbitaceae > Benincasa > Benincasa hispida. The sequence continues at coordinate 34,940,485 of NC_143478.1, forward strand.
AAATACAAAGGGACCATGTTGATTGGCGACTCCATGGATGGCAATAACCAAGTTTACCCACTAGCATATGCCATAGTAGACAATGAAACTGATTGAGCTTGGAAGTGGTTTATGTCAAATTTGAAGTGTGCTAACTTGGTGTTCGTGTCCGATCGAGCGGTATCTATTGGCAATGCCATTTGTGCATTTTTCCCACAACATTTCATGGATTGTGCACCTACCACTTAGAAAATAATATTCTTTCCAACTTTAAGGACAACACAATTGTTGGGATGTTCAAGGATGCAGTCAGGGTATTTCGCATGTCAGAGTTCCAAGCACACTGGGACCAACTATGTACTTTTCGAAATGGTGCAGTATCGAAATATTTGGAGGATATTGGTCTTGAAAGGTGGGCGCGTGTTTACCAAACAGAACGAAGATATGATAACATGACGTCCAATAGTGCAAAGTGTTTCAATTCATTGATCAAAGAATATCGACAACTTCTCATAATGTGCTTGTTGGAACATGTTCGAGGCCTCATCCAGTCATGGTTTTATGAATAGAGAAATTATTGGGCATCTTCAACGACGTCACACTCGGACTACTGTGAAAATCGATTAGCAACTGAGTATGACAAGGGCAGACAATATCGAGTTGAGCCGATTGATTGTTACAGGATCCATGTGCGGGACAATTGATTGGATGATATTGTGAACCTCTATACGAAGGAATGCACATGCAAGGAATTTGACTCACTCGGTATCCCATGTTCGCATGCAATCGTAGCTGTGCGAGAACGAAACATCCCCATCCATGGTTTGTGCAGTCCATTCTATAACGTTGACTCCTTCATGGCTGCTTATGCAGAGCCCGTAAATCCACTCGGTTACATATCTTAATGGAAGAGACCTTCAGGAAATGTGGAAAAACATATTGCACCTCCTAAAAGAGTGGTACAAGTCAAGCGACGAAGAGTAAAAAGAATACCATCAAGAGGAGAAAAATGAAGACAAATAAAATGTGGTAGGTGTGGGAACTATGAGTATAATCGGCAAAATTGCAGTGAACTACTCACATCCGGGCGACCTACTGATTCTAATCCAAATGATTCAAATGTCGGTTGATTGTAATTGTCTATGTGCCACCTGTGTTTGTAATTGTCTATGTAATTGTCTATGTGGCACTTGTCTATTCACGAATCCTCAAAACTGTAACTTTCTATGTGCCACTTTAATCCTCAAAACTGTAATTTTCTATATGCCATTTATCTATTCACAAATCTCTTCAAATGTATCGCTTATCTCGCTCTCCCTTTTATAAGGTTAATTAAATTGTCGGCTATTCGTGAACAATTCTGGAAACGTCTCGCTCTCGCTAATCTCGCTCTAGCTAATCTCACTATCACTTGGAATCCCTTTTAAAATTTCTCGCTTATAAGTTTGATTACTAAAGTTTGTCTATTCATGAATCTCTTCAGATGTCTCGCTTATCTCGCTCTCCCTTTTATAAGTGTAATTAAGTTGTTAGTTATTCGTGAACAATTCTGGAAACGTCTTGCTCTCACCAATCTCGCTCTCTCTAATCTCGCTCTAGCTAATCTCGCTATCACTTAGAATCCCTTTTAAAATATCTCGCTTATAAGTTTGATTACTAAAGTTTGTCTATTCATGAATCTCTTCAGATGTCTTGCTTATCTTGTTCTCCCTTTTATAAGTGTAATTAAATTGTTGGCTATTCGTGAACAATTCTGGAAATGTCTCGCTCTCGCCCATTTCGCTCTCGCCAATCTTGCTCTCGCCAATCTCGCTCTCGCTAATCTTGCTCTAGCTAATCTTGCTATCACTTGGAATCCCTTTTAAACTGTCTCGCTTATAAGTTTGATTTCTAAAGTTTGTCTATTCATGAATCTCTTCAGATGTCTCGTTTATCTCGCTCTCCCTTTTATAAGTGTAATTAAATTGTTGGCTATTCGTGAACCATTCTAGAAACGTCTCGTTCTCGTGAATCTCGCTCTCGCTAATCTCGCTATCACTTGGAATCCCTTTTAAAATGTCTCGCTTATAAGTTTGATTACTAAAGTTTGTCTATTCATGAATATCTTCAGATGCCTCACTTATTTCGCTCTTCCTCTTATAAGTTTAATTTAACTTGTTGGCTATTCATGAATGAATCTTCTATACTCATGGTAGTTCTACACTAACAATTTAAATAACATGTTAGTAAAATTACATCAATAATATACATGTGCGTCAATAATATGGAGTGTTCATCCACAATTGACATGCCAATTGCATCATATAATCAGTCATTTTATTCTGAGTTATTACAGACGGGGCACTACCAGTCGCCAATCTTGCTCTCGCCCATCTCGCTTTCGCTCGTCTTGCTCTAGCCCATCTCACTTTCGCTCGTCTCACTCTATCCCATCTCGCTTTTGCCCGTCTCGCTCTAGCCCATCTTGCTATCGCAAAACTCGTCCACTACCTTGTCTGACTCTAACTATATCTTCTTCGTCCTCAACCAATGTAGAACACATCGAAACCCAAAATAAAAAATAGACGTGACCGATTAGACCCCGAAACCAGTTATGAACGTGACGACCGATCAAACGAAACCAACCTAAACAGACGCAACACAACATGGAAGACAAAAATTAAATTCACTAACCCAGTAGAGAACTTCGATTACAGCAGTAGATGGACGATGGTTTTGCAGAGCGAGGTTGAACGACACTTGCACAATAATTTTGAGCGGAGTGGAACGACCGTTGAGTTTAAGCACACGAGTATCGTATAGACTAGAGAGGCATTTTTGTAATCTCATATCATGATGATGTAAGCGAAGGGTCAATTGACATTATTTTTTAAAAATGAGTCATTTGACATTTTGGACCAAAAACTTGGGTCATCCGTACAAATTTCCCAAAGAAGGAAGAGACTATGACTTATGTACTGTTTAGATGTCATAGAGCTACAGTAATTTGGTCCTCTCTATTTTGTGACTTTTGGCCTTTTGATCCAAAGCATAAGAACATTTTAGACATCTAGACTCAGCTTGTCGGGCTTCTAAATGATGTTGAGCTAGCGCGGGCTTGTATTATGGCATGGGTTATTTAGGGGATAGAAATAAATCTGTGTAATCAACAACTTGTTGCATATGAGGAAAATAGATGTCACTGGATTATAGAATATGCTTGTTGGAATGTCTTGAATTTGTTATTTGGCAATTCGAACGACCTAGTGGAGATTCGTGTGCAATGCTTCTAAAACTTAAGTTAAATTCGTATTTGACATATCTAATTATTTATGGTTATTTACGATTATGACTCTAGGGTTTAAGAGGAGTGCATTATATAAACTCTAATCTTAGAGAGACCATTTATTTTATACTTTGTAACCTTCTCTCTAATAAAATTGTTCTCCTTCTGCTGCACAGATGTAGTTATCACACTGTTAGTGAACGTATGTCGATTCTCTATTTTTTTTTTTTATCTTTCTTTTTGTATTTCTTAATTGTCAATTTCATACCAATGTTATTGATGCTGGTGCCGATCTTCAGGAGCAAACCATTATACCACCAATGCACCCCCCAACCTATGATATCTCAGAGAGTGAATCGAGTATACTACATGTGGATGCAACATGTAAAGTGGGATCCTCTATGTTTGGTTTTGGTGGGGTTATTGGGTCCATTAAGGGATTTATAATGGTCTCTCTTTACATGGTTAGAGTAATTTGTCTCTGAATCCTACACGTGCTGAAGCCCTTGCTATCTATGAGGAGATTGGCGGCAAGATTGGATTTGCCTCGCATACTCGTGCTGCCAAATACTCTTAGTTGTAATTCAGATGATCAGCGACATAATGGATGTTCTGTAGCAGTTATAAAGATCGTAACTTCTTTCTGTTCCATTACTTTCCAACATGTGCCTCAATCCAACCGAACTCGTTCAATTCTATCGAAAGGAAAACCATTGAGTCGAGCTTATGGGTCAAATACCCTGCAATCTTGACAACTCCTATGCTGATACCACCAACATTGCACGTGTTCCAAGTAGATGTTAGGTCATAGGTTCAATAAGTAGTCTCATCGTGCCACCTCAAGGGTAAACGATATTTTGTGTACTTAGCCGAACTAAATAATGAGTGACCTAAGTGTATCTGACTCAACACAACATTGGTATAAAATTTTTTATAAATTAATTCAGATCGGTGTGTGATAATAATGAATGACCTAACGAGATCCGCGTGCTAACCATGTGTATTATTAATAAGAGACTTTAATATATAAGTTGCAGAATGACACTATCATCAAAATAGTAATTACTCTTTCGTAAAAAGAAAAAGAAAAAAAAAAGTGAAATGTATACATTTAATTAGGATTAAAATATAGCTATAATTCCTAATGTTTATCCCAATTTTCAATTTGCCCCTAAAAGCTTAAAAGTTAGAACTTGTGATATGACTTCTCATTATCCTAATCCTTTTATCTTCTAAAAAAATGTGGCCTTTTTCTTATTCCCAAAAGATAAAGCGGACTTTTTTTCTTTAGACTGTCCACAGTTTTAAATGTTTCAAATTTTCAAACAATATATTCTTCCATTTTCCAGCATTTTTCTTTGTCTAGAACAATTAGATAATTTTTTTTGTCTTCAGCTCAAATTCTAATAACCATAAGAATTGAATTTAAAACTTATTAAAATTTTGAGGGACTAAAATAAAATTTTAAAATTTCAAGAACCAAACAAAAAATTTAGTACAAACTATACTAAGAGGCTGAAATTATATTTTAAGATTTAAGTGTCCAATTGCTACCACTAAGTAAAAGATTGGCCACATTAAATATTGTTTATTTAAAAAAAAAAAAATTAAAGGTCACATTAAAATATTGTTGTGGATAATATGAGCTTGTGAAATTTATTATGAGAGCTCATGGTTTTTTCAACTCAGGCTTATGAGTGACAGCAACATTTACCTACCAATATTTAATTTACTATAAAGTTCACTACCATAATGGCTCATCTTTTCATCATTATTGGAGCATTTTTTTTGGTCAAGATGGTGTTGAAAATAACCGATTAGTGGGGGTAACAATCCACCAAAATTAGAAAATAATTCCTCTAAATAATTTTTCTTTTAAAAAATAGATCGCTCTTCATATAGTAGTTTCATATAACACGTGTGTTGCACGTATAATACTAATAATATTCACATTATATATAAACAAATTTGTAAGCAATCTTTGAACTTAACGTTGTTTTTATCCATTGAACTATGTCGAGTTAATTGGTTTTCTAAAAACTACTCACGGGTTAAATTTAATATAAAATATATGGTGTAATAGAATATTTAAATTAAACAAAAATTTTGATTTATTTATTTTTTTTTAAATTCTATTTTGAATTGTTTGCATAGCTATGTGCCCTTTATACGGTATTGATCCTTATTATTTCAGTTAGGGTTATTATTAAACATATCTAGATTAATAAAAAATTATATTACTTTTTATATTCACCCTTAATAATTAAATTAAATTAGAGTTTTAAAAATATATCACATATTAAAAATGATAAAAGGTTGACATTTATAGTATAATTTGACTAGTTAAAGGATTGTATGGGAAAATTGTCTAAAATAACCTCCTTTACTTTTCCCATTTTAAATATTGCACGCTTTTTGAATACTCGTTAGAATGGTTTTTCTTGGGTGAGATTGGGCATGAGATTGTGTTAGTTTTTTGAACGTTTGAATATCAAATTTGATTGATGGGAAAAGAATTTTATGAATATATCCTCAGTAGTAAAAATATTATTATATTATTATAATATCTCATTTCTTGAAAAGCCTAACAATTGGCTTGCTCAACAAGTTTTTTAAACAAGTTACCCAAAAATTTTCCTAGTGTTTGGAAGTTCTCAAACACTTACGTCTCATCTTTTTGCATACAATCAAGAAAAACAAGGTATATATATCGATATTGTCTTTTGTAAATGTGTTTTAGTTGTTATTTGCATACTATTGAGCTCAATAATTTATGTTTTTGTGGTTGTATATCTAATCTCAGTAGAAATTCAGTAATCTCGGTCGTGATTAAGTATATTTACCTCGAGATGTAGTGTAGAGTTTGAAATCTCAGGCGAGATATTTATATAGATGCACCGAGATTACGCATTCTCCCCGAGATTTTAAATGATTTTATTAACTTTTTGTACTTGTGTATGATTTTTTTCAAGGATGACTCATATATTTGTTTGTTTTAGGGGTGAATGGAAGGATGATGAGAAAAAATATATAGGGTTGTTAATTGAAAAGGTGATTGTCGACATCGGAATAAAGTACGAGGAGTTTTTACGAAAAATATATAGAATTAGTGGGATAAATTCCGTTAAGTTTGAATTGGTTATAAGATGTTTGTATAATGTTAGGTTGAATGTATTTGCTTTTGTGATCAAAATCAAGAAGATTTTCATTTTTTCTTAACTGGTGACAATGTGTCTCAAGTGGCTCTTTTAGTATCAAAGTTACCCGTAGTAATCCATAAATCTAGGAGAACGGTACTGTCATATCCAGTTCAAATGAAAAAAAATATTCTATCATTCGCATCTGAACTTGAGTTTATTCTTGAATACAATATGGGTTCCAATGTGGTGCATTATTATGTCCATTGAATAATAATGCATGTCTGTTAAATTTGGGAGACGCAGGGAATATATGGACCTATTTGAGGATGTTGTTAACGATGAGTTTGTATATGAAGTGATCATGTTAGTGGATTCTACTGTCGATGTTAATGTGGAGGATATAGATATATCTGAGGCGCTTATTAATGCTAATCATGTAGACTCGATGAATGACTAGAACTCGATGACTACAAAGATAGAATCAATGTTGAATGTAGAATCAAGGGTTGGCAGAGAACTGTTTGGTGATAGTAACCCGATGAGTGATGATGAGTAGTCTATGGATTCAGTAGCAAGTGGTGAACCCTGTGTCAACCATAACAAGAGGAAGCATATTGACAATTTAATAGCGAGCACCATTGTCATCTCATCCGAGTCTACTATAGAAGATGTCCATGTTGGTAATATGTTTTTAAGCAAAAAAGATCTGGTTAAGAAACTATCTATCTTTGACATTAGGAAGAACTCCCAGTATCGTTTCGATAGATCTACTAAAAAAGTATATATTTTAAGATGCGTAGAATCGTCTTGCTAATGGAAGGTCAGAGGCATTAAAATGAAAGAATTTGAAATGTTCAAAATTATTAAATATGTTAGCCCATACATGCCAGAAGATATTAAGAAAATATGATCATAAACAAGCTAAGAGTTGGGTTATAGTTTAACTAGTTAAGTCGAGATACTAGGATGTTAGTCGTGGTTATAAACCGAAGGAAATCATTCAATACTTTCGCAAGGAGTACGGGATCATTAGTTACCAGAGGGCGTAGCAGGCTAGGGAAATTGCATTATCCTTAATGAGAGGGTTCCCTAGAGAGTTATTCTGTTTATTACCACAGTATGGGGAAGTGCTGAAGACTTCCAATCCTAGTACCCAATATGAGTTGGAGATTGATCCTAATAGGTATTTTAAGTACATGTATATGACACTTGGGGCTACGATCAGAGGTTTTCTAAACTGCATCAGGCCAGTCATTGTGGTTGATGTTGCACACATATAAAGGAAGTATAAGGGTATTATAAGTTCTTGGGAACGATATGGGCCACATTTACCCCGAGATCGTATACAAAATGCCGAAAACTCAATGATCATCTACCCAATCTTGAGACACATTCAAACGATATTGGGCCCACTTCATCAAACCTTGACCGAGATTCAAACATATTTCAATCAAAATAAGATGAAGTATCCAAAAAATCATCAACAACATACAACAAACATAAAAATGGACAAAATATTGAAAGAAAGATAATATCCAACATAGATTTTTCACATATTTTAGATAGACTCTAAAACCCTAACCAAACTCTAATTTAAGATGAAACCATAGACTAAATGAACAAAATAGTGAAATACCTCTATAATAAGGAAGCTTCAAGATGCAAATAATCATGGAGAAAGAAACTTTCAAAGCGAAAGCAAGGATATCTCGGACGAGGTGAGGAGTTGGAATGTTTCCGTGTATATGAAGGATTTTTTTAAAGTAGGGGTATTTTTGTCCTTTTAAACGATTGGATAATTTGAATTCATAACGTTTCAAATTCAATATCGGGCCCGATCTTGCCCGAGAAGGTCCGAGAAAAATCATTCTAACGAGTATTCAGAAAGCCTGCTATGTTTGAAGTGTGAAAAATAAAGGGGTTATTTTGGACAATTTTCCGATTATATGACCAACATTTTAAATTTCATCGGTAAGAAGTCAATAAAGTAAAATAATTTCTTTAATAATGGTTGTGGCTAGTGCTTAGTATAAACTAACATTTCAAATATGTATAAGTATTAGGCATTCGGGCTTCTTAATTTATTATTGAAAGTAAAAACTATTTTAATAGTATTTAAAAACTATTTTAATACTATTAATGCTAAAGATGAATCTATTAAATATTAATTTATAGGTAGATTTAAGAGATAATATACCATGAGAAATGTTGGGTTATAATGATATTTACTTGTACTCTAAATTTTTTCATTGTTCATCGCTCAAATTATACTAACTTCCAATCCGTCAATAAAATTGGTATTTGAAATCGTTCACCATCCAATCTATTAAAAAAAAAAAAAAAAAAATTCAAAATTAGTTGCTTCGAATGAATTTTATGGAAACGAGTTTTCATATTTTATTATATTGCTATTATATAAAACAAATTTAAAAGAATAAAAATTAGTTAAAATAAATTTGGTGGAGATCATGTAATCTTTGAAAATCAAATGAACATTATTGAGATGTGTCGATGACAAAATCTAGACAAGAAAACTCATCTAACTTTCACGTGGCCTCAACAGTAAATTTATAATTTTGGGAAAGAAAGACGACCTTCAAGACAAAGAAGAAGAGAACTAATAATATTTAATAATATGGATAGCCTAAGTTAATTAACGTTTCTCTTTGAACCTAAATTAATCTTTGAACCTAAATTAAGCATGCATGAGTGATCTACGGGTAACCTATATCTCAAACATACATGTATTCAACCTTGCTATTTTGGCAATTAAAACAAGACAGAAATGTGGGGGATAATAAATCCATAGTAAAAGACATGCATTGGTGATTAGAGCGTCAATCCATTCACATATACAAATCTAATTTAACCAAAACTCAAAGATGCAAGGAATCGAAATGTAATTAATCAATAAAAGTTCAATTCTTACAAAGTTACATAAGAATTCTTACTCTTAAACTAGGGAACTAACTTTAATGACATGCTGTGATGATGTAAACGAGATTAAGCATCATTCAAAAGAAGATAACAACCAAAAAAAAAAAAAATTAAAAACTAAAATTAAAAAAAAATAGAAGAAGAAGAAGAAAAGAGGTCAAGCTTGGGTGGTGGCCACTCTCTTTCAAACTCTAAAAGAAAATAAATTATTTACAAAAAGTTGCCACAACACTGTGGCACCATTTAACAGTGTCGTGACGTTGTCACGTTTACCTCTGTTTACAGGTCTGATTTCGGGATGGCGTTGTGGCATTGTTCGTTGTTTATGCCTACTACCTTGCAGCCCTGCGCTAGCACCCATCACCAGTTTTTCGACGATAATTTGGTTCATTTTCCTATCTTTTGATCCCGATTGCTTTGGTTGACCTATAAATGCTCCATTTTTAGCCTCTTTTGTACCTGAATCGTCTCGAGAGTCTCTAAAACTTGATATCTTGCATATATTCACTTTAAACATTAACTTCTTAAGAACTAGCCGATAGGGAAAAATATCTTTGTATAGAGCTATTATGGTGTCTGTCATAGTACCTTTGATGCTTAAGTCAATATCTGACCGATCAAGTATAAGTGATGACAATGAGAATAAATATGGTCTAAGTGCAAGCATATACTGTCGATGAAGTAATAAATCTTGAAGTATTCTAAGAGTCAATCTCACAAGACTATTTATGAAATTGAATTTTTCTAAGAAAGAGTTCTTCGATGCAAACCAAGGGGTAACCAGTAAATAAGTGATTTTAAGGTTGAATGTTGAAAAAAATCAGTAAACAAAAGTGTTGAATAGGGATACAATTATATTTCAACCAGAAAGACATTGTACCTTAGGCAATGCTATTGCATCATACCAGGACAGTGACTTAAAATGGATAGAAAACATCTCCTACTCGATCTTGTGTCAAGTTCCTTTAGGAGCTCTAAGAAACTGCTGCCTATATTTCTATGGGTACTTGGATCTTAGAATAATTTACATCCAAAGTGATATGACAATCATATTTCTAGGCTCATAGTCCCACATTCCTTTGTGACATCAGTTTATATTCTAACCTTTTTAGCATTAGAACTCCAGTAAATTGCTAGATTAATGATCAGTTTAACTTAACAATATTTATCCATAAACTCAACAAAAGAAATGTGCAAAAGTCAAAGAGGTATGAAGCATGAGCATTGGTCAAGCCATAAAGCCCTAGGGTATTCATATAGCTTAACCCTTTAAAGAATTTAGCTCATGATTAATAATAAATGACTAGATTTCATTAAATAAAAAATCATGACTATGAGGTAAATGTTCAACAAATGAAAAGAAATAGAGAGATAAAATTGTAAAGAGAAACCATAAGAAATGATGAAAATATAATAAGAATGGCCTTGTGACGATCTCTCCTTCATCCAATCTTTTCTTAGGGTGATTCTCCTTTTTCAAAGACGAATCTCACTAATCCACAAGTTTTCACGAGGTAGAAGTAACCTAGAGCACTCAAGCCTTAGAGGGACTTTTGTTCTTGAAGCTTGCTAAGTGTTAGGATGAGATTTCAGCCAAGGGATGACTAAATTTCGTTGGTGGAGGGTGGATGACGTTTGATAGAGAGTTGATGTTTGAAATGGGAGGCTTCTCCTCCTTTATATTGGCCAAAGTGGTTGAGAAATATCGTAAAATCATGCTCTGGACGTTTACCCATCATTTTAGGCATTGAATAACAACTTTTACTAAGAAAATAACGACTAGAATGGCTGGGCACGAATATGATAAGTTAGGGCTTAACAAGCATCTTGGTCAACTTTAACTAAGAAGCTTGTTAGTTATTCGATGCAAAATTTCAAGAGGATTTTATTACTTTTAAGGCATGGAATTGTATTGCCTAAAGAACAGTATCCTAAGACTCCTCAAGAGGTTGAGAAAATGAGACGGATTCCCTATGCATCGGCTGTGAGTAGCCTTACGTATGTCACACTATGTACAAGGCCTGACATTTGCTATGCAATTGGGATACTCATTAGATATCAATTCAATCTAGGATATGATCACTGGACCGCAGTTAAGACAATCCTCAAGTATCTTAGGAGAACAAGGGACTACATGTTTGTGTATAGGGCTAAGGATTTGATCCTTATAGGATACACTGACTTTGATTGTCAGACTGATGAAGATTCTAGGAAATCCACATGAGGATCAGTGTTCACTCTTAATGGAGAGGTTGTAGTCTGTCGTAGCATAAAGCAAGGCTGCATTGCTAATTCTACCATGAAGGAAGAGTATGTAACTGCTAAGGAAATTGTCTGGCTCAGGAAGTTTTTGATAAACTTGCAAGTTGTTCCTAATATTTCAATGCCTATCATCTTTTATTGTGATAATAGTGTTATTGTGGAAAATTCCAAGGAGCCTAGAATACACAAAAGAGAAAAACATATAGACTGCAAGTATATATGATACAAGAGATTGTGCAATGAGGAGACATGATTGTCACAAAGATTGCTTCAGAGCACAATGTTGTTGATCCATTTACAAAGGCTCTCACAGCTAAAGTTTTTTAGGGCCACCTGAAGAGTTTGGATCTATGGGACTTGTATCATCTTGTCTAGGGCAAGTGAAAGATGTTACTAATTATAGTGTATGCCTTAGTTTATTATATTGTGTACTTTACTTGTATTATACCTTATATTGTACAAACCACTAGCTTTAGGACAAGTAGGAGATTGTTAGGGTTGGTATTCTAAATCTCATGGTTCTCGTAGTTTGTATTCTGTATATAAATTATTTATTTAGTAAAATAATGAGTTATTTTATTCAACGTTTAGACTATATTAACTCGATCCAATAAACTAAAATCTGAGATTATTTTATGTAATTCAAACATGTATATGGTTAACATATAGGTGGATCATGTTTAAGTAATAACCTAAAGGGTTTGTAGTATATGGATAAGTTTGGGTCCCTTATTCTAGTGACACTACGGATACAACTCACTTTGTAATTATTATAATAGTTATAAAGTGTTACAAACAATGTGATCCTAATTGTTCATGTGGAGACGTGTGAGTGGGGGTATCCTATACAAAGAGTTTGTCTAAGTCCAGACCACGAAATGATTAGTCTCTCTTTATAACGTCGTTAATTGAAGAGAGTAACATTTCATAGGATGACCATAGGTGACTCAACCCTTAATCTTGAGTGAGTTATATACCTTAGTCTATGAGGGCAGTCCTTTGATCTGTACGAGTGAGAATGGCTGGATCCAGCGACTCAATAAACCTACCATTTTAGGGATTTGTCCTAGTAGGGAGCTAAGAACATAGCTACACAAGATGACATTCACTATTTCCCATCTTTAGGGTAAATAAATGACTTGCTCGCTTTTGGGCTGATTCCGAGTCTTGAATATTGAGGCCTCACCCTCTTACTGGCCCAAGAGGGATTAGTTTTAATTGAACTATAAATTGTTTGTTCATTAAAGAAGTCGGTGGTACTTAAGAAGTTAGATGTAATTATTGAGATATAATGGTAATTTGACCAAGCTGTAATTATGAGCGATTCGTGAAGGATCAACTTATTATTGGTTGGTTATATCCATGGACAGAAAAATATATCTACAATACGAAAAGAGTGCAGATGTGGGTTTTTAGTAGAGTGACATCCAGTTAATAAATATCGATTAATTTATAAAGAGTTTAATTAATTAATATTGTATCATTGAAGCTTCTAATCTGTAGGTTTATTAGATCCTCTTGTTAGCTCAATAAGGGTAAAACAAGAATCAATTAGTTTTGGATTGATTTAAATTGTTCAAGTTAAACTGGAATTAATTATATGGGATATAATTAATATAATGTATATGGATACATTATAATATAAAGTTAATTTTGAATAAGATTCAAAATTATATTTTATGAGAGACATATTTGAAGATTCAAATATTATATGAATGAGATTCATATAAAACTATAGCTTAATTAATATTAATAAGATTCATATTAAACTATAAGTTATGTGAGAGAATATTATTTGAATATGATTCAAATGAAATTAAATATCTGATAATTAATTAATTAATTAATATTATTTAAATACATATGTATTAAATTTGATTTAATATATACTATTAAATATTTTTTAAATAAGAAAATAACTTTCTTGGGAGTTATTTGTGAAGTAGTGGATGAGGAGTTATAACCTCCCCTCTAACTATTTCATCTTCACTCATGAAAAGAGAAGGAGTAGTTTTTTCCTATTGATTCATTCATACACATCATAGAAATAGAGGAAGAGTTTCTCTCTGCACAAATTCTTCTTCTCCCTCACACAAAAGCTTTTTCTCACAATAACTCTTCCTACCAAATTAAGGATCCCACAATCCTTGATCCTTGTCCAGAGAATAGATAGGAAACCGAGTAGTAGTGTCTTTCTACGGATTTGTGTTTATTCGTGAGTTTGGGAAGAAGCTCTGGTCTTCATGAGTTCGTGAAAATGAGGAGGACTGCATTGGACAAAGTCTTCAAGACGTATTCTTCTATTTCCCTTAAAAGCATGTCGTATGTATATATGTTTATCCTGTATATATTATATGATTTCCTTGTTTTTTCAAACATTTCTAAAATGAATTACATTGGCATATGCGTTCACACACTTCCACAATGGAATTCCATTCCTTCACTACAGTCATCATTGAGACGACCTCCCAATTTCAACCTACATGGTCATCTCGCCAGTCCCAAGCTGCAACCAGGAACTAATTCCCTGAAAAAAAGAACAAACGTGATTAGTGGCCCCTGAATCAACTATCCAGGTCAAATCATCATTCTCCACTAAACAAGTTTCAAAACTAGTAAATCATATTTACTTTGTGTGGCCTTCTTTTTCTCTGCCAAATACTTGGACCAGTTTCATTTCTAGTGCACCTCCTGATTGTAATAGAAACAATTTCCTTTTGCAACCTTGGCTTTTTTGCCTTTGTGGGCTGCAACTTGATTAGCTTTATTCCCTTTATCACCCTTCTTCCATTTCTTTGTGCCAGAGGAAGAAGGCACAAACTTAGTTCCAGAGGTCGAACCTCTATAGAAATTTTGAGAGGAATTAGCAATATTTGCCTCCCCTTTCTATCCTTTGACTTCATCAGACTCATTAGTATATAGTTAGTTTAGGAAGGTGGTAAGGTTATAATCAAGCTTGTTCATAACAGCATTGCTATAGAACTGTAGTAAATTGTTTAGTAAAGATTCCAGAATAATGCTCACTTGATTGGACTCATCAATGATGACCCCATTCATATCCACCACATTGAAGCGGGCCATCATATTGAGAACATGTTCTCACACTATGGTCCCCTTGTTCATACAGGCATTGAAAATGAATTTCAGAGCATCATACTTAATCTAAATGGACAGTCGTCCAAACATCTCTCACAATATGCCCATGATCTTGCGTGTAGTGACCATGTTCTTGTGTTTCTTAGCCAAGATTTCAGTTAAGCTGGCAAGAATATAGGTTATGGTCTTGTCGTTTGCCTTCATCCACCTTTCGCATGCATCTTGAACATTTCGAGATGCAATGAGAGTGGGACTTGAGGACACTCCTCCAATAAGACAAACTTCAAGTTGTCAATGATTAGTATAGTGTTAATCGTACTTTTCCAAGTCGTATAATTATCGCAGTTAGTTTATCAACACTAAGCAAGTTTATAGTAACGGTAGTCATATTGAAATTTGCTGAAACCAAACAAATTATTTATGTTAGAAAATGTTTTAGTTTTTAAATCCAATCAAGTTTAGAAAATTTTAATAAACCCTATGTGACATTCAATTTTGTAATGATGCTTTAGTGATTTAGGATAAAAGCCACCGAAGGGTGGTCAGTCATCCCTTCATTTAATTAAGACACTCTCAACCAATTATTACACCATAATAACTCTTACTCCTTAAAAAAGCGCTAGGGTGACTCACCACTTGATATACGAATGTTAAATTGAAAGCACTGACAACAATTGTGACAACAAAAATACTCATAACAAATAAACAAGTAAAAACACACAACAATTTGTAACCTAGTTTGGTGGTAAACACCTATGTCTGGGGGGCAAGACAATCCACTAATATTAAAAAGTTAAGAAATTTACAGAATAATACTTATCTGTAATACACCAACTACTACAGTGGCTCACGTAAAGCTTAACTCATACTGCACTTAGGCTCTCTCTAGATATGACTCCATCTCAACTAAACTTAGGGTCCTCTTAAGTATGTTAATATTAGCATCTGATACTTCGGCACCCGACAGTGTGGAGACTTATTTTAACTTGATTATCTTCCTCTTGAATTAGTGAACTCCTTTCATCGACAACTCTTAGGTCCCCCTAAGATAGAAAACTCCTCCTCTGAAGCTGAGTCTTAGGCTCCCCTATGACTGAGAATCCTTACTCTGGCAGCAATGACTTAGACTCCCCCTAAGACCTTAAATCTCTTCAAAGTGTTTCACCCAATGAATGAAGAACATGCACAGCGGAATAGTGAGCAAACAAGCAAGAACAAGATGTAGAATAGTTTGGCTGGAGTATAGAAAAACGAATTGATCAATTACACAAATGCGAAAACTCTAAATGATATGCAACACTCACTTTAAATAAACAAATCCAATAAAGAAAATAAGTCATCATATGGAATCAAAAGTCGTGCTTAAAAAAAAGAACATATCAGACTAAATATCAAACCGAATATTTCTAGATATGGAAAAATATTCTGCAAGAAAATACTCTAATGTCACAACTAGATGTTGATACTTTATTTGAGACATCTGTAGAACCACTACCTTAAAGCAAATTATAAAGCCAAAAAAAAAATCTCCAAAAAGCTCCCCCTTTAGCTTATAATTTGTTTATAGGTAGAACAAAAACAAACTACCATTCAACAATAAGCAAAGATGCTGAAAAAAAGTCTTGCAGAAAACAATAATATCATTAGAACAATAAAAACAAGCTAAAACATATCAGTCCTTAGAGTAAAAACACATCATAATAAGGGAAAATAGTTAGAAACCTCTATCAAACCAAACCATAAATAACTCCCCCTTTCTCGCTGTATAAAAAAAAAAAAAAAACATCAACGTCGTTATTGAGAAGAGAAAGCACCCACATCCCAAGATAAAACAGACCGCATGATCTGTAACAACTCCATTTTCTAGGACTACTAAAAAGGGGATCGGTACTGCATGCATGCATAAATATTCTCATTGATAAAGTAAATTAAAGAAAATAATCATAATCTTAAACTGCATTAAGTATATAAAAAAATGTTCTAACATATCTCAAAATCTTAAATTGTTCAACTCAGACATCCTTTTTAACAAGAAACAATTTATAAAAAAAAAGAATAAATAAATAGATAAATTAATTAATTAAATTATGATAAATCCATGAATGGATAAAAACAAAACATACAAAAATATAAACAGTCAAATCCGGAAGCGAATTCTGGTTCCTTTGGCACTATCATGGATTCCTCTTGTCAGTCGCCCGTGTGTCCTTGCCCTTACCTGAAAAAAAATAAGGATAAAGGTTGAGTATAAAATACTCAGTAAGTGATCCAATTATCGGGATCAGACTATGCATCCACGAGCAAAGAAAAAAAATAGCCTGTGGCTCATACAGTTACATCGGTTTTTTATGATGAAAGGGAAATCAAAAGACGTACTATCTTGCCTTGAAACGCATGTCTAGCGGCTCGTAGACACACCGTCAAACATGATAATAACATGAACGTGAACTCGTCGACCCATGCATGTCTAGCGGCCCGTAAGCACACCGTCAAACATAATAATAACATGAACGTTAACCTGTCGATTCACGCATGTCTAGCAGCCCGTAGGCACACCGTCAAAACATGAAACATGAAAATAAAAGTAACATGAACATAAACATATCGGCTCACGTATGTCTAGTGGCCCGTAGGCACACCGTCAAACATGATAATAACATGAACGTTAACCTGTCGGTTCACGCATGTCTAGCGGCCCGTAGGTACACCGTCAAACATAGTAATAACACGCGTCAAGGCAAGACAATAAACCACTCTACTGGTCTATTCATGCATCACATACATAATATCAGTACTGATTATAATTTTAACATGCTCATAATACTTGTAACCATCATGCAACTAGCAAAACATAATATCAAACAAAATCATGTTCCAGAGTCAACCAAGTAACTTGATAAGTCTAATCTAGATCGCCTGGCACGAAGGCACCAGTAATAGTATCACTTACCTCAACTTGGTCACAAAAATCCATGCAAATAATTCCTTAAAACCTTTGGAAAACTTGAATCAACCCAAAGTTGTGGCTTGATTTAAGACAAATTCCAAAACTTGATTCAAGTAGCCAATCTGATCAAGAATTAATTCCAAAATCAATAACTTATTTTTTTTTTCCACTATCACTCTCAAGCCCAAAGAATAACCAACCAACTTACACAAAACTTACCAAAATTGAAACTCTTCGATGAAGAGAATGGTCCTTTCTTTGTTAGCAACGCCTCGAAATCCAAATCCTGAAAGTCGACACCATGGGTAACACTAAAATCGTTTCCAACACCAAAAGGCACTTTAAAAAGACTCAACACCAAACCTTGCCCAAAACAATCCAATTCTTACCCAATCTAAAAAAGACAGAGGCGGCGAACGGAATGGCAAGGAGGCGGCGCTACTCGCGGCGGCGAGAAGCTCACGGTGGTGGCTGGAACTCACGGCGGCGGCGACGGAACAGCGAGGCACTGCTTGCAGTGGCGCTGGCGAAGAGATCCGGCGAGGTGAGGCTTCTTGCAACGGCGTTGGCGAGGAAATCCGACGATGTTGCTTGAGGTGGCGTCGGAACGACAAGGCTGGCGGCTGGAAGGTGGATGGCGGCAGTTGAAAGGTGTTGGCGGCTAGGGCTGGAAGTAAAAGAAGAAGAAGAAGGGAAGGAAAAAGGGTTGCATGCGTGTGGGTTGAGGAGAGAGAGATAAGTAAATTTAATTTACTTTTTTTTCATTCCTTTAACCCTTTCCATAAATATATATAACCAAATTAAACTCTTCCTTTTCCCTTAAAAAACAAATTCCTTAATTATCTCCCAAAAATATATATACTTATATATATATTTTCCTTTTCCTTAAAAAAAAAAAAATCTAATATACACATTTAATTATCTCCATAGATAACCAAATCTCCCAAAATATAAGCCAAAATAAAGCTCAATTAATTCCAAATAATTAAATCATATTTTAGCTTAGCCCAAAAACATAAATCTCATATAATTTATTCAAGTAGCCAACAATAAAAAAAAACTTAATTACAAAATAAAAAGTCAGGATGTTACATGATGAGTAAAACCTCATCCACTTCTGTTTTTTTCTTTTGAAGCTGGTGCACCAAAGACTCCAAATCACAGGATGTAGTGGAAAGCAACTGAAGAATACGACCAGCAAACATAGAAGCTATTAAATCTCAACTTGTACCATGAAGATGATAAGTAATCGTGGTAGTATCCAGATCAATGTTGGGTTGTATGTCCTAAACTCGCAGTTTGTAAAGTGAAACATATTCTATTATCAATAAAGATGTTACTTGACATTACTTCAATAAAGTTGTTATTGAATCTATAAATTGCACTTATAAAGTCTAAATCCAATAAACTAAGATCCATGGCTATTATATGAATACTTGAACATTATGTGGAGACATAAAAGTAGATTATGTTCGAGTAAATAGTCAAAATGATCTATAGTATACGAAAAAGGTTGGGTGCCTTATTTTGGTAACAGTATCGGATGCGGCTCACTCTATAGTTGTTACAGTTTGTTGTCAGATGCTACAAATGAAATGATCCTGATTCATTCATGTATTGACATGAGGAGTGGGGGCGTCCTTTGTAATGAGTTTGTATAAGATCAGACCAAGAAATAAGTCACTCTTATTTTATAACACTGTTTACTATTTAAGACTGACTATTTTGCTTAGATGACCTAGGCAACTCGATCTTAATCCTGAGCTAACTATGAACTCCTGTTTATTCAGGATTATCCTTAGATTTTCATAGGTGAAGGTTGGCTCAATAGCGCCGACTCAATAAGCCTCTCATTTCAGGGGTAAGATTGGGTAGATAACTGGAGACATATGGTGCAATAAGGAATTCACGCCTATTTGAGTTAGGGATAGGAAAAAGGTTGTTTTCTTAAGTACTGTATTTAGGTCATGAACAAGTGGCTCTACCCTCTCATTGGCCGGAGAAGGATCCAGTTTAATGATTGGATCATAAACCAATTGTTCATTAGAGAATCAGTGGAACTTAAGGAGCAAGATGTAATATCGGGGGTAAAACAACATATTGACCCAGCCGATATTATGAACAACCTGTGAAGGGTCGACTTACTGATTATGGTTAAATTAAGTGGAAACAAATATATCTACAGTGAGGAGAGTGCAACTATCGAGCTATAGTGGTGTGATTTGATAGTTAACGAATACTGATTAATTTGGTCTAAAGAGTTTTAGCCAATTAATCTTAAATCGTTGGAGCTCACAATTTGTAGGTCCATAACGTCCTTCTACTAGATCGTAAAACATAAAAATCTTGAATTAATAAATTGATTGAATTTGGAATGATATCAATTTGAAGTATTCAAATTGAACTTCTAATTGAAATGTTCAAATAGAAATTAGGGTTTGAATTCAAATAAGTTCAAATTCAAATTAGGGCTTGATTTGATATAATTAAACGTTTAATTTATCAAAATTAAATAAAATTGGAGAGTTTATAATATTTAAATATTGATTACATGAATAATATTTATGTTTAAAATTAGGTGTGTGATTAATTTAATATTTGATATTAAATTGTTATTTAATTAATTAAATATGTTTAATTAATTAAAATCAAATTAATTTTCAATTTCAATTCAATTTGAGAAATTTAATTTTGATGTTTTAATTAATTATGAATTAATTAAATTAAAATTTAATTAATTTTGGAATTAATTAAAATTTGATTTTGAAAAACAAAATTTGGAAATTTATGGCTTAGTGGGATTTTCCCACAAAATCATTATGAAGAAGGTGTTTCCTCCTAATCACACCACTTATCCACTTGAACAATCAACTTTGGTGCTAGCATTCAGATTGTCCATCAATGCTTGCAAGAAGGGAGTTGATAAAAAGCTCCCCATTTTTTGTTGAAGAGAGGTTAAGGTTGCTGGAAATGGTTTCTGTTACAACTTTTATCTTCACCTGAAAACTCATCCAATTCCCTTAAAAAATTCACTCCATTTTTTGAGTTCCACCACTCAAATTCAAGGATGAAAATAGTAGAGAAGATCTCTTAGTGATCTCTATTGCATAACCCCAAAACGAGTCAGGTAAGGAAGCGTAACTCATCATAGACCGAACCATGTCCAACAGGGTTCGATTTCTCCTTTTTGATACACCATTTTGCTGAGGTGTACCAGATGCTGAGAGTTAGGATACAATTCCATTTTCTATCATGTAGTTATGGAATGTTAAATCCATAAACTCTCCACCTCGATCAAATTGACATGTTTTAATCATTCTATTTAATGTATTTTCAACTTCAACCTTGAATTCTTTGAACTTTTCAATAGATTCAGACTTATGTTACATTAAATAAACGTACCAATATCTTGAATAATCATCAGTAAAAATGATGAAATATTCATAACCTCCCCTAGCTTTTACATTCATTAGACCACAAAGGTCTGAATGCACTAGCTCTAGAGGTTCTTTGGCCCTATGACCTTTTCCAGTAAAAGGTCTTTTAGCCATCTTGCCTTCAAGGCATGACTCACACATAGGTAAAAAAAAATTTCTAACTCACTTAGAAGTCTATTCTTCACCAATCTCTCTATCCTATTGAGATTAATGTGTCCTAGTCTTATGTGCCAAAGTTGTGCATTTTCCTTAAGAGAAATTCTAAGTCTCTTATGTTGAGTTACAACAGTTTTAAACATCTCTATGTTATAGAGGGCATTTATTGCTAACAGCCTTAGCACATACAAATTGTTTTCTAATTTTGCAGAACATATATCAACACCATTATTTGTAAGAAACACTTTATTAAAAATAATTTGATAAGAATGTTCTAATAAGCACTTTATAGAAACTAAGTTCCTTTTTAAATCATAAACTACAAATTCATCTCTTAAAATAAGAAATTTGTTATTTAAAGTCAACTAAAGACCTCCCACTGCCACAGCTGAGACGACGTGCCCAGTTTCAACTTACATTGTCATCTCACCAGCATTTAGTTACTGCCAGGAACTAATTTCCTAAAATGAAGAACGAATATGGTTAGTGGCCTCATAGTCAATAATCCATGCAGAATCATCATTCTCCACTAAACAAGTTTCTAAGACAAGAAAATCATATTTATCTTGTTTGGCCTTCTTCTTTTCTGCCAAATATTTGGGGAAGTTTCTTTTCCAGTACCCATCTTGGTTTCAATGGAAACACTTTCCCTTGTCAACCTTGACAGGTTGTCTACCCCTTGTACAACAACTCCTAGGTTAGCAGCAGCTTTCCCCTTTCCACCCTTTTTCTTCTTCCACTTTCTGGTGTCGAAGAAAGAAGGTACGGACTTAGTTTCAGAGGTCGAACCTTTGTAAAAAATTTTGGAAGGTGAAGGAGCATTTATTTCACCCTTCTTCTCCTTGCTTTTCAATAAGGATTAGGTTGTAGTCAATCCTATTCAAAATAGCATTACTATGGAAGTGCAGAAAACTTTCAAGTAAAGATTCCAATATAATACTAAGCTAGCTTGCCACATCGATGCTTGACCCGTTCATCTCTGCCACATTGAAGTGGATCATCATGTTGAGAACGTGCTCTTGAACAGATGCCCCCTCTTGCATACGGGTATTAAAGATGTACTTAAGAGCATTGTGCCTGAGTTGTGCAGACGGTTGTTTAAACATTCCCCTCAGGGACTACATGATCTCACGGACTATGAGCATGGGTCTCATGCTTCTTGGCCAAGACTTTGTTAATACTTGTCAAGATATATGCTCGAGCCTTTGCTCATATGGTTATCGAACATTTCGAGGAGCATTGGGAGGTGGAAGGGGAGGACACTCCTCCATGAGGACAAAACGAAGGTCATCGATGATTAAAATAGTGTTGATCGTGTTTTTCTGGCTAGCATAGTTTTCGCCCATTAATTTATCAGCGGCTAGTAAACTAAGAGTAGCGGTAACCATTTTAAATTTGCTAAAAAAAAAACAAACTTATTTTAGTATACTTGCATTAAACCACTTTTAAGAAAACCAATCAAGTTTTAGTAAAATAGTCTAGTGTACCCTAAGTGACATCTATTTTGTAATGATGCTTCAGTGATGCAGGAAAAAAGTCACCATAGGATGATTAAGTGCCCTTTCACTTAAATGAGACATTCTCAACCATTAGACAGAAACAACTATTTATCCCTGTAACTAATAGTCACCATTGTTCGGTCCAAAATTTGTTAACATCCTTAACAACTCTGTGCAAATGTAGCCCCTCATTTTAGGTTCTAGAGTCCTACCCCAATGAGCCAACCTTAGAGAAAAGCCGATTGGAACATGAGACTAAAACAACCATATCCATTTCTGGAGATCAAATAAAGCGTCATGCAATACTGTCATCCTTTAGGGGGACACCCACGATGCTTCGAGGTGATGCATGAAACTTTATCCAACCTAATGAGAGAGACCGAGGGATGTGTTGTCACACGTCCCTCTCCCACTTACTATAAACACTATCTCCAGTCACCTTGTTATTGACCTACCCAAATACCACCCGTAGGGGGACACCCATGGTGCCTCGAGACCGAGAGTAGATCTCATGGTGTGAACTTTTAGAGAGAAATTTGTAGAGGTAAAATTGAAGTATCATATACCCCAATTTCCTCCCACTGAGTGTTCTACCTAGAGTTAATTAACTTAGAAAATTTTAGCTACTGATTTTATCTAAGTGTTTGTTTAGTTTGCTAAAAAAATTTTTTTGAAACAATTTTGATTCAAGTCTCATTAAATTCTTTAATAGACTTTCATCAAACTTACATGCATGTAACAAATCTATCTAATTCACCTTTCCAGGTAGGTTCCTAGGTAGGGGTGCGACGTTTCCATCGACTTAAGTACCCCAACCTAGCCAGAACCCGTCTTAGACAAAAGGTCCCTTATAGATACATTTGTTACATATTTAATCTTTTATTAGGAATCAATTTAATCCTATTAAATCGATTTAAAAGATTAAACTTAGATTTCTAATCTCATTAGAAATATGATCTTAGGTCTATCTCAATCATATTTTAAAAAAAATTTAAAAAAATGATTATAACTTAAGGTTGCATGCAACTCTTTATTATTGATTTTAATTCTAATTTCATTTATTATAACAATTATAAATAAATGAAACAATTAAAAACCAACCATTGCATGATAAACATACATTAGTTAATTATAACATTTATAAATTAAGCTAAGGTAATGTCATGCTTAATGAAATATTCATTCATTGCTAATATATAACATTTATATAACTAAGTAATGAACCATGCTATAGCATACATTCCATACTAGCCTTATATTATAACACTTATAATATAAATAATGCATGCATACATATATTATAACATTTATACTATATGATGCATGAGCATGCTTTATGTAATTTAAATCATGCATATTCATATATTATAATACTTATAATATAAAATAATGCATGAACATAAATGCATAACCTATGGTGGGTTTTAAAGCTATATAACATACATTATGACATATAATAAAACATACATCACATGTATATTTATTTTAAAAAATGATGGACCGGGATAGAACCTCTTTAAAAGAATAACAAAGGATAACTATTACAAGATTTGAGTCAACCGGTTCGGAACAGGTGAACCGGGCCTAATCGCTTGAACTGAACCGCCTTTCAAAGAACACCTTGCAGTTGATCGTGTACCAAACACACTATGCGTCGAGTATGAAATACTATGCGATCGCATAGCTAATGACTATACAATGAGCATGATAGTCTACGCAATCGTGTAGCAAGCAAGTGTTGAGTATCAAAATACCGTGTGATCGTTCAGCAAGCGAGCGCTTATGTGATCTTGTAGCAAATGCAACACGATCGTGTAGCAAACTCTACATGATTGCGTAGCATTAGCTATGCAATCGTTTAGTAAAAGCTACACAATCGTGTAGAAAATTCTACATGATCACATAACAAAAGCTACCTGATCGTTTAACTCTAGCTACATGATCCAAAACCTTTGTTTCGTCTTCTCCATCGAAACTGCGCACTGCAACCCTTCTTTGAAGCCTTCGGAACACCATGAGCGACTTAAAACTTAACAAATTTATAGGCTCGATTGCAATAATAAGGCCCAAAAACGTAGAGGCCCTTTACAAACAAACTTTGTAAAATAAAGAAAGCGTGAAATTGAGAGTTCTATCCTGAAAACATCCATCAACAAAGCCATCCACGAACATCTATCATATAAATAGAATGAAGATCATAAAACCCACCAATATTATAAACGATTCAATACAAGAATGGAATTTGGAATCAGAAACCAACAACCTGGCTTTGATACCAATTGAAGGAACTCGTATGAGGAGAACCTTGAGTAGAAGTGGATCGACCATATTCCATTAATTATTGAATACAAAGTTTATAGTAAACATACAAATAGATATGCATTTAAATTAAACCAAACATGCTTTACAAGAAAAGAGTTCAGGAAATATTACCTTTGAATAACCTTTTCTTCACGAATCCTCCCTCAAACGGACATGAACCTTTTGAAGATCTTCAAAAATTATTCTTAAACCAAAATCTGAATACTACCACAGTGAAACCTCGATATTCTCAAGGTGAAAACCTAGGAGTGGTTGGTTTTGACTATTTTGGTTTAGAGGGAAACTTTAGGTGGAGGATGAAGAAGATTGAGAGCTTTTTCACATGAACACTCAAAGATACATAACCCTTTTGCAAATTTTTTCTAATCATTTTCTACCAATGTCAAAAAAGAAAAAGAAAACGATTTTCTTTTATTCTTCTTACCATAAATAATAACCACCTCACGAAAGTGAGTGGAGAGAAAAGATGGGGAAGGGAGTTATATTATTCAAATAATAATAATATAATATAATAAATATGATAAACAACTTATCATAGTATATTTATATTAAATTATATGTTATATTAAATATAACATATAACCTATAGTTTTAATATTGTATTATATACAATATAAACTATAGTTTCTTTTCTCTATTATATGACATTTAATATAAATCATATTTATATTAAATTTAACAACTATGAATCCCATTCATAGAAAATATATTTGAATCTCATTCAAATATTTATTTCCTCCCATTAAGCTATAATGTACCAAATACATTATGACAATGATATCATATATATTGAAATAATTTAATTATATCATATATAATTAAATCCCTCAATTAATTTGAACAATTTAAATTAATAAAAAATTTGATTCTCAACTAAATTCTTTTGAGCTACCAAGGGGACCTCATGGACCTATAGTTTGAAGCTCCAACGGTTCGTGAATAATTAATTAAACTCTTTAATTACATTATCTACCATCCGTTAACTGTCGGGCACTCCACTAAAGATCAACAGCTGTACTCTTCGCATTACAGATATATTTCTGTGTCCATTGGATATAACCAATCAACAGTACGATTACCTTTCACAAATTTCTTGTAAGTACAACTAGGCCAAATTACCATTTTGACCTTGTAGTTACATCTAACTTCTTTAAGTACCACTGATCCTTCTAATGAATAATAGATCATAGTTGTACTATGACTAAACCCTTCGCGGGCCAAGAGATAGTGTGGCACCACATTGTTCAAGACCCGGAATCAGCCCTTAAGAGAGAAATTTATCTACTTACCCCTGCTTTGGGGAATGAGTGAATTCCATCTTGTGTAGCTATTCCCAGCTCCCCAATCAGATAAATCTCCAAAATGGTAGGCTTGTTGAGTCGGCAATTTGGTCACTCTCACCGATATAAATCAAAGGACCGCCCTCATAGGTAGAAGTTCACAACTCACTCAGGATTTAGGTCATGTTACCTATAATCGTCCTGGTGAAATGTAAGTCTCTATTATGAACGATGTTATATAAAGAGACTAAAAATTTCGTGGTTCGGTCTTATACAAATTCCTTTGTATAGAATATCCCCACTCACATGTCTAATACATGAATGATCAGGATCAGATCATTTGTAGCACTTTACAATAATTATAATACCTACAAAGTGAGCCATACTCGTAGTGTCACAAGGATAAGGTGCCCAGCCTTATCCATATACTACAGACCATTCAGGTTATCGCTTAAACATGATTCACTTGTATGTCTCCACATATATGTTTAAGTTACAAAGATAACCTTGGATGTTAGTTTATTGGTTTGTGGTTAATACAATTAAAATATCAAACTTTTTGTAGACAAATGAATAAAATATCATATATTGTATTAATCACATAATGAGTTTGTTCATACAATGTTTACAAACTATGGGACCCTAGAGATTTAGGACATCAACCCTAACACAATGACCCTTCACAAATTGCTCGTAAGTACACTTGGGCCAAATTACCATTTTGTCCCAATAGTTACATCTAACTCTTTAAGTACAACTGATCTCTCTAACGAACAATAAATCTAGTCTAACTATGACCAAACCCCTCTCGAGCCAAGAGAGGGTGTGGCACCACATTGTTTAATCTTTGGAATCAGCTTCCTAATCAAACGAATCCCCAAAATGGTAGGCTTGTTGAGTCGGCGATCTTACCACTCCCACCCATGTAAATTAATGGACCATCTTCATAGGCACGAGTTCACAACTCACTCAGGATTCAGGTCATGTTACCTATGGTCATCCTAGTAAAATATAAGTCCCTTTATGAACAACGTTATATAGTGAGACTAAACATTTTGTGGTCCAGTCTTATACAAACTCCTTTGTATAAAATATTCCTGCTCATATGTCTCCACATGAATGATCAGGATCAAATCATTTGTAGCGCTTTACAACAATTTTAACATCTACAAAGCGGGCCATACTCGTAGTGTCACCAGGATAAGGTATTCAGCCTTATCCATCTACTACAGACCATTTATGTTATCACTTAAACATTATCCACCCATATGTCTTTATATACATGTTTAAGCTATAAGATAACTGATGACGGGTAGAAATGAACGTCATCATAGGCCTTTTACTTAGAATTATAAAGGCTGTTAAGTAGAAAATGCGGCGATTATACTTAGAATTCATGAGAAAATGAGTTTGCATCTATCAACATTAAGAAGCCTAACCCATTATTATCGTTCGTTCATTTTTGTAGCAATCGCAGAAAGCGAACCCATTATTATGCGTTCAATTGTTCATTTTTGTAGCAATCGCAGAAAGCGATCGCATGCGCGGAAGCCATGCCATCGCAAAGACGATCGCATACGGGGAATCTCTCCATTGCAAAGGTGAACGCATACGTTCGATGCATGGATGTTGCGGCCATTAACCGCATACGTCCATCGTGTAGAAGTTGTAGTTGTCGAGCGAATGCAGTCATTGCATAGAAGTTGCGGCTACAGAGAATAACCATAATAGAAGGGATGAACGCAAGGTTGGTGGAATGCAAGCATGAGCGCATACCTTGGGAGTATCAAAAGATGATGTTGACATTTCACCTACCACGCCGTTACCAGCAGAGATTCAGAAAAGGACCATTGCGTCGTGAGTGTCAGATTCAGAACAGGTCCATTAATGCTGTCGGCGATCAAGCTCTATAAATAGAAGCCGTTAAGTAGAATTTCAAATCATCCAAGGTTTTTTGCCTAAGGGTCCCTGCCTTAGGGTGGATCCTTGTGATCCAGACCAAAACGTGAGAAGATAGCTTGAGAGTTCTTCATTCCTTCAACTATTCCGAGTGATGACCGAAGCCTTCGCTGGAGTTAGAGCTCGAGAGAGTCTACTCCATCATCCATCCATGGCACCACCGGCAACCTTGACACACATCTGCTGGAAGTAAGATATTGCTTCCAGCTGGCCCTCCATTTCTCTTCTTTCTTTGTATTGTATTACATTTTGGTTTAAGGAATTAATACATTATGTGATCAATGCATTTCTATATTTTCCTATGATTCCATCTCCATCTTCATTTACTTAGCATCCTTTACTTTCATTGCATCACTGAGTAAGATTGCTAGAGTATCGCATACTTAATCATGCAACATAGGGATATGAAGCATATAGCAAACCACCGGGAGGTGTGCATTGTATCACGGTCATGCTTGTCCAGGGCCTGTTGCCCATGGCCTCATGCCCGATCCAACCCCCTTCTAGCATACTTTCATATCATGTATTATATTAGCTTAATTAGCTTGCTTTCTTTACATTTTCATTGTAAGTGACCACTCGCCCTTTTGCATATGCAAGGATGCCAGTTGGCTTTTTATTCAGAATGCACTATGTGGGGATAAGACTAATCATCACTTCCCCATACCCGGAGTAGTACTCTATAAAGCTGTTGTTGTTGCTTATTGCTTTCTAGCCTACTACAATCTTTCTTTATTTATTCGCACTCATAAAAACTGCTTACGAAAACCTTTTCTCCAGACCCGTTTTCTAAAACCGTTTTCCCTAAAACGGGGGTGGAGGTTGCGAGAGGCACTCGGTGTGCCACCAGCAGTCCGTATTCAAGTTGGCTGACTTGTTTATGAGCGGGAACAAGTGCCGCACAATTGCTAAGAGAAGCTCCCGAAAGAGCGATTGTGACAGTTGGTATCAGAGCCAAGTTGGCTCATAGAGGGAAAGATCAGTGATCATGTAGGCGACGAAGAACCTGAACAAGTCCTAGGTGGACAGGCTGGTAGAGATGGAAGAGCAAATGCTCTACCTGAGAGAGGTCCCAGATAGTATCCGTTTTCTAGAGACTCGGCTACAAGAAGTTGCTGAGAAAGCCGATGGAATTGATGTGGCAGTGGGCCGCCTAGACGGATTACCCGTCAGAGAATTGATGATGAGAGTAGAGACACTTGAGACCAAAACAGCACGGTCCGGCAGCTTTGAACATGGCGATAGCTCATCGGGTTCTGTTACCCACATAGAGGAGCGCATCGAAGAGTTGGACGACTCCCAAAAAGCAATAATTCAGATGGTAACCGATTTATCTGAAGACTTTCGGACGGCCCTTGACGTCTTCAGAGCCGAGATATCGGATGTGAGCGCAAGGGTGAATCTCACCATCCGAGCAGTAGGGAACCAAGCCCCATCTGGGGGAGCAATGGCAGTAAGCAGAATAAAAATCCCAAAACCGAAACCCTTCTATGGGTTGCGGGAGCAAAAGCCCTGGAAAACTTTATCTTCGACATTGAGCAATACTTCAAGACGACGAACACGGTGACTGAAGAGTCGAAAGTCACACTAGCAACGATGCATCTGGCTGAAGATGCAAAACTGTGGTAGAGATCGCGATTTGCAGACATACAGGAAGGACGATGCATAATTGATACTTGGGATAGATTGAAACAAGAACTTCGTTCATAGTTCTTCCCTGAAAATGTCGAGATCTTAGCTCGACGAAAACTCCGAGAGTTGAAGCAAACAGGTAACATCAGGGATTACGTAAAACAGTTTGCAGGACTCATGTTGGACATACGCGATATGTCCGAGAAAGAAAAAGTATTTTGATTTGTCGAAGGGCTGAAAATCGTGGGCGAAATAAATTTATATGAACAGAGAGTACAGGATCTCCCCTCTGCCTATGCGGCAGCGAAACGGCTATACAACCTTAGCACTGACTCGCAAGATGTGAGGAAATAGTCAACTTCCTCAAATGGGGGGGAGTAGAAACAGTCATTCCAGTCCTCCCAGACCTGGGAGAGGAGACAAGAACATAGGGGGGGACCGTAAACCATCCCAACCGAGGTCAGGAAACAACTGGCAAGGCCCGCCACAACAGCATAACAATTACAATCGCCCTCTATCTTGTTTCATATGTAGAGGGCCACACAGGGTGGGCGAATGTCCGTATCGGACTGCGTTCAATGCTTTTCAAGCCACATTAGCCTTTAGCTTAGAAGACAAGGCTGAACAGAGGGAGACAGTAACCGAGCCAGCTGCAGAGAGTGAGAATCCTAGGATGGGGGCATTGAAATTCTTATTTGCGCTTCAAAAGAAAATGGGAAAGGCGACGGAGCCACTAGAGAGGGGACTCATGTATGTGGACGCTTGGGTCAACCAAAGATTGGCCAAGAGAACTATGGTTGACTCTGGGGCCACCCATAACTTCATGACTAAAACGGAAGCCCGCCGCCTGAACTTAACCTAGGAAAGAGATGCAAGGAAGATGAAAGCTGTGAATTCTACAGCCCTACCGATTACGGGCATAATGAAGAGCACTCCGGTGAAGTTAGAAGACTAGAAGGTCTCGTTGACTTCGTAATAGTCAAGATGGATGATTTCGACGTGGTATTGGAGATGGAATTCCTACTTGAACATAAAGTTATACCAATGCCCCTTGCCAAATGTCTAGTCATTACCGGATCTACACCCACCGTAGTCAAGCCAATATCAAGCAGCCAAATGGGGTGAGAATGATCGCAACCCTCCAATTGAAAAGTGGCCCAGCCTACGACAAACCCACGTTGATGGCCATCCTGATAGAGTCAGTTGAAACCACAGAAGAGAAGATCCCCCGAGACGTTCTATTTGTCTTGGAAGAGTATCGAGATGTCATGCCTAAAATTTTGCCCAAGTCCTTACCTCCATGAAGGGGGATTGACCATGAGATCGAGTTGTTACTAGGGGCAAAGCCGCCCACCAAGAATGCATATCAAATGGCCCCACCAGAATTGGCCGAACTCCGAAAATAGTTAGACGAGTTGTTAGATGCGAGATTTATTAGACCGGCAAAGGCCTCTTACGGAGTCCCGTACTATTTCAAAAGAAGAAGGATGGGAGCCTCTAGTTATGCATCGACTATCGGGCCTTGAACAAGCTCACAGTCCGCAACAAATATCCCCTTCCTATCATTACCGACTTATTTGATCGATTTCAGATCATGCTTGTCCAGGGCCTGTTGCCCATGGCCGCATGCTCGATCCAACCCCCTTCTAGCATACTTTCATATCATGTATTGTATTAGCTTAGTTAGCTTGCTTTCTTTACATTTCATTGTAAGTGACCACTCGCCCTTTTGCATATGCAAGGATGCCAGTTGGCTTTTTATTCAGAATGCACTATGTGGGGATAAGACTAATCATCACTTCCCCATACCTGGAGTAGTACTTTATAAAGCTGTTGTTGTTGCTTATTTCTTTCTAGCCTACTACAATCTTTCTTTCTTTATTCGCACTCACAAAAACTGCTTACGAAAACCTTTTCTCCAAACCCGTTTTTTTAAAATCGTTTTCCCTAAAACGGGGGTGGAGGTTGCGAGAGGCACTCGGTGTGCCACCAGCAGTCTGTATTCAAGTTGGCTGACTTGTTCATGAGCGGGAACAAGTGCCGCACAATTGCTAAGAGAAGCTCACGAAAGAGCGATTGTGACACGTTGCATGAGTGTTGTGAGAAAACCTTATTTGCTTAGTGGGAAGCTGTAGCAATGCTTGTCTATAGGCGGACGCAATGCTTGTCTATGAGTAGAATCAGCAGCAACCAACTACCCAGGAGGGTAACTAGTTGATCGCATTAAGCAATGTAAGCAAGTGTTCACTAGAGATAGGAATAATCTTACATCCCTCATGTTTATGTGATTACCTTGTTTTATGTATGCGACCATCACCTCTTTAAAGCTACTCGAGAGAGAGTCTAAAGAAAGAACCTAAGACTTGAGAGAGCTAGGTTAGAATCTAGACTTGAGAGAGCTAGATTAAGATCGCATAAGCAAGAATGGAGACTTAGGAATAAGTTTCGTTTGCTATTACACATCGCGTGCGTCTTCGTCAAGTGTGTATAGCATGATCGAATAATTGGCTGGGGTTACCCTTGCGATCAAGCTTAGGGTTGCGATGAAGATATCCTTACTATTTTATCTATTTTTTTTCATGCATTTTACTACGAGTTAACAGTTGTCGCGTCTCTACCTCTCAGTCATACTTCCACTGCTTTGTTTGTTAGTTAGGAGTAGGAGTAGTGCTTAGTCCATAACCCTCATCATTCTTTTATTTATTCGCCACATACACATTACTGCATGCCATTTAGCTACAAGTCCTGAGTTCGACCTCAAATCACCCGAGAAACTTGCGTTCTCGTTATACTTGGCGAGAGCGCAAGAAAACTTGTGACAGGAACGCATGGTCATCGCATAAGAGATTAACACATACATTCCATTCCAACGCATGACCACTGACGCATGAGAACAAATGCATAACCTAAGACATGCATCGCATAATATTGCATTCCATAATTTACATCACCAATAACCTTAGATGTTAGTTGATTGGTTTGTGGTTAATGCAATTAATATATTTTATTACATAAATAAAATATTTGTACAATACAATTACAAACTATAGGACCCTAGGAGATTTAAGGCATCAACCCCAATAAAAAAAAAACCCATAGAATTTGATACCTTTAAAGTCTAAAAGAGAGAAAAAGTAGAAAGTAGAAACATTGAAATTTTGGAAGTTGTCAAGTGTTGTATGTTGTCAACAATTTGTCACAGTCTTCACCTTTCAGCCTTCGGCATTGCACCTGTAACTATTAGTGTTAGGTATCACCCATCTGGAAAATTGGATTGACATCATAGGTTTAGAAAATATTTATGGAAATATTATAGTTTTGAAAGTATTTATAAAAGAATTTTAGTTGTGGTGATGTGAGTTATTTTTCTTAATTGGTAAAGTGTTCAACATTCGATCAATTTGGTTTTTTTCTCTTTTTATAATGGTTTAGGTGTGTTGTCGAGTGTATTGGTGGAACTCCCAATTTTATTACAAAGTTGTTAGTTTGTTTAGATATTTTGTTAATAGCTTATTTGAATATACTTTGTTAATATACTTTGATTTTGGGACCAACCCAAAATTGAACCAAATCAATGATTTTATATAGGAGGGATCCAAACCAATGTTTAATAAAGAACAAACCAATAGATTGGTTTTTATTTTGTTCAATTTATTATCGGTTTGGTCTCGATTTTTAACTTTTAAATGTTCTAACTTGAAGAGACATTATAGAAAAAATTTAAGAAACATATTATATTAAAAATATTAAAGACAAGTATATAAAAAATATGTATAAAAATTCCAATTGGGTTTAGTATTTGCGTACATGATTAGGCTGAAATAAATCAAACATGTATCTACATTGTATCTTAGGCTTGTCTAGCTAATTAATGATCGTTGACATGTCAGAGCTGTGGAGTCATTATTAGAAATCGTTCCCAAGCACATAACTGTAGAAGTTTCAGGGGCCCAACGATTTCAACGAATGAATCTAACTGAATGAATCCCAATCTGACCACTCCATAAAATCTTGTGTACCAAGTAGTGGTAATATTCTACGGTGGAGTGGGATAGTGCGATAAACAACCGCCTCTCGATATCCAGAGTACATCTCGCTTGTAGTTTGATCTTGCCGTACAACTGATAATCGATGAATAGATTGATCGTATAGAATATCGGAATCAATCAGTCTTGGATTTAAAGTCATGACCTAAAAAGAAAAAAAGTATTTATTTCTCCAATAAAACATACAAATAAATTAGAATTTAAATAATAAACTATAATAAAAATATTAATTACACAATAAAAATATTAATTACATAATAAAAATATTAATTACATAATAAAAATAATATTAACAATAAAAATTCCTAACTGTCTGATGCCCGTCTTTGTAATGAAGGACACTTCCTTCGATTGTGACATAACTGATTACAAAATCCACACCGTACTTGAGCACTTGGTTCTGTTCAGTCAATCTTATTATGGTATCATGAACACTTTGGTTTACCAGGTTTTCTCAACAATGATGGGTTGACATGTAAGACAGACATATTAGGATGTGTGATCCAGTAATCTTTATATAATACAAGTTGAAATTGAGAAGAGTAGCGTGTAGCATACCTTGACAGTTTATAGTAGTCCTCAATAAAATCTTCATAATTCATGTTAAATCATGAGCAAACTGCCATAATCTTCGTAGTTCCTCCTTTAGCACTGAGGCTATAACGCATGGTTTTCATATGAAACATACCTTCATATCGATCATATAACTGTACTTCATGTTTCCTGGATCTCATAGCATGTTTGAAAAAAAAAAAATTGTGTGCGTACCTGAATATTTACTCACTTAGTATTACAAATATATTCTAAACAAATTGTTGATTACTAAATTTTTTTTATTACCAGATGATTTATCTTCTCTTCTTTTTTTCAAAATAGTTTACGCATTTGTAAAATTTTATTTGAGCGAGAGCATATATTAACAACATTTGGGCTCTTTTGAGGACTCGATGCAGTCTGATAGATTTTTCGTCATCTACCCGTACCTAAACTCTCCATCGTGTGCTTGAGTTCATTGCTCAATACTAATGTTGTAAAAAAAAAAAAAAACTCATACAACTCTGATTTATTATTATTTTTTTATGTCCTCAATAGCTTTATTAAACTTGCGAATATGGAATTGACATTCGACATGATAAACATAATTCTTATGAATATAGTACAATTTTTTATGTCAATTTAGCTATGCTTATTTTAAGTTGTAAGGTATATACTGCCCAAATAAAAAGGTTAACATGCATCATATATGCCTAGCATGCATCAGTTCGCATTTAAAACTTTTATTGTAAACATAATCGCTTAACTAAAGAAAAATTACCAGAAGGCCCTCAATCATCATTACATAATACCACAGTCAAACTAGTCTATATCATTAAATGAAATAGTCCAGTCATCACCACTTAACCAATGAAAATTTACCAAAAATACCTCAGTCAACATATCATACAATATCAATCAAGACAGTTCCTTACATTATATATAGCAGTCTAAATATCATCATGTGGTTGGGGTGACTAATTCTAAGGTGAACTAGTAGTAAGACACTTACATTGGAATTAAGTCCAAATAGCTAGCAACTCAACTTCACAAAACCTTGAATCCTAAATTAATAAAGGAACATAAAGCGAAATTAAATCCAACGTTTAGGGCGCAATTCCAATCACAACTTAACCCAAATGCCTCCAAACAACTTATCTAATACGTGGTTTGATCCAAAACCACTTTGAAGCTTCAAAATCAACACGATCCAATAACTATATCATCAAAATCAACCTTTAACTCTAACGAATAGAAACTTTAGACCTTCTAATCCAACCTCCAAAAATCATAATTAAAACAAAAGTTAAGTCGACACTTAGTGAGTATCCAAAAATTGTCAACAAAGACCTCAAACCATATATAAAAAAGGACGCCGAATAATTTTATTCTTTGTCAAAAAGTACCTTGAGAGTCTGTAAAACCCAATTTCAATATCAAAATAATATGGGTAAGCTAAAACTTAAACCAAAATTTGATGGGTATTTAAGATCTTCCAAGGAAACCTAGAAAACACCAAATTCTTCCTAGGAAAACTAGAAAACACCAAATAACTTACCTAAAATATCAGTTCTTGCGATAATGGCGCTAGCGATGGTGACCACAGATGGGCGGCGGGTGTTGCTGTTGGATGACACAAATTATTTAGGCTAGTGGTTGGTAGTGAAGGTCTTGCATGATGACGGTTTGCGAGAGTGAGAGAAAATGAGGTTTTTAGTTTTACAGATTCTATTCAACAGCGATTACGGACAAATTAGAACTCCAAACAATGATCCAACTATTCAAAACGAGACCCTATATGTCTCGAACAGACTAACCAAATTTCAGAACGATTCAACGATTTAAACTTCAACAATCTATAATTTTGTGAAAGTTGTCACTGAAAACTTAATTGCTATCTTTCTCTCCGATTTTCTGCCTATTTTCACTCTCATTTAATTTCCAAATATCCCAATTCTTCCATTTTTTTTCAAATCTTAAAAATATAAATAAAATATTTAATCAAAATATCTCCAAAACCTCAAAGAATTCTATCTAATTAATAAATCAATTAACTTCTCAAATTACCTTAATTTAAGCTCCAAAAACAAAAAATAAAGGGCATAAAATTCATCAATTTGATACAAATTAAATCTTTCCAAATATTTAAATCAATTTAAAACCATATAAAATTAATTATCTCCTCAATTATTTTAAGTTGGCTCCAAAATCTAAAAACTAAAGGAAATTAAAGCCCAACAATTTAAGATAATTAACCCCAATTTATCCGAAATTTGGGATGTTACATTCTTCCCACCTTTAGAACTTTCGTCTTCAAAAGTTTAAATCTTGAAAAAGCTTTTGATTCTTAGTTCTCACTTTGTCTTTTTGTTTTGGGATTGCTTCATCAATCTAAGTGAATAAGTACTTCAAACTTTAGTTGCCCATAAAGATCTATACCTTCTCTCTATTTAAATAACATCTCCAAATTTCCAAAGCAAAGACAGTTCAAGTCAAACCCAAACGTTCGTAAACATCTATCTCTTAACTTAGAAATTCAAACAAACTTAGTCTTTGGTTTCTAAATATGAATTTCCTTTATCTTCTCAATATAATAAAACTTTTCTTAAATACTATTATTTTCTTCACACTTATCTTTGTTGAGGCCAATCAATTTTAAGGTGCACTTTCCATTTCCCAAGTGAAATATAATCTCTATACCAAGCAAGTCATGTGATTATCTATAATAATCTATAATTCAACTCCAAACTTCAAACTTTAGAAGAGAGTATCGTCCATAAGTTAACATTGCTTTTAAACTCCAAATACTTATCCTTCTTGTTAGTATAGCGAATTAAACTTGAGTCCTTTTATCATAACAAAGACATAGACAAAACATAAGCACATTTGAAGAATCTTTAATTCAACCCTTTACAATTCTTTAACCTCTCAAATCCACTTTTTTTCCATCCATCAACAACCTTAGTTTCATGCTTGACATGTGTTTTACATTGGCACAACTTCCTTTTTGCACCCATACTCTCATTAGTCATAATAAAATTGCAATGCAAACTCATAATATATTCTTTATTGGACAATTTTTGTTACTAAGAACTACACTTTCGATTATCTCTCGTTAACATTTTTTCCCACTTCAAGTCTTAGGTACTTTCAAATTATAACTTTCCTTTTTAATCACATCAACTAAACTAGGTACTTTTATGAAGACATTCTTCACCTTAAGTTCACTTACTTTCCAACTTGAACCATTCCAACCCTTTAGGGCATAGCACATGAAAAAAACCGAAAGTACCCTATTTAGTCCATCCACCTTAAATATCACAAGAGTAATAGTAACCTATCAAAAGCTATAATCAAGAGCCAACAACTCCAACTAGTAGTTCTTAATTCTTCTTCCTTTTAGGCATGTTATACAAAGAATCAAAACACAACATCTTACTCAACCCATCAATCTCCAATACCACAAAAAAAAAAAAAAGATCATGACCTATTAATCCTTTCAAAATTTCTCTTGAAATATTTTGATTTTAATATCTAGTAGCCTTTAATAGAGCTATAGTCTATTCTTCCTCTCTTTCTTATTTATAAAGTTACTGTAACCTTATACTTGAGTGCGGGCCTTGTAAGGGGGAGTTATTTGTTCTACCACCAAATTTATTACCTAATGTCAAAACATATCACCGTTCCTTAGTGAATTTTAATTGGACTACTTGATTATGTCGCTTAGATAGATATATCCTTTACTATCTACACTACCATATCATAACACTACATAGTTCATCAGGTTTAAAGATCTTTAAATTATCTATTTTTCTTATCAATCTTTTCATAAGATAAGATGGTGTTAAGTAACTTTCATCTATCGATTTCTTTTAAGTCATAACTGAAAAATCATCTCATACTACCTTCCATAAAGACATTACCAAGCAATAGAATATAACTTGTGATATTAAACTGAACAATATTTTTATGTAAAATATTTCATAATACTTTTACTACTCAGACGTACGGGACCATAACGAAGAATTCGTTAATGAGCCATAGAGACATTCTAGACTTACGATATAAATCTATCTACAGAACCTAAAAACTTGGGCTCTGATACCGACTATAACGACCTGACCAATTGAGTACTCTAACAAAGGTCGTTACTCATGACTATACATTTTCATTCAAACATTTTGACCAATAAAGTATAAATTTAGTGAAACAATGTTGACTACTTCAAACCAAAATTTTAAATTAATAAATAAATCAAATAAACATGGGGTCCCCCTAAAAACATAAATTTGAAATGGGAAAACATTGAAGAACTTGCAAGTTTAAAATGTTCTAGAATTTAAAATACCAAGACTCTTTTCAAATATGGGAAAAATGAAAACATGAGTGGAAGCCTCTGTCTGGTCCCAATGGCACAGTTAGATTCTTCTTGTCATTCATCGGTCCGTCCTTGCCCTTACCTGAAAAATATATCATAAGAAAGGGTGAGTATGAAATACTCAGTAAGTAACCCACTACTAGGCCCTCTAGGTAACATGTTAAACATTTTATCTAGGCAACAGTGTACATCCATATCATACCAGTCATAATGAACCTGAAGATCACATATCAGTCATAAACGTGATCCTGAGGGAACACACATCAGTCATAGATGTATACTCGAAGGTACACATATCAGTAGTAGATGTGTCCCGAGGGAGCACACGTTAATTATAGGTGTATACCCAAAGGAACACAAATCAGTTATAGGTATGTCTCGAGGGAGCATATTTCAGTCATGGGTGTATACCTGAAGGTACAAAAATCAGTCATTGGTGTGTCCTAAGGGAGCACACGTCAGTCATAGGTGTATA
This sequence comes from Benincasa hispida, assembly GCF_027475165.1. Lineage (NCBI taxonomy): Eukaryota > Viridiplantae > Streptophyta > Magnoliopsida > Cucurbitales > Cucurbitaceae > Benincasa > Benincasa hispida. The sequence goes on from NC_143478.1 coordinate 34,979,829, forward strand.
TTCGAAGGTACACAAACAGTCATAAATATGCACATAAACAGGCATAAGTGTGTATCCCGAAAGAATACACAATCAGTTGTAAGGTGTACATTGCCCAAATTAAAAGGTCAGCATGCACCATATATACCTAGCATGCATCAGTCCACATTTAAAACTTTTATCATAAACACAATCGCTTAACTTGGGAAAAATTACCAAAACGCTCTCAATCTGAAGGAAATCTGACATTAGGATTTCCATGAGCAGCGGAATGATCGTTCCAAATTCCATTTGAAATTGAACATACACAATTATAGTACAAAATGGAAACTAACAAGCCATACATAATACGAAATTACAGCATGCTTTAAGATAATCAAGGGATAAAGTATCATACCTTTGAAGACTCATTCTTCAAATTCCCTTGATCGAACTCTAAACGTTTAAGATAGCAATACACGAACATTCAAATACAACAACTGCAACACAACATGATCCACAGCAAACACCATACAAATAACACGAAACCCAACGAACGGCCTCTAGAACCTCGAACTCAATCGAGTTAAGTGCGGACACCACCACAATGGTTACCTTGGTATTCTCGGTATGAGAATTCAGGAGTTGTGGGCTCTGTATGGACTTCATTAGAGGACGAGACTGGAGGAATAACAATCGTGTAGACGATTGAGCAAGTGAAAGATGACACAGTCTATTGTATAGACAATGTACTCAATCGTGTAGAAGATGACAACCTATCGTATAGATAATGTCAAGCAATCGTTTAGGTACGACCAACTGAGTGAACTGTCGTATAGTGACATTCTATGATCGTTTAGTCTCTCTACTAGCTATCGTTTAGTGAAACACTTTCACTTGATAGCATCTTCATGAGTTTCTTTCGGATTTGAGTAACTCTTCCAAATTTAGGAAAACCTTTTTCCTTTTATCTCACAGTTATCATAAAACCACCAATAACCTCTAACACAATTGGTTATTAGAGAAAAAGTGATAATTATCATATAATTAATATTATTATAAATATATATGATAACCAACTTATCATATTATATTTATAACCGATAGTTTTAATATTTTATCTCATGAAACATATAAACTATAGTTCTTTTTCTATTTTATGGTACTTAATGTAAATCATATTTACATTAATCCTCTACTTGATGTATCTCATACATCACACTAATTATATCATATATAATTGAATTTCCTCTTGTCAATTTGAAAATTTCAAATCAGCCCTACGAACTGATTCTTAACTTGAATCCATTGAGCTACCAAGGGGACCTTATGGACCTGTAGTTTGAAGCTCCAACGGTACGTGAATAACTGACTAAACTTTTTAGTCATGGGATCCACCATCCATTAACTGTCGAGCACCCCACTAAAGACCGACAGCTGTACTCTCCTCATTACCGATATATTTTGTGTCTATATCAACTAATCAACAGTGCGATAACCCTTCACAGATCACTCTAAGTATAGCTGGGCCAATTTATCGATATGCCCCTGTAATTACATCTAACTTCTTAAGTACCACTGATCCTTCTAATGAACAATCTAAAAATCATCATGTGGTTTCAAACCAGTAGTAAGACACTTACCTTGGAAATAAGTCCAAATAGCTAGCAATTCAACTTCACAATACATTGAATCCTGAGTAAATCCAAAAACATAAAGTGAAATTAAATCCAACGTTTAGGGCACAATTCCAATCATAACTTAACCCAAATGTCTCCAAAAAAACTTACCTAACATGTGGTCTGATCCAAAACCACTTCGAAGCTTCAAAATCAACACGATCCAAAAAGTATATCACCAAAATCAACCTTTAACTCTAATGGACAACAACTTTAGATATGCTAATCCAGCCTCCAAAAATCATAATTAAAATAAAAGTTAAGCCGACACTTAGTGGGTATCCGAAAATTCTCAACAAAGACCCTGAACCAGTAAAAAAAAAAAAGGACGCCCAACAATTTTAAACTTGTCGAAAGCACCTTGAGAGTCTAGAAAACCCAATTTCAACATCAAAATAATATGGATAAGCTAAAACTTAAACAAAAAATTGATTATTCAAGATCTTCCAAGAAAACCCAAAAAATACCAAATAACTTACGCAAAATATCAATTCCAGCGACAATAGCGCTAGTGCTGCTGGCGGCGACGACAACTATAGACGGGCGGCGGGCGTTGCATCGGATGGCGCAAATGGTTTATAGCAGTTGGTAGTAAGAGTCTTACATGAGGCGGGTTCGCGAGAGTGAGAGAGAATGGGAGTTTCCAGTTTTATAGATTCTATCCAGCAGCGATTACAGAAAAACCAAAGCTCAAAAAATGATCAAACCATTCAAAACGAGACCCTATATGTCTCGAATAGACTGACCAAGTTTCAGCACGATCTAATGGTTCAAAATCCAGAAATCAACAATTTTGTGAAAGTTGTCGCTGAAAATCGAATTGTTGTCTTGTTAGTTTGGGGGGAGGAAAAGGGAATAAAAATGAGAGGAAATTTGATAAAATTAAAAATAGGCAAGAAGATGGTCGAGATTTCAACTCTCGATTTAACTTATTTTTTTCCATTAATTGATTGAATGTTCAATCTCGACCTTCCAAATAACTATGTCATAGTACCACATTTTTCAAAACATTTTCAAAAGCAATATATTTTTTAAATTATTTTTTCAAAGTATAATATTAAAATAAAAGACTCCACCTATCTAGCATACTCCTACTCTTACACGCAAGCTAAAGAAGAAAGGAAGTTTGGATTTTGGAAGCTTTATAGTCATAATCTGAACTAACTCAATCGATGGTCCAACGCTTTGGTCGCCACGATTTCCTTTCAAAGCCGGTTCCGTTGTTTTTCTCAGCCAAACCGGACCACTGCACCCATATTAAATGTCATTAATTTCCATATATACTTTCTACAAATTTAACCAATAATAATAATTATTATTATTATTATGTACTAACATTAACATATTATAGTAAGTAATCATGCTCATTCGAATGAATGTGAATTTTTGGTCGTAGATCCTATTTTATAACTATTTGATTTTTTATTTTTAATTTTTGAAAATTAAAGGAAAATTATTATTTTCATTTTCTGTTTTATATTTTTAAATTTTGTTTTATTTTCTTTAGTAGGCTCTATTTTTTCCTTAAAAATGATTATCATTTTTTTTCAAAATAATTTTCGAAAATTACATTACCAAACAACTTTCTTCATAAAGCACGTTTTTAAACCATAAAAGAATAAAACTCTATTTCCAAACATCCTATTTTTTCCATCATCTATGAAAATAATGATAAGAACAAATTTATAAATATTTTTCAACTCCTTTATTTCTTTGAAGTGATATCTATGCTCTCTTCATTCCTTCTTAACCTATATATATATAAATAGACCGATTTGATATTAAATGGAGTTAGGTATGGTAACAGAATCGGAGTGGGCCGAGATGCACTTTCCATCTCCATCTTTGCGGGGATTTTTAATTTCCATCCCCCACCCACTTTCCGTTTTAGGCGGTTGAGGTTAGGGAATCTCCGTTCGGGGATTCAGGTTCCGCAAAAAAAAAAAAATCCTGCATTTTTTAGTATTATTTTATTGATTTTATTATTTAAAATTAATTAAACTTAGTATTTTCATTGAAATTATAAATTTTAAGTAAGAAATTAATATTATTATTATGTATATTTATTTAAATTAATAATTAAAAAAATATTTTAGTGCTCTTTTATTATAAATTTAATTAAAATTAAATTATGATATTAGAAAATTAAAATAAAAAATTAACTAAAACAGTAGAGCTACTGCGTTTGTGTGTATACACATATATATATACACATATATTAATAATTAAATAAATTTGGAACGGGACGGGAATTGGGTTCCGAGTAGGGGATGGGGTGGAGATCTCCTCTTCGTCCTTGATCAGGGATCTAATTTACCTGTTGGAGAATTTTGCAATCTTTAATTGGAGTCAATTAATATATTAAATATTTTTTTTAACTGAGGGAAGAATTAATTTTTAAGTTTTGAAATTGATAATACAAATTTTATGTCAATTGAGTTTTAGATATTTCAAATATATATATACTAAAAAAATTTGATGAAAAAAAAAGAGAAAATATCACTAATAACATCATCGTAAATATAAATAGAATGATTCAATTTTGGTATCATGTTTTAAATTTTAAATTTTTTTCTACATTAATCCTTAGATTCTTTAAAATCATGTATTATAGTATACAACCTAATTGTGGCATCAATTATTTTATAACCACGTTAATTTGAATATTATGTATAATAATTATCAATCAATTTTGATAAAAATTAATTTGAAGTGACTAAATTTTAAGGTACATAATATAAAAGCATAACGACACATTTAAAAATATATAAACTAAAATTGAATGTATTTAATCTAACGGTTGATAGTACACGTGAGTTGAAATATATGCTGTTGGTTGCGTAATTTATTTGTGTTTCTAATTCTAATTTGTAACTAATAAATAATAATTAATGGTATTTCGTCCTTATCCATGCTTCCATTCCATATGAAGAAGCGTATCAGAATGGAGATTGAATCAAATATTACCACCGAACCTGTTGTTACCGGAGGATAATCGAATACGATTTCAAACATCGCCACCTGATTTGGGGTTTCTCCATGACGGAAATCAAGGCCATTGGAGTCGTCGGCGGCGGTCAAATGGGCTCCGGAATTGCCCAACTCGCCGCCACACACGGCCATGAAGTTTGGCTAATTGATTCAGACCCTGCCGCTCTTGCTAAAGCATCCGACTCCATTTCTTCCTCAATCCAACGCCTGATCTCTAAAAACCTTCTCTCTCGAGTAAGAATTCTTTCGATTGATTGCTTCACCTAACTTCTACATAGTTCTTTTGACTGATGGGGTTTGAGTGTCATTGGATGCTTTATTAGCTGTTTTATGTTAGCTTTGAGTTATCATTTATTGGGTTTCTTGTGTTGTTTATTTTATTAGAATAGCTCTTAACAGATTAATTGTTGAGAATCACAGAGTGTTAGGGCTTGTTATGGAGTGATTATGAAATTTTTAAATCAGAAACGTGCATTTCATTATTCAAAATCAATTTATGGTTTGATTTCACACTTTTAAACATGATTTTTATACCATTGAGATTGATTTGAATGATTCGGAGCTTGGCTAAATCCTCTTGAAAATAGATCAATAATTGAAATTGAAAATAGACTCATTCAATGACATATGATCGGGAATTGGATTTGATTGGAGGGAGCCATTGAAACAAGAGTGAACCTTGACTAGCTTCTCTGTAAGCCACAAGATGATGCATTGAACCCAATCTACTTTCTTATAGCTCTTTCAATTTTTTGCATTAAACAATAATAACTTGCAGGCTTGTAGAAGCCATGAATAATATCAACTAAATCAATAGAGGAAAGATTTCTGAAGTGGAGAATGTTGAACGCCTCAGTACATTTTTTCCGATTGCTAGGGTCCTTTTAATTTTCTATGCCTATAAATGGAATGTAATTGAGAGGACAGTTTATAGCCAGCTATTGCAATGTATTATAGTGTATTGTAATAATGAATATAATAAATAACTAACGAGTGGAGTGATTGTGGATTCAACCTATGGTAACTACTTATCTAGACGAGCTTGTTTAACAATTAACATAAAAGTTAGGTGACTATAGTTAAAACTGAGTTGTTTATTATGGGTTTGACATTGATTATGGAAAGGCTGACTCACAACTCTATAACAGAGTTCTACTGTTCAAATGAACTTCTCTGTTACTCTATTTGAGTTCTGCCGTTCAAATGGTAGACATTTAACCAGCTTATGAAATCCACTTAACAGGAAGTTGGTGTCAATGCTCTTCAACGTCTAAAGTTTTCAACTGATTTGAAAGAGCTTCATTCAGCAGATGTCATCATTGAAGCTATCGTGGAATTGGAAGATGTTAAAAGAAAGCTATTTCTTGAATTAGATAAGATTGCAAAACGGTCTTCCATTCTAGCTTCTAATACAAGTTCCATCCCGATTACTCGCTTAGCGTCAGCAACCACGCGTCCTGAGCAGGTCTCAGCTTCTCTCCCCCCTCGCATGAACGAATGCCGATGCATTTATATGTAGTTAAACTGTTGTTTTTCTCTTAAAGTGTCATTTATGTGTAGTTTTACTTGGCATGCATTGAATGAAACTGCAAGCATCGCAGGTTATTGGCATGCATTTCATGAATCCCCCGCCTATAATGAAGTTGGTTGAGATCATTCGAGGTGCGGATACATCCGATGAAACGTTTGATGCTATAAAAATCTTGGCTGAGAGGTGATTCACTTCACTGATTGCTCTCAAATTTGCCTCTGTTCCTCCACCATCAGTTGTCTTTTCCAGTACCACAGGACTACTTCACTTGATAATAGTTTAAACTTTCTTTATTTTCAGGCTTGGCAAAACAGTGATATGCTCTCAGGACTACTCCGGATTCATCGTGAACAGAATCCTGATGCCGATGATTAATGAGGCGTTTTTCACTCTCTACACAGGAGTGGCAACGAAGGAAGACATCGACAAGGGAATGAAGCTAGGAACAAATTATCCCATGGGTCCCTTGGAGCTTGCAGACTTCATTGGTTTGGATGTTTGTTTATCAATCATGAAGGTTCTCCACTGTGGACTTGGTGACAATAAATATGCTCCCTGCCCCCTTCTTGTGCAGTATGTCGATGCTGGTCGTCTGGGAAGAAAGCGGGAATAGGCGTATACGATTACCGTAAATTACCGCAATCACAAAAATCCAAATCTCGACTTTGAACCATTCGAAATCTATAAGTTTAAATATGTGACATGATTGATCCTGCTATCCATAATCTGTTATGCTGTCTCAATAAACTGCATTCACTGATTTCATGTCGTTTGTTTGTTTGTTTTAACGTTATACCATTTTTTGACATGATACTATGTCTAGTATGGTTTTAAATACTTGTCTAAATAGATAATGGCTGGTCAAGTAAGTTTATAATCGAAGAGCTGACAATATAATACTAATTTATTCTCTTATATTTAATCAATTGGTTTAATAATTAGAATTAGATGAAAGAAACATGACCTTAATTTTCTTACATATTCAAACATATATATGAATGTTTAATATTTTTATATCCATACCTATAAAACAAAACTCGCAATACAAATAGGTTATGAAGAGGCATATAACATATTAATCCTATAATAAATATGAATACTGCATGACATGGTAGCGTTATGCATTTTTTGTATGCTAAAAAAAATAAATCTGATGTATTTTACTCTCAAAATTTATTATCTCTATCATCTTTTAATAAACGATGGACCTATATATTGATTTTCTACGATGAATGTGTGTTAAAAGGTCAAAATTTTCTTTGGATGTTAAAGTTTTAAAGGTTATTTTATATAGGTCTATAAACTTTAAAACATCTTTTCTTGCTTGATATCATTCCATCATCTAATATATATTTGCACGCTTAATATTCATAACGATTTTATGACGACTCTAATATTTGCACATACAAATATGTTAATATTTATTAATATCTATAGCCATGTTATTTATTAGACACCTGCGAGAAAGATGATTGTTTTTACTAAAGTTTAAAGATTAAATAGACATCGAAAGTTAAATAATATAAAATATAAAAATTTATGAAGTGATAGATATTTTAGAAACTTGTATTATATAATTTCATCAGTATCATCATATAATTTATACATTAATTTCAAATCCATGAACAACATGCACACGATTTTCCCTCAACGTCAAGAGTCAAGGCTCAAGGAGAGGACAACGACAAAGCCATGAGCTTATTATTATTATTTTTATTTATTCTTTTTTTTTTTGCTAAATTATATTAAATCCTCAACAATACCTCCTTTTCAAAAGTTTCCAAAGTGCCATTTAACTTAAAAAATTAAAAAATATCTTTAATGTTAGTTTTGTATGAAAACCTTGTTTTTGTTTTAAAAATATTCATGGACTTTCAAAAGTTTCAAAATATTCTTAATTTTTTTTTTTAAAAAAAAAGCTTCACAAATATTCCTATTGTTAACATATGAACATAAATCATTAATACTTGTTTTAAATTTCTTCATGGCAATGACTAACAATTTCTTACACAAATCCTTTTTTTTTTTTTTTTGCACAAGAATAGATTACCAACTTAGACATCTTCTACAGACAAGGTGGACTTAGATGAGATGGCATAGAGTTGATCGAATGTTAGGAGGTACACTTAATTCCTTTGCATATGCTTGGTGACTAGCTCACCATTTGTGATTGAATCCGTGAAAGATTTATTATTGATTGTCTGATCACTCTCTGCCAGCGATCTTCCATCTCTCTGTGATTCTAAGTTAATCGTCGACTGTTCCTTTTCCATCAATGACATTAGTCACTACCTTAGATACCTTTACAAATCCCACACCAACGTCTATATTAAAATCTATCGATATATCTACATCTAAGATCGACTCTCAATTCATAAACTCATTTGTATTGTCTCCCAGTTCAAATGGGACCACATTCTCATTTAATAGACTTAGGGATCACACATCATTCATATTCATGGGGTGTTCAGGAATAAAATCAAGTTGAGAGGGAAAATAAAGGTATATTTGCCCCCAATGAGATTGGAAACAACGGTTATATTCTTAGTGTTCTACACTACAATTGGTAACTTAAACACTAAAAGAGCCATTTGAGACACACCATTACCGATTAAGAAAAAAATATAAAGGTCTTTTTGATTGAGCAATCCAATTGGTAGGTTTCTAAATAATAATAAGATAATATAATAATTAGGGGCACAAGCATAAAATCAACCGTTTATTAATAAATCTGGACATGCGGTTGATTTTTTTTTTAAAATTTTAACTCAAACTCGATGGGAAAGAACCAAGAAAATTTATTTAAAGAGTTTAAAAAAGTTTGTTAGTCGTAAAAGTGGGAAATATCTTAGGGACAATTCGGTTTAAAGTTTCTAGATACCTGCAAATAAATGATGTCTTGGGAATAAAATATTTGAGAATTTAAGATAACCATGTTTGGTTATCTATGAAAATGTTTATATTCAATTTATGAAATTAAATATGAAGATCTTATATAATTATAATAGATTAATAAATTAAATAATAAAAAACATTCAATATATCGATAAAAAAATTAATTAATTATGAATAAATAATAATTTTAATTATAAATATTTAAAAATTAAAATAATTTACCATTAAAATTAACCGATTAATATATTTAATGAACGTCATATTAATTATAATCTAATACTTAATCATTTTTATAATTAATTAAATTCAACATTAGTAATTTTAATTTTAATTAAATAATATAAGAAAATATATTATAATAAACAATATATTACATAAAAAAGTGAAAAATAAGATAAAAAATGATATTTTAATAACGAATACTAAAAAACTTTTGTAAACATGATATGTTATAATAAATGAAGTAATAAAAATTAATCACAATAAAGAATTAACTGATTATAAACCATGAATAGTGATTACATGTTCATAATGAATTATCAAATTAAAATTAATCTCAATAAATAATCTTTGATTATTAAAAAATAATCAAGTAATAAATTATTATTATTACTAAAAATTAATTTTTTATTAACTAAATTTAACTAATCCTAATTTACTAATTAGATATATTTAAGATATTGTTAACTAAATAAATTAATAATTTATGTAGAAAAATGATTGCATTCATTTAACAATTTTTTTATTGTACAAATACATTAAGTAAATATTTTAATAGATTATTATTGATTTATTAAAATAAATGTTTATAGTATTTTTGTTTAATTAACTGTGGATTTCTCTTTGTAATTGGTCTAAAAAGAAATTAGACGGTCATTTGGTAGACACGTGAGCCAATGAGATACCCACGCTCACAGTGCGTCAACGCGCATTGCTTTTTTTTTTTTTTCCCCCTTTTTTAAGAAAAAAATTGAAAACTCCGTTATATTTTTCGTATAATCCCTAGAAAAAAGCTTTTATTTAGTTCCCAAAAAAAAAAAAAACATTTTTTGTGTTTTTGTTTTCTTTTAAACTTTAACATTTTTAGGTTACTTTACAGTGGTGAAATTAGAACTGAAACTAACACACTCAGTCACAATAATTTTTGAAAAAAAATCTTATTTTTGTTATTATTTTATCAACTAATAATTGCTTATTTAATTCTCATACTAGTTTTATAGTATAGTGACTTTAATATTCGTACGTTGTAGTATGTTAATATTTATAGCCATGTTATTTGTTACACCTAAGAGGAAAACCATTATTTTTATCCAAGTTTTAAGATCGAATAACTATCGACCTATTGCAAAATTATCTAAAAAATCTATGGTGAAAGTTAAGGCACAATTTGATCACCATTTTGTTTTTAGTTTTTTATTTTCAAAAATTAAACCTATTTTCTCACTATTGGTACACCAATTCGATGTCGGAAGTCATTGAACGTTGTGAACAATTGGAAAAGAGTTCTTGAACCACTTTTATGAAGGAACACTTAACAAAGAGCATCCATGAGTGCGTTTGGATCTTTTCGATTTCATTATGACCAAAATACAATACATACATTTTAATAGATAGTTATGCAATTTAACACTAATTAACGGCATGCTTCGATAAATAAAATACAGGAATTGAGTTCACATACCAGTTGAAGACTTTCTTCAATTTCGAACTCAACGCAGTGAAAACTACCCTCTACGAACTTTATCGTCCACCAAAAAGTCGGCTACGGCAGCACGATCGTCTACACGAACGGCAGCAACACGAACAAGCACAAACAAGCAGGAGCAGGGACGACACCACCACTTAGAGCCCTTGGTATTCTCGGAGTGAGAATACAAAGTGTGGTCTTTGGTGATTTTGGTAGAGGTCGGAGGACAGGCTGATCGTGTAGACGATAAGTAAGTGGGATAGAAAGCTATCGTATAGCGGATATGCTTATTGTTTAGATAAAGATACATAATCGTGTAGGTTTTACTAAGCGATCGTCTAGTAATAGGTAAACGATCGTTAAGAAAACACGGCACGTTAGCCGATCGTTTAGGAAAGCTAAGCGATCGTTTAGAGAAAGGCGTGCGATCGTTTAGACGCGAGTGTGCGATCATTTAGATGATAAAGCTCTATCGTATAGGCTCTCAGCTAAGCGATCAAAGACGTTTTCACACCGATTGCGAATTTTTCCGAACCCTTTGCAAAATGAAACAAATTTTCATTTTATTCTTCGGTTACAATAACCGAATATTGAATTCCCACTAACGAACGATCGAGGAGAATATTTTGGTCAATTATCACATAATTAACCAATTTAATTAATAAATAAATATAATCATATTATATTCTTATCCTATAGTTTGATATCATATATCTACTATAGTAATTTCTCCTCCACTTGATATAAATCATATTTATATCTAATTTCCTCCAAAATAATGTATCTCATACATTTAGCCAATTTATATCATATATAATTAACTAGTTCAATTATATCATATATAATCAAACTCCTCTTGTCAATTTGAATATTTCAAATTGACCCAAAAACTGATTCTCAACTTTATCCAAGCTACCTAGGGGACCTTATGGACCTGTGGCTCTAAAGCAAAATAACGGTACGTGAATAGCTTTAACCAATTTATATCATATATAATTAACTAGTTCAATTATATCATATATAATCAAACTTCCTCTTGTCAATTTGAATATTTCAAATTGACCCAAAAACTGATTCTTAACTTTATCCAAGCTACCTAGGGGACCTTATGGACCTGTGGCTCGAAGCTCCAACGGTACGTGAATAGCTGACTAAACTCTTTAACCACGAGATCCACCATGCGTTAACTGCCAGACATTTCACTAAAGACCAATAGCTGAACTCTTCTTACCACAGATATATTCCTGTGTCCATCGGATATAACCAATTATGAGTACGATGACCCTTCACAGATGATCGTAAATACAGCTGGGCCAATTTACCGTTTTGCCCCTGTAGTTACTTCTCATTCTTTAAGTACCATTGATTCCTCTAATGAACAATACAACATAGTCTAACTATGTGTGAACATCTCTCGGGCAAAGAGAAGGTGTGTGGCGCCACATTGTTCAAGTCTTGGAATTAGTCTTTAAGGGATCAATCTATCTACTTGCCCCTGCTTCGGGGAAGGAGTGAATTCCATCTTGTGTAGCTGAGTTCCCAACTCCCAAATCAGACGAATCCCCAAAATGATAGGTTTGAATCGGCGACCTGGCCACTTTTACCCATACAAATCAAAAGATCGCTCTCAATAGCAGAAGTTCCCAACTCACTCAGGAGTGAGGTTATGTTACCTATGGTCATCCTAGTGAAGTGAAGTCTCTGTCATGAACAGTGTTATATAACGAGACGTTAACACTTCGTGGTCAGGTCTTATATAAACTCTTTGCATAGGACGCCCTCGCTCGCATGTCCCCTACACGAATGATCAGGATCAGACCTTCTGTGACAATTCAGTACACTTGTGACCATTCCACAATGCGGGTCGCACTCATAGCGTTATCAAGATAAAGTTTCCCTCCTATATCCATATACTATAGACCATTTTGGTTATCACTCAAGACATGATCCACTTGTATGTCACTACATACATGCTTAAGTTACATACAGATAACCAGGGATTTTATATTTATTGGTTTGCGGTAAAGAAAATAAAACATTACTAAGAAAAATCAAGATGTGAAGTAAATATCATATATTATACAACACAAGTGTTCGTACACACTGTTTACAAACTACAGGACACGAGACTTTAGGGCATCAATCCCAACATTTTACACCACTAGATGCATCGTTAGTATGATAGAGCTAATAAATGCCAAGTAGCGAAAAGGAGAGCTAATAATTTACTACATCGACCGATCGAGAGCTCTGAGTCTAGATTGCAAAGATAGACTCGCTGAATTATCTGCAATGGTGATGTGCACCCCCAAGGCATGCACTAGAAACTTCTCTACGTATTGCAAGGGATAAAGCCTCATACATTCGAAAAACTGATAACTTGCGCCCATGACATGGAGTTGAGCATCGCCAACAAGGGAGCTAAGGACTTCTTGGTTTCTGAGATAAGGAAAGACAAGATTGAAACCAAGGGCACTGAAAAGATAGTGAATAGTGCCATTAAAGAATCTGGTCGTTCATGCAACTCCCAATTGATGGATTAAACACACATAAAATGGAAGCTAACAAAATCATTAAGCATTCTAATTACACTTAATTTGAGTACAAAGCATGCTAATAAAAAACTTAAAACAAAAAGGGTTTCAACATAAATATCTTTGAAGAATTCCACTTAATCCTTGTAAGTTCCACGAAATTGACCTTCAATTTCTTGAGTAGACCACCAAGAGAATCTTCTCTACTATTCTCAGCCTTGGATTTGAGTGGTGGAACTCTGAATTGAAAGGGATTGAGAGTGGATTGGAGATGGTTTTTTAGAGAAAATTTTGACAGAATTTCTCTTCCAAAAATAAATTGAATGCATGAAAATCTGATAAATCAAGAATATATTTAGATTTCTCATGCAAACACTAACTAATTCAACAATTTTACACTTCAAATTGCACTTAGGAAGTGGGCTAGGTGTTGAATTGTGGAAAAATCCACTAAAATCCCATTTTGGGATAAGTCCATTAAAAATATAAAATTTCAAATTTAATTTAAAATTAAATTAAATATAACTTAAATTCAATTTCAAAAATTGAATTTTCTTTTTAAATTTAAAATTAATTTAAAATTAATTAATTAAACAAATTTAGTTGATAATAATTTAATATAAAATATTAAATCAATAAACCACCTAATTTACACATGAATCCTTATTCATGTAAATAATATTTAAATCATCATTTAAATATTCTGAACATCTCCAATTATGTTTAATTTTCAACAAAATTAAACATCAATAATATCGAATATAATTATCCAAATCCTAAATTGAAATTTGAATACTTCAAATTCCAAACCCTAATTTCGAATTGGAATGTTTCAAATTCGCTCAATATTCTAATCCAAGGTTTAATCTTTTATGAGCTAGTAGAGGGATCTTATGGACTTATAGATCATGAGCTCCAACAATTTGAGATTAATCGGTTAAACTCTTTAATCCGAATTAATCAATATTCGTTAACCACTGAGACACACCACTATACCTCGATGGTTACACTCTCGTCACTGTTGATATATTTTTGTCCACATGATTTAACCATAATCATTAAGTAGACCTTTCATTAGTTGTTTGTAATAATTGTTGGGTCTAATGCTGTTCTACCCCCAAAATTATATCTTGGTTCTTAAGTCCCACTGATCCTTTAATGAATAATAGGTTTGTGATCCAATCACTAAACTGAGTCCCTCTCGGGTCAATGAGAGGTGAGGCCCCCTGTTCAAGACTTGGAATCAGTACTTAAGAGAAAAACCTCTCTATTATCCTTAGAGATGGGTAGGAGTGAATTTCGTCTTGCACCCTATGTCCCTAGCTATCTATCCAGTCTTACCCCTAAAAATGGGAGGCTTATTGAGCCAGCGTTGTTAAGCCAACCCTCACCTATGCAAATCTAATGATAATCATGAATAAACAGGAGTTCATAGTTAGCTCAAGATTAAGATCGAGTTACCTAGGTCATCGATTTGAAACAATCAGTCTTAAATAGTAATAACGTTATAAAGTAAGAGTGACTTATTTCTTGGTTCCTGGTCTCATACAAACTCTTTACATAGGACACCCCCACTCGCATGTCTCCATATGAACGATTTAGGATCACATCGTTTGTACTAGATACAAAGTGGGTCGTATCCAATAGTGTTACCAGAAATGAAGGAACTCTTATTAAAGAGAAACCATGAGTGGAAGCACGATCGATCCAAATTCATTGTGATAGAATTACAAGCATTCATAAACGTACAAACCAGTTATGCATCTTCTAACAAATTAAGACATGCTTTAGAAAAAAATACAAAAAGGACGAGAGACATACCTTTGAAGAACTCTTCTTCTAAAGACTTCTTGCTCTCGTGAAGACTTAAACCAGCAACCTCTTGCTACCTCTACGATCATCTAATCGATCGTCTTGTCAATCACGAACAATCTTCTCCACGAACAAGTAACCTCTCGGACACCACCACTCAATAACCTTGGTATTATCGGAGTGAGAATCCAAGAGGTGTGTGTTGGATTTTATGTCTTAAAACTCGTAATTTGTAAATTGAAAAATATATTCTGTTTTGTTTTTCGATAAAATTGTTATTGAAATTGTAATCTTGAATCTAATAAACTAAGTTCCTGAGGCTATTTAACGTAGACTTGAACTTTATGTGATGACATAAAACATGGATCAAGTTCAAGTATATAGCCTAAAATGGTCTATAGTATAGGGATAAGGTTGGGTGCCTTATTCTGGGGACACTATGGATGCGGCCCACTTTGTAGTTAGTACAAACGATGTGATCCTGAATCGTTCATATGGAGATATGTGAGTGGGGGCATCCTATGCAATGAGTTTGTATAAGATTGGATCACGACTTAGTCACTTTTACTTTATAACACCGTTTACTATTTAAAACTGACTAATTCAAATTTGATGACCTAGGTAACTCGATCTCAATCCTGAGCTAACTATGAACTTCTGTTTTTCGGGATTATCCTTAGATCTGCATGGGTGAGAGCAACTCAACAGCGCTGGCTCAATAAGCCTCCTATTTCAAGGGTAAGACCGGGTAAATAGCTTGGACATAGGGTGCAAGACGGATTTCACTCCTACCCGTCTCTAGTGGTAGTAGATAGGTTGTTCCTTAAAGTGCTGATTTCGGAATAAGAAGAAGGGGCCCCACCCTCTCACTAGGCTGAGAGGAACTGGATTTGTTGGTTGGATCACAAATCAATTGTTCTTTAGAGGTTCAGTGGGACTGAAGGAACAAGAAGTGTTCTCGGGGGTAAAACGATATTTTGACCCAGCCAAGACCACGAAAAACTTGTGAAAGATTGACTTACTGTTATGGTTATATCAGATGGACAGAAATATATCTACAGTGAGGGGAATGCAACTACGAGACTTTAGTGGAATGACCTGTTTGTTAACAAATGTTGATTAATTAGGTTAAAAAGTTTTACCGGTTAATCTCGGATTGTTGGAGCTCATGATCTTAGGTCCATTAGGTCCCCCTACTAGCTCATATGGATTAAACTTAGAATAGTATGTTGGATTAAGAATTGTTTGAATTATGAAAAGGGATTAAAACCAACAAGTATATGCGATATCACTATCGATTTTTTGTATGGTATTCTATATTCAAATGTGATTTGAATTTTGAAAATATGAATGTGGATTCATGTTTGGGAGGTCAAAATTAGTCAAGAGGGTTTGACTTTTTCGTTAAAAGTCAATGTTTGACTTTGACCAAATAGAAAAAGACCATTTTGCTCTTGACTAAGAGTTAGTGGAATTATCCAACCACTAACTTAAGTGGACAATGTGTAAATATTATAGAATAACACATAGCCCAGTTTGGTTTAATGCTTTGTGAGGTGTTGATTTTTGGTGAGTTTTTACTTGCATTAGATGCATGTAATTGTTTTATAAAAAGAAAGTTTTATAAAACAAATTTCTTCTTCTTTTCTCCTTTAAGCAAGCTGAATTTTTATAATTTGGTTTCCAAAATTCTCACCAAAAATTCTCTTTTTCTCACATTAACTTTGAACCACCAGTTCTTCCCCTTTTCATTTCTTCATTCACCGAGTCCCACAACCCGGTTCTGAGTCCAGAGAATAGCGGGTAAACTCTAGTGGTGGTCTAGAAGAGTTTGGGTTGAGATTCAGCGAGGAAAAGTGTTTTTCGGGAGCTACAAAGGTTGTATTATATCCCTTTTAATTTACTGTTTTTTCCTATATTTGCATGCTATTTTCCTTTTAATTAAAAGAAATTAAAGTATAATTAGATCTTTATTCCACTGCGTATGTCTCGTGTTCCATCATGTGGTATCAGAGGATGCTTTAATTACGCTCAATTTCTTTTGGTGGGTATTTTTCCCTCTTCTTTCAAGCGTTGAATGAAATATGGGCTAAAGTAGATTTTTTTATGATTTTGGCATTGTTTTTCTTTAAATTTCTTGTGGAAATTTGTAATTGCTTACATGTTTATGAGCATTAATGTGTGAAAAAGGGTCTGTAAATTTGTTAGAGTCATTAGAGTTGAAATTAGGTTGTAATTACTTGATTCCAGGAGAGAGGACAACATCAAAATTGAAGGGATTTTGCTTCCAGACCCGTTTTAGCCACCAAACCCGACGGCCCGACCCGCCAGCCTGAGTTTCAACCCGGTTCGAAGCAGCTGCGTGCGCCACCCGTCCGCGACCTGCACGTCAACCCAGTTCGCCACCCGCTCTTTCCGTTCGACCCGACCCACCCGCGCTTCTGTTGACCGTGCCAGCACACGTTGACCAACAGGTCCAGACGGTCTGGATCTTCAACTTGGTTTTTGGTGTTTTGGGTCGGTTTGAGTGGTTTCTAAGAGGTTTCAGATGGTTCAAAGTGTTTGAAGCCGGTTCCGGGAAGCTGGTTGCTGATTTCTGTAATAAATTAGTTATTTGTTTGTTTTTAATGCCAAAATTGGTCAACTTTAGTGTTGTTTACCTATTATGCATGTGATGTGTAATGTTGTTTGATTATGTGTGCATATAGTATGCCATATAGTTTTAAAACCCCACCATAGGAAAAGCATGTGACATGCATTTGTTATATGTTATAAGTGTTATAAAATATATACTATGCATGCTTAGTTTTAATATAGTGTTATATTAAAACATCTTTGTTTGAATGAAGCATGTTATAGATGAATGCTCTAGGGTTATAATTGTTATAATTTATTTTATAATTGTTATAAAATAACCTAGACTTCTAAAATCTATAATACAGATAAGATGCATGCTCATTTAGGGTTAACCACCATCGAGCAATCCCAAATTTCATAGAAAATAGGTCGATATCTTGTAAAACCGAAGTTACAAGAAAACTCACCTGGCAAGATCTTAGCAAAAAGTCAGATAAGATGACTAAGGTTGAAGGTTTTTAAGTTGACGATTCACGGAACACCTACTATCTAGAGATCGAGCCGGTGTCTGAGTTAGGTTAAACCAGTTTTATGAGCATGCGTGAGCGGTGTGAGGTAATGAAATTTGTTTATCACTTAGAGATCATAGGTTAAAAATCTAGTATAAAAGTTATACTCGGATGACTCACCTAGACTTAGGATGTGTTTAAGTTAGCCGAAATGTATTGTTAAATATTTTATACTCTTATCGTCTAGAACACTCCAGCTGGAGAGAAGTAATGTACTTTTAGCTCTAGCGTTCTTAAGATTCACACGGAATCCATTCAGAGAGTGTTTGCATGAGTCAATACCAAAGTGAATAGGGGAAGTTGTTCATACTAAGTGGGAGAAGGAAGTGTGTCAACATATCCTACGGTCTATTCCATTAGGTCACACCGAGATTCCGATAATGCGCCTGCATGTCTGCCCTGGAGCGACCTTACCAATCGGAGGGCTGTATTATAGGATTCGGAACTCCGCGAACTCTAGAAATTGATAGGGTCTCTCAGGTCCGTTTTCATTCTTATCTTTCCAACTTTGAGAGCATAATGATTTCGATCTTTGAGGTATGAAAATGGATGGTCACACTTACGAGAATTACTAAGTGTTAGTAAAATCTTGACCAAAGTAGCGATAACTAAGTTACTATATGAATAAGAGTTATTCTGGTGATAGTATCTAGTCAAGATAGTCTTGGTTCAATGGAGGAATAGTCGATCACCCCTGGGTGAAGGTTATTCTAAACAGTTGAAATATTGTTGCAAATATAAATAATGATGGGTACATTATTTTTTGCTAAACTTAATTGGATTGAAAAGATTAATGTTTTTTTACTAAAAAGGATATGTTTTTCTTTTCAGCATGACTAGCCTTTTAGTTCAACTATTAGCTTCTAAAAAACTTAATGACGACAACTACTCAAAATGGAAAACAAATCTGAATACAATACTGGTAATAGATGACCTGAGATTTATCTTAACTGAGGAATGTCCTCAGACCCTTTCCTCGAAAGAAGCACAAGGTTAATATGATTTACTAGTTGCTGAAACATGTTTAGTGGATTATGATACCTCAACCTGGATATTGGATTTAGGAGCCACTAATCATATTTGCTTCTCTTTTCAGGAAACTAGTTCCTGGAAAAAGCTTGAAGAAGGCGAGATCACCCTCAATGTTGGAACAGAAGAGGTTGTCTCGGCCGAAGCAGTGGGAGACTTGAAGTTGTTTTTTAACGATAGATATATCATACTTAAAAATATTTTGTATGCTCCTAAAATGAGATGGAATTTAATATCTATCACATGTATATTGGAACAAATGTATAAAATATCTTTTGAAATTAATGAAGCGTTCATTTTCAGAAAAGGTATTCAAATCTATTCTTCTATACTTGAAAACAACTTATATAAATTAAGACCAACTAAAAAAAATTTGTCTTAAATACTGAGATGTTTAGAACAGCCGAAACTCAGAATAAAAGAGAAAAAGTTTCTTCTAATGCCTATTTATGACACCTAAGACTTAGCCACATAAATCTCAAAAGGATTAAGAGATTGGTTAAGAATGGAATCCTAAATCAGTTAGAAGTCAATTCTTTACCTCCATGTGAGTCTTGTCTTGAGGGAAAAATTACTAAGAGATCTTTTACTGGAAAAGGTCTCAGAGCCACAATACCCTTAGAGCTCGTACATTCGGACCTCTGTGGACCGATGAATGTCAAAGCTCGAGGTGGGTATGAATATTTCATCAGTTTTATTGATGATTATTCAAGATATGATCATATTTACCTAATGCATCACAAGTCTGATTCTTTTGAAAAGTTCAAAGAATATAAGGCTGAGGTTGAGAACTAGTTAGGTAAAACAATTAAGACACTACGATCAAATCGAGGTGAGGAGTACATGGACTTATGATTCCAGGACTATATGATAGAATATAGAATCAAGTCACAACTATCTGCACCTAATATGCCTCAGTAGAACGGTGTATCTGAAAGAAGAAACAGAACCTTGTTGGATATGGTTCGCTCAATGATGAGCTTTGCTAAGTTACTCGATTCCTTTTGGGGACATGCATTAGAAACTACTGTCTATATTTTGAATAATGTTCCCTCTAAAAGTGTTTCAGAAACACCTTATGAGCTATAGAAATGGCGTAAAGACAGTTTACGTCACTTTAGGATCTGGGGATGCCTGACACACGTGTTGGTGCAAAATCTTAAAAAATTGGAATGTCGTTCAAAACTATGCCTATTTGTAGGTTATCCAAAAGAAACAAAAGGTGGTGGTCTATTTTACGATCCTCAAGAGAATAAGGTATTTGTATCGACAAATGCCACAGTCTTAGAGGAAGACCACATAAGAAGTCATCAACCTCGCAGTAGACTAGTATTGAATGAAATTTCCAAAGAAATTAATACATTTTGTAATCAATGCATCTCTTAGTTCCTTTAGCACCATCTTCATCATCTTTTTTTTCTTTATCATTGTTTACGTTCATCGTTTAGTTAAGTGTCAAATACAAGTTGCATACTCAATCATGCGGCCTAGAGATATGACGCATGTAGTAAACCACCGAGAGGTATGTGTTGCACAAGTATAGTGAGTTAATCCTCTTTGCTTGGTGTGAAGCTGTCACAATGCTTGTCTATGAGCTGATTAGCTACAACCAACTGCCTGAGAGGGTAAGTAGTGGAACACACTAAAGCAAGTAAGCATTGTTCCTAGAGATAGGAATGATCTTATGCTCGACGCAACCGCGTTATAGAGATATAAACATGTGGTCGACCATCAACGTTAATATGGCAAGCTAGGATTACTTTTGCAACCGAGCGTAATGAAGAGGAGAATTCATTCCTCCACAATTCGGTCTCTTCATTCACCTTATTATCCATCAACATTTGTCGTATCTCTACCAATTCTTATAGTTAAACTTCCATTGCTCAATCTGTTTAGTTAGGAGTAGAAGTAGCACATAATCCATTAACTTCTGTTTTCTTACTTTCATTCATCGCCTCAAACGCATCACTTCACAAGCATCATTTAGTTATAAGTCCCTGTGTTCGACCTCAGATCATTCTGAGAAACTTGCGTTCTCGTTATACTTGGCGAGAAAACAAGAAAACTTATGACAGGAATGCATGGTCATCACATACACATTTAAGCATATTGCATATTCTCCAGTCCAACGCATGACCATCGACACATAGAGATTAACGCATATCAAAAGACGAGTGCATTTTTCTTCTCCCTTTTTCTTCAAACAACTAGTTAGGTTTCTATTTCAATAGGATGACTTAGGCAATTTAGTCTTACTCCTAAGTATATTATGAACTCCTGTTCATGAGGGATTGTCCTTTGATTTGTATGGGTGAGAGTGGCTAGTTCGCTGACTCAATATGCTTACCATTTTAGGGATAAGACCAAGTGGGTAGCTGGGAACATAATCATACAAGATAGATTTCACTCCTTTCTGATTTCATGGTAAGTAGACGAGTGTTCCCTTAAGTGATGTCTTCGAAACTTGAACAAAGGGCCTTACCCTCTCATTGGCCCGAGAAGGGTTTCTATTTAATGGTTGGACTATAAACAGGTTGTTCATTAGAGAAGCACGGGTACTTAAGGATGTAGAGATAACCCAGGGATAAAACAACAATTTGACCCATTTGGGGTTACAAGACTCATGAAGGGTTAATTTGCTGTTATTAGTCTATATCCGTGGACATAGAAACATATCTGTAGTGAGAAGAGTACCCATAGTTAACGAATATTGATTAATTTGGTTAATGATTTTAGCCAATTAATCTCACATCGTTAGAGCTTTTGATTTATAGGTCCATTAGGTCCCCTTCTTAGGTTATAAAGGGTATTGAGGTAATTTGTCATTAAATTGAATTTGAAATGTTCAAATTCGGAATTGGGAATTTTTTAATGTATGTTGATATATTTTAATATAAAGTTTAATTTTAGACTTTATTATTAATTTTGGATATGATTAAATACTTGAAAGGAGTTCAAATATTAATTTAATATGATTAAGATTCATATTGAAAACTATAGGTTAAAATTAATGTGCATTGGATGCATACTAAAACTATAGGTTAAATAAGATAAATATTTTTTAATATGATTGAAATGAGAAATTAAATTAAATATGTGATATTTAAGTAGATGATTAATTAATTGAATAATTAATTCATTATTTAATTTAAATTAAACAAATTAACTCCCAATTTTAGGGAAGTTACGAGAAAATGTGAGATCAATCCCACGTTTTTTTCTCCCTCTCTCACCGTCTCCCTCTCTCTAACAAAAGGGTTTTGTTTTTGCAAAGGGAGGGGAAAGCTCTCAAGTCTCTGAGTATGTTCTTCTTCCTAAGAAAAGAAAGAAAAATCATTCTATGATATGACCAAATCCCAAAAGAGAGAATCCCACAATTCTCCATAGCCTCAATTCTCTGCAATAATAAGGAGGTTTCTTATGTCCAATCCCAACTCAATAGAGAAATTCTACAGAATTGTCAAAAGGTTTACAAGGTAGGGGTTCTGCCCTGTATAATTAGTCTTTTTGGGAATTCCATTCTTAATCGATATTACCTTTTATTCCAATGCAGAATTGTTTTGATTTTAAATGCCAATTTTGAAAAACGAAATGCTTCTGTGTTTTGGTTTCTATTGTGCCTTAGGGTTTTCATCCTTTCATCATCATCATTTATCATTATAAACATGATCGAGAATTAAAGAAGCGAACAAGTCTTTGGTACTGTTGTCGGGGATTCTAGCAATGTAGCTAACCAAAATTTGGGTTTTTTATCTTTTTGCAGAAACTTTCAATCGAAACTATATTACAAGTTAAGCTTGGACTTGTAAACATTTTATGGGTGTGGAGAACACTCCTGAACTCAGATACGACCCTAAGATTGAAAGGACTTTTAGATGGAGAAATAGATCAAATCGACGTTGAAGGTTAAGGCAACAACAAATGGAAAACGAGCAAAATAACCAAAATTTGGTTCAACATCTCGCTAATGCTGTAGTAAATCCAATCCTTATGGCGAACAACAGCACACGTTCAATGCGTGAATATGCATCACCAGTGTTGTATGATTTTTCGCTTGGGATCATTTATTCAACGCCTGACGGAACCAGGTTTGAAATGAAAGATGTCATGTTACAAATTTTATAGACTGCAGGATAGTTGGCGGAGCCCGAGGGAAAGACCCTCATGCTCACATGAAACACTTCCTTGAAACTTGAAATTCATTCATGATTCTTGGAATCACATCTAAAGCAATCAGATTGTCCCTGTTTCCATATTCAGTCTGAGTTGACGTGAAGAAATAGGCAAGCTCCTTAGAGTCGGGTGAAATAACAATACGGGACAAGTTAGTAGAGAAATTCATGCAAAAATACTTCCCTCCCACCATCAACACAAGGAGGTGTCGGAAGATTATGAATTTTGAGCAAGGAAAATTTGAAATACTCAGTGACGCATGGAGAGAGGTTTAAAAGGTTGGTAAAAAATTATCTTAACCACGGATTGCATCTAACTATATAGATGGAGACCTTCTATGGAGGATTGAATAGACCATCTCAGATGGCAGTAGATGCAACCACCACAGGTGGCATTATGGAAAAATCTTACAATGAGGGCAAGGAAGTTTTGGATAGGATTGCCAAACACAACATGGAGTAGGTTGATAATGCTTATGAATCTAGAACAGACAGTAGGAGGTGACAACAGAATGTGATTGATACCAACACAATAGCTACTCTTTCAGTACAAGTGGCCGCAATAAAAAAAACTTGCTGAAAAATTTATCTATGAACAATGCGGCCTAAACGCAGAGTGTACAACAAATCGACGTATTTAGACAACCCATGATAAGTTGTATGGGTTGTGGATAGTCGCATACCTATAAGGATTGCCCCCAAAATTAGTATGTTTCATAAAAAATAACCCATTCTCTAACACATATAACTCCAGATGGAAAAACCATCCAAACTTTTCTTAGGGTGGTCACCAACAAGATCAACACCATTCTAGAACACATCAGCAACATAGGCAAGGGCCGCTGCCTTGATTCTAGCCCATGTAGCAATAACCACAGCATCAATCTTTTAATAGAGGGGGTAATGCGTCGAGTTCATCTTCTTCACTTGAAAACCTATTTAAATATATATATATATATATATATATATATATAGCCAAGAATGATGCATTGTTGAAAAGCCAAGCATCATTGATCAGAAATCTGGAGATGCAAGTTGGGAAAATTGCTAACGAGCTGAAAAGTCGGCCGCATGGATCATTGCCTAGCAATACTAAAGCACAATAATATTGCACAGTGGTAAACCACTGGTAGAAGAGAAGAGAGACCCATGAAAAGACCATCATCCTTCATTGCCTGAAGACACGCCTCAAACACTGACGACATTTGAGAGAGTTCAACCAAAAAGAGCTCCTAGCTTGGATAGTCATTCTCAATCGAGTACATCCAATGTAAGGATACCTGAGGTGCACCTGAATGCACCATTCCCTTGACGCCTACAGAAAAAGAATGACGAAAATTAGTTTAAATGCTTTCTTGAGGTTCTTAAGCAATTGCACATCAGTATCCCTTTCGTTGAAGTGTTAGAACAAACGCCTTGTTATTTGATGTTTTTGAAGGATATCTTGGTGAAGAAAAGAAAGATCAACGAGCTTGAATCCGTGGCGTAGGAGTGTAATGCATTGATCAACAGAAAAATTCCTGAAAACAAAGAGACCCAAGTAGTTTCACTATCCCATGTTCAATAAGAGGAATAGATGTAGGCTATGTAATATGTGACTTGGGAGCCAATATCAGCCCGATGCCCCTTTCAATTTTCATGAAACTCGGGATTGGTGAAGCTATGCCTACCACGGTAATGCTTCAACTCGCTAACAGATCAATCACATACCTAGAAGGGAAAATTGAAGATCTACTAGTAAAAGTTGACAAGTTCATCTTCCCGATAAACTTTATTATTTTAGATTATGAAGCTGATTGAGACGTCCCAATCATTCTTGGATGCCCGTTTCTAACCACCGAGAAAGTTCTGACTGATGTCAAAAGGGGAACTAACTATGTGTGTGGATAACCAAGAAGTAAAATTTAATGTGCTAAATGATTGAAGTTCCCAAATGAGGTAGAATCTTGTCAACTTATTGAATCAATTCAACTACCTGAGGAAAAGGACCAAAAGTGGACCAAGGTCGTGAGGTCCATGCGTTGAGCGAAAGCACGAGGAAGCTCAGCCACTATATCTGGATGAGCGATGGTCAAAACCAACACTCTCATCTCTGGATGAGCCGCCAACGTTTGAGCTTAAACCTCTCTCAGATCATCTTAAATATGTTTTCCTTGGAAATAATACTACTTTACCAATTATGATTTTAGATAAACTATCTCTTGCTAATGAACATCTTTTATTGCAGACATTCATAAAGCATATACGCGAGATCGAGTGGACGCTGGTTGATATCAGAAGGATCAAACCATCTTAATGTATGCACAAAATTAGATCAGAAGAAGGGAAAACAATACCGATTGAGCCCCAATGCCAGCTCAACCCCATTAAGAAGGAAGTGGTGAAGAAAGAAATTATCAAATGGCTCGACGTAGGGGTTATCTACCCCATTCTTAATAGTAGCTGAGTAAGTCTAGTGTAATGCGTGCCAAAGAAAGGTGGCACAACTGTGGTGATTAACAGCAAAAATGAGTTAATTCCATCCATAAATGTTACTAGATGGCATATTTGCGTGGACTACAAAATGTTGAACACGTCGACTAAGAAAGACCACTTCTCACTCCTCTTCATTGACCAGATGCTTGATCGATTGGCTAAGAAGAAGTTCTATTACTTTTTTGGATGGATATTTGAGCTACAATCAAATTCTAATTGCCCTAGAAGACTAAGAAAAAACTACTTTTACTTATCTCTTTAAGTACTTTCACTTGTCCCTTTAGAACATTCGCGTTTTGACGCATGCTCTTTGGGCTATGCAACACACCAGGTACATTTCAAAGATGCATGATGGCTATTTTTTTTGATTTTCTAGAACAATCTGTTGAAGTATTATTCATGGATGACATTTCAGTCTTTGGAGATTCCTATCTAACCTACCTCAACAACCTTGAAGTTGTCCTTTCTAGATGCGAGGAGACGAACTTAGTGTTTAATTAGGAAAAATGTCACTTTATGATGACAGAAGGTATTGTGCTTGGGCACAAGGCTTCTAAAGTAGGTTTGGAAGTGGATGAAGAAAAGATTGATTGCAAAATTGTTTGCACCTGCGAATGTTAAGGCCATGAGAAGCTTTTTAGGCCATACAGGTTTCTATAGAAGGTTTATCAAAGGTTTTTCCCAAATCGGGCGTCCACTGAGCGCCTTATTAGAATTGAGCATCCACTAAGTGCTTTATTGGAATTGAATAGGCCTTATGTATTCGATGAAGAATGCCAACAGACATTTAAGACTTTAAGATACGCATTAACAACAACACCTATATTGGCAGCTCCCGGTTGGACACAACCTTTGATCTTGATGTGTGACGCCAATGATGTGGCAGTTGGAGCAATGCTAGGTCAAAAGAGGGAAAACCTTATCATCCTATTTCTTATGCGTCTAAAACACTCAATGTGGCAGTTGGAGCAACACTATAAAATTACTGAGAAAGAAATGCTTGCAGTAGTGTTTGTGATTGCAAAATATCGAGCTTATCTGGTTGGTGTGTCAGAAACCATTTACACCGATCACTCTGCTATTAAGTTCTTTATGGATAAAAAGAACGCAAAACACATACTCATTCGTTGGGTATTATTACTACAAGAATTCGATCTAAAAATTAAGGATAAAAAAAGAATAGAAAATCAAGTGGCTGACCACCTATCATAATTGGAGGACAAGGAAATACAGTTGGGGATGGCTAAAATTGAAGACACATGTCCTGATGAACATCTACATAAAATTAAAAATTGGGAATCGTGGTATGCTGATATCGTCAATTACCTAACCACCAAATAGTTTTTCGAAGAGTTCAACGCCCAACAGAGAAAACTACTCGTACATGACAACAAGTTTTACTTTTGGGATGAGTCGTTCCTCTATAAGCAAAGGTCCTTAAAAGTGGGTTCTTTTGGCTCATTCTATTCAAAGGCGCACGAGAATATGTATTGAAATGTGACCCATGCCAACGCTGGGTAATATTTCAGCAAGGACACAATGCCCCTTAACAACATACTCAAAGTGGAATTCTTTGATGTTTGGGGCATTGAATTCATGGGGTCATTTCCTCCATCCTGTGGTCAATACATTTTGGTAGTAATAGACTATGTTTCAAAATGGGTTGAGGAAGTAGCTTGTGCATGATGCGGAAACCATTTCAAAATTTTTGATGAAGTACATCTTCACACGCTTTGAAACACCCAAGGCGTTATTCAGTGACGAAGGTACACATTTCATTAACAATATTATTTCTAAATTACATGCTAAATACAATGTCTGGCACAAGGTGGCTACCACCTACCACCCATAGACGAACGGGCAAGCTGGAATTTCTAACATAGAAATCAAGACAATCTTGGAAAAAGTAGTCAATGCATCAAGAAGGGACTCAGTGCAGAAACTAGATGAAGCACTTTGGGCATACCGGACTGCATTTAAAATGGCAACGGGTAGGTCTCCGTATGCCTTAGTATTTGGAAAAGTATGCCACTTACCGTTAGAATTGGAGCACAAAGTGTGTTAGGAAGTTAAAAAGCTGAATTTAGACCTAGAAGTCATAGGAGAACATTAAAAGCTGCAACTCAACGAGTTGGATGAATGAAGACTGAATGCATACAAGAATGCGAAGATATACAAGGAAAAGATCAAGAGTTGACATGATCAATGCATCAGTAAGAAAGAACTTTTTGTGGGTAAAAAAGTTGTGCTATTTAACTCATGTTTGCAATTGTTTCACATTTCTTTAATCTTACAATTAGTTATTGTAACTACTTGTATCAGAAATTAGTATAAATACTCATCATTTATAAATTTTAGATACAATAACAATACATAGCTTCAAGAAAACTTGAAAGATCTGTAAAGAAAAAGGGGTCTTTGACTTAGCTTCTTAATAAAACTCTCTCCTTCCCGTGGATGTCAGCTTTAATAGCCGAACCACGTACATTGCTAAGAAAATTTTCTTCTTCTCTTCTCATCGTCTACAAGATAGCTCAAGATAGCTCATCGTTTGCCATTTTTTCTTCATATCGTCTAGTAGATCGACCTATCGTCTATCTTTTCTTCCAGCAATCGTCTACACGATTGCATGATCGTTTACCCTTTCCTTCTGCCATCGTCTACCCGATTGCTAGACTCCTCCATCACATACTCAAAGAAATCGCACAGATCAAACAAGAAAGCATTAGGGTTAGAAGAAAGTTAAGAACATAGAAAGGCAGAGAACAAGAGCATCTGAAAGCTAGAGAGAGAGAAAATTTTTGTTTGCATTAATCACCCATTAGAAAACAAAAGACTTTTCATTTTTCCATCAGACAAAGAACAGTGGGATCGACCATGTGTAAGACATTAGCTGGAAAATCTTGGGCTCTTCTCAACCAAGTTCTCTACCAACCAAAGAATTTAGGGCTTTTCGAATTGGATCAGCAGTAAATCTTGGGCTCTTCTCAACCAAGTTCTCTACCAACCAAAGAATTTGGGGCAAAGAAGAGGGCTTTTCGAATTGGATCAGCAGTAAAGGACCTCACATTATTTTCATCATTTGGGCTAATTTGTTTTTTCTTTTGCAGAAGCAGGCCCAACAAAGTGGTATCAGAGCAACTAGACATTTAAGATATCAATTCTTGGAGAATCAAGACACAAGTTTTCATCCAAAATGTCAGTAACAAGGTTCGAGGTAGAGAAATTCGATGGCAAAGGAGACTTCGGACTGTGGAAGGCCAAGGCCAAGGCGATACTCGGCCAGCAGAAAGCCCACAGAGCCATCCTTGATCCATCAACACTTTCCGCCACAGTGACAACCCAAGAAAAGGAGGATTGGAAGCTAGCAGCCTACAGTATGTTAGTTTTTAATCTAAGTGACAGTGTTTTTAGACAAGTTTTAGATCAAGAAACTGCATATAGAATATGGACTAAGCTAGAAGAGTTGTATGCTACTAAAGACCTTCCTAGCAAAATGTATCTTAGAGAGAAGTACTTCACGTTTAAAATGGATTCATCTAAAACACTAACTGACAACTTAGATGAGTTCAAGAAGATAGTTACTGAATTTAAAACTCTAGGAGAAATACTTGGTGATGAAAACGAGGTCTATGTGCTTCTAAACTCTTTTCCTTAACAGTATAAAGAAATTAAGAATACTCTAAAGTATGGAAGGGATAGTATAAGCACAGACACCATAATCTCAACCCTAAGAATTAGAGGGGTTGAGCTACAGGATGATGAAAAGGATAAACCTAGTGGTGAAGGTCTGTTTATAAAAGGAAACTTCAAACAAAACTACTCTAAAGACAGAAAACCTCATAACCCAAAAGAAAATAAATCAAAACAGAAAATAAAATTAAAGTACTATAAGAAGAAATGACATCTAATAAAAGACTGTTTTATTTTAAAGAGAAAGAACCAAGAGAAAGAGAAGGATTCAAAAGCAAACAGCCTGAGGCATCAGTTGTAGAGGGTTCATTCATCTACTCAGATACCTTAGCCTCAACTTTAGACAGATCTAATCATGTAAACCCTCTAGGAAAATATGATTGGGTTTTAAACTCTGGATGCACCTATCGTATGACCTCAATGAAACCTTGGTTTAACACCTTTAAGGAAATAGAAGGAGAAATGGTTTATATGGGAAGCAACCAAGCCTGTAAAATTGAAGGCATTGGCTCTGTTTCCATGAAACTCAAGGATGGAACCATCAAACTTCTTAGGAATGTAAGATATGTTCCACTACTTAAGAGAAATCTAATCTTCTTAGGCATGTTAGATGCTATAGAGTGTGAATACAGAGGTAAAAGAGGAACTCTTGAGGTGCTAAAGAACTCTAAAGTAATATTAGTTGGTGGAAAAGGTAAATGACTTATTTGTGGTCAAAGAAGTTGAGCTAATGACATAAGCTTATGTAGCCACAACAAATGAGATCACAGAGGCTGATTTATGGCACAAAATATTATCTCACATAAGTTCTAAAGGCCTAGAAGTCCTATCTAATCAAGGAATTATCCCTAAAAGTCTCTCAAAAGATCTAACCTTTTGTGAACATTGTGTTTTAGGGAAAGCCACAAGGAAAAGTTTCACTAAAGCACAACATACCACAAAAGCCATCCTAGACTACATACACTCTGACCTATGGGGTCCAGCTCCTACACCTAGCCTAAATGGTTCAAAGTATTTACTTTCTTTTATTGATGATTTCTCTAGAAAAAGTTGGGCCTACTTCCTTAAAACTGAAGACCAAGTGTTTGATAGGTTTAATGAATGGAAATTCATGATAGAGAAACAAACTTCTAAAGAAATTAAATACCTAAGAATTGATAATGGACTTGAATTTTGTAGTGAAGAGTTCAACAAATTCTATAAAGAAACATTAATTACTAGGCATAGGATAGTTAGATTCACTCCTCATCAAAATGGAGTTGTTGAAAGACTAAATAAGACAGTCATGGAAAGAGTTAGATGTCTATTATCAAATGCAATTCTAAGTGAAAATTACTGGGTAGAGGCTGCAAGCTACACAGTGTACACCTTAAATAGGTGTCCACATTCCTCCCTAAATTTTTTGACTTCTGAAGAAAAATGGACCACACATCCACCTAACCTAGATAACCGAAGGGTATTTGGATGTGTTGGTTATATTCATCAAAATTAGGGGAAATTAAAATCTAGTGCAGTAAATTGTATGTTTGTAGGGTTTTCTGAGGGAGTAGAGATGTCATTTCAGAGAAAAAGAAATGTTTATGCAAAAGGAAAGGACATCATATGAAGTTCCTAACAGCCCTAATGCCACTAGGATTGAGGTGGAGTCACCTAATGTTTCTTCCATTAACAACAACACTCCTATAGATTTAGAAGAAGAAGAAGATGCCTCAAATGAGACCACAGGGAATACTGAAGTTGTACCTAACCTAAGTCAGTATTCTTTGGCTAGGGATAGACAAAGAAGAGTGATGGTTCCTCCAGCTAGGTATATTGAAAATAACTATATGAACCTAGTTCTAAATGCCACAATAGCTCCTAATGATTAAGAACCAGCCACTTTTAAAGAGGCAGTGAACTGCCCTAATGTTAGGTCTTGGATTCAAGCTATGTGAGAAGAGATGGAGTCACTCACTATCAATAATACCTAGACCCTAGCTCCTCTTCCTAAAGGTTGTAAACCTATAGCTTCTAAATGGATATATAAACTAAAGGAAGGTTGTATCAAAGATGAAAAGCCTAGGTACAAGGCAAGGTTAGTGGCTAAAGGATTTACTCAGAGAGATGGAATAGACTATACTGAATTTTTTTTACCAGTAGTGAAACAAACCTCTATTAGGCTTCTTTTATCTCTAGTTGATCAGTATAACCTAGAACTAGATCAGTTAAAACTGCCTTCCTACATGGAAACTTAGATGAGGTTATCTATATGGTTCAACCTAAAGAGTTTGAGGAAAAAGGTAAGGAAGACCTATATTGTCACCTAAACAAATCAATATATGGTCTAAAACAATCCCTTAGATGCTGGTACGGAAGTGACTACATAGAGATTATAGGTTTTCAAAGAAGTTCTTATGATATTTGTTCTTATATTAACTCTACTACCTATAAGGACAAAGTCTACCTATTACTCTGTGTTGATGATATGTTACTAGTAGGAAAATATAAGGAGGATTTAACCCATGTCAAAAATCTTCTAAAGAGAGAATTTGACATGAAAGACTTGAGCCAGTCTAGAAAGATCCTTGGGATAGAAATTTAGAGGGACAGAACATCCTCAATCCTATCCATAAATCAACTAAGCTACTGTGAAAAGGTAATAAACAGATTCAATATGACAAATGCAAAACTAGTCACCATTCCTATTGCTACACACTTTAAACTTTCTTCTAAGAACTTACCAAAAGAGGCAGACATAGAACATTTGACACAAATGCAATCAACTCCATACAATCAAGCAGTAGGGAGTCTAACGTACTTAATGATATCTACTAGACTAGACTTATCATACAACACTAGTTTAGTCAGTAGATACATGTCTAACCTTGAAAAAAGACATTGGGAAGCAACAAAATGGATTTTAAGATATCTTATTTGGTCTAAACAGTTGAAATTAACATATCAAAGTACTAATGAATCAAATTTAGAGCTATATGGATATGTTGATTCATATTTTGCAGGTGACCAAGACAAAATGAGATCTTTAACAGGTTATCTATTCTTATTTGGTCCTAACTTGTTGTGTTGGAAAGCTAATTTACAGTCAATCACAGCATTGTCAACCACAAAAGCAGAGTATATGGCACTTTCAGAAGCAATAAAGGAAGCACTGTGGTTAAAAGGATTGATGAAGGACTTTGATATTAATCAAACAATAGTTAAAATCTACTATGAAAACCAAAGTGCCATTCACCTTTCCAAAAACTCTCAGTATTATTCATGGACCAAACATATAGATATCAAGTATCACTTTGTCAGAGACAGAATAGAGAAAGGAGAAGTCGAGGTGCTAAAAGTTCATACCACCGAGAACGCAGCCGACATGCTTACCAAACCTGTGAGTAAACTCAAGCTTACTAACTGTCTTGGTCAGATTGGGTTTCTGCTTCCTGAAAAAGGGTGAAGACATGTTAAATCCAGAAGGAGAAGAGGTTACATGTTGAGCTTAAGGTGGAGTTTTGAAGAACATAAGCTTATACATCAACATTCAAGAAGCTGTTTCACATTTCTTTAATCTTTACAGTTAGTTATTGTAACTACTTATATCAGAAATTAGTATAAATACTCATCATTTACAAATTTTAAATACAACAATAATACATAGCTTCAAGAAAACTTGAAAGATCTGTAAAGAAAAAGGGGTCTGTGACCTAGCTTCTTAATGAAACTCTCTCCTTCTCGTGGACGTAGGCTTTAATAGCCGAACCACGTATATCGCTGAGAAAATTTTCTTCTTCTCTTCTCATCATCTACAAGATAGCTCAAGATAGCTCATCGTTTGCCATTTTTTCTTCATATCATTTAGAAGATCGACTGATCGTCTACCTTTTCTTCCAACAATCGTCTACACAATTGCATGATCGTTTACCCTTTCCTTCTACCATCGTCTACCCGATTGCTAGTCTCCTCCATCGCATACTCAAAGCAATCGCACAGATCAAACAAGAAAGCATTAGGGTTAGAAGAAAGTTAAGAACACAGAAAGGCAGAGAACGAGAGAATTTGAAAGCTAGAGCGAGAAAGGAAATTTTTGTTTGCATTAATCACCCATCAGAAAACAAAAGACTTTTCATTTTTCCATCAGACAAAAAGCAGTGGGATTGACCATGTGTAAGGCATTAGCTGGAAAATTGTGGGCTCTTCTTAACCAAGTTCTCTACCAACCAAAGAATTTGGGGCAAAGAAGAGGGCTTTTTGAATTGGATCAGTAGTAAAAGGCCTCACATTATTTTCATCATTTGGGCTAATTTGTTTTTTCTTTTACAGAAGCAAGCCTAACAGACATACAGCTGGATCATGTTTAAGTGATAACCTAAATGGTCTGTAGTAGATGGATAAGGCTAGATACCTTATCCTGGTGACACTACGAGTACGACCCGCTTTGTAGATGTTACAATTGTTGTAAAGTGTTATAAATGATCTGACCTTGATCATTCATGTGGAGACATGTGGGCGGGAGTGTTCTATACAAAGGAGTTTTTATAAGACTGAACCATGAAATGACTAGCCTCATTATATAACACCGTTCATAATAGAGACTTACATTTCACCAGGATGACCATAGGTGACATAACCTGAATCTTGAGTGAGTTGTGAACTATTGCCTATGAAGTCGGTTCTTTGATTTGTATGAGTGCGAGTGGCCAGATGCCGACTCAACAAGCCTACCATTTTGGGAATTAATCTGATTGGGGATCTGGGAATACAACTACACAAGACGAAATTCACTCATTCCTTAACGTCGGGGTAAGTAGATAAATTGCTCCCTTAAGGGCTGATTTCGGGGCTTGAACAATGTGGCCCCACACCCTCTCTTGGCCCTAGAGATGTTTGGTCATAGCTTGACTATGATTTATTGTTCATTAGAGGAATCAGTGGTATTTAAGGCGTTAGATGTAACTACAGGAGCAAAATGGTAAGTTTGGCCTAGCTGTACTTATGAGCAATTTGTGAAGGGTCATTGCACTGTTGATTGGTTATATCCAATGGACACAGAAATATATCTATAGTGCGAAGAATGCAGCTGTTGGTCTTTAGCTTGCTCATTAGTTAATGAATATTGAATAATTTAATTAAAGGAGTTTAATTAATTATTCAATTATCATTGGAGCTCAAACTACAGGTCCATGAGATCCCTTCTATAGCTCAACAGGGATTTATGAGAATCAATTTTGGATTAATTTGAATTGTTGAAATTAATTGAGGGAATTAATTATATGTGATATAATTAATTTAATTTGATTATATATGATATAATTAATTTAGTTTGATTATATATGATATAATTACTATAATGTATTTAATACATTATAATATAAAGTTTATTTGAAAGGAAATAAATATTTGATTATGATCTATGGAGCATAGATACTTCATGTGAGGCAAAGAATTAGTATCAGACACGTATCGGATACCGATACTTCCAGATACTTCACAAATACGTATCTGACACGCGATTTGACGTATCTATATTTTCAGATACTTTTCAGATATGTATCTGACACACGATTTGATGTATTTATTTCTCTGTGCACTTTTTTTAAGGAAAAAAATAAGTAACTCATATAATCTTTCTCAACGTAAAATTAGGCAACCTATTTAAAAAACTCACTACTTGAGTCCAAAACTAAAAGAAAAATAAATAAATAACGGACCAAACTATAGACTAAAATCATCTAATCTCCATCTTCACATTTGAGTCCCCACAAAGTCCACCAAAATATAATCCATTTGGATGTCTTCAATAATAAATTTTTCCTTTATCTTCATACTTCTCTCTCTAATCTTTTATTCTTTTTCTTTGCAATATGAGTCACTTTTTTATTGCATTTTAATAACTATTGTACTTCAATATCTTAGATGTTGCTTTTTTTTGTATTGTATTTCAATGTTTGTATTCTATTTTGTGCTATTGTTTTTAACTTTTATGCTAAATTTTTCTATATCCTAGTTTTTTTTTAAAGAAAAAAATGTATCTTCAACGTATCAGTATCCTCATTTTTTAGAAATATATATATTGAAAAAATATATAAAAAAGTGACGTATCCTTAGACGTACCCGTATCTTAATTTTTTAGAAATTGACGAATCGACGTATCCGATCGTATCCGTATCGTATAGTCGTATCTGTATCTGTGCTTCATAGATTATGATTCAATTATTAATTACGTGATTTGGATTTATATAATTAAAATTAGTATAAATGAGATTTATATTAAATACCATGCATTAATTAGAGAATTAAAAGTATAGGTTATATTGTATTTGATACAATATAAAAGTATAGGTTATGTGTTATATATGATATAACATATATATATAGACATAAATTTATTTTTATTTAATTTAATTTTAAATTATAGGGAGGGAAATAACTTCTTTTCTCTTAGTTCTCTCTGTATAATCGTGAAGAGTGGGGGAAGTAATGGCTTATTCTTGATATGATTTTGATTGATTTTCTTCACAGAAGGCTAAAAGTTTTTTTTTTCTCTCTAGCAAAAATCTCCCAGACCTTCTCCTCTCAAAATCCTTTTCCCCTCTCTTCCAAAAACATAAGAGCCCACACCTCTTTAGAGATCTTCATCCTAAAAGAGAATACATGAGGCTCGAATTGGTGGTGGCCATTTTGGAATGTGTCTGTTCGTGAGAGAACCGGAGAAGGGGTTTTTTGTGAAGAAAGGTTCTTCACAAGTAAGGGTTTCTTGAAACCCTAATATCCTTTTCTCTTTCCTTGTTTCTTGGATGCTATATTTTACCCTTTTAAATGCATAATTGTTTCTGTAAAACTTTGAATTCTGTAAAACAAAAATTAGGACGATCCATATTTTCGCTCAGGGCCTTCACAGGTTCCTACACATAAGGCATTTGTTATGAGGCTCGCCCAATCAGCCTAACTTGCCTCCCAAGCCTATGACTTCAAGGCCTCAACCTTCACAATGTGCGACAAAGAAGAGATGCGTCAAGACTTCTGATGATGAACCAAGCAATGAAACTTCACCTGACAAACAAGAATTAGAAGTTGAGCTTGCGTTAGAATACGAGGACACCGACCTTGTGGACCTCAACCTACCCCTTCATCCTTTAAGCTTCTTAAACCTCACATCTTCTGTTAATGAACTGATTGATCCAAGTCACCATGATGAAATGCATAGGGATCAAATAGGTGAAACGGAAAGCCCTTAGCGTTCCCCTCCTCATTCTCTATTACCACCTACCTTTGACCCTCCAACAATCATCTATGAGCCAAATGGGTTGGGAACAAGATACGCCTATGCCATTAACAAGCTAGTTGAGGAGATGCATGAGCAACAACCACTCCAGTCCAACACACCTACACCTCCTACCTCACAAGCAAACATGGACAAGCTCAAACAGTTCATCCAAGCACAAATCAGACCCCTAGCCGCATCCATGGAAGCCTTTCACTTGCAATTGGCAACTCTGCAATGCCAAAACGTTGTTCTAAGGGATTACTTGCGTCAGTAGACGTAGGGGAGTCAAGACTAGTTCAATTTTACAATGCAGTATAACAACCAAATCTTGATGGGAATGTTCGCCTTACCTCCATTACCACAACACTTGACCAATCCTTTTAGATTCATGGATGAAGACACTACACCTGTATGTAGGGACGACACGCCAGCCTCGTAAACAATTTTGAGGGTGTTGGCCTTTTGATTTCATTCTCATTTCTTTATAACTTTTGTATGCGTTTATCTATGTTAAAATTTCATGTATACATCTTTTCCAATGAATTAAATTTACAATATTTTAATCCTTGCGGTTGTCTTCAATATTCCTTTTATATTTCCTTTATCATTATTCTTGTGTCTTGCATCATGCTTTGATACCTCGATGATAGCTCTAAAAACCTCACCAAATGAAATGTATTTTTTATTTCCCATGCGTGCAAGTCTCACCTCAAACCTCTTTTTGAAATTTCTAATACATTTTTGTAGTCCTTTCTCAGCAATGAGGACTTTGCTAACCTCTAAAATTTGAGAGTAAGAAGGTTTGAGTTGATGCATTCTCTAGTTTGTAAAAATCTTCATAATTTCATTTAATTCTTCAAAAATAGCTATATATATATATATATATATATATATATATGACATAATAGCAAAACTCTATTATCACGCACGAAGGAAAACTTAGCTTGATATGAGTTAAGATTGGGAGTAATACTTACTAGTAGTTGGATGTTTGCATGACACCTATGGAGGCAAGCCAAAACGAAGGTAAATAACCAGAACCAACGCGTCCCAAACTCCACTATTTTAAGTCCAAGGAAGAAAACATAAAGCTTAGATAAGAGTTGAGTCGTGAAGGGCACTTGCTCGTAGTTAGATATTTGTATGACACCCGTGGAGGCAAGTCAAAACGAAGTTGAGTTACCTGAATTGACATATGGGTAGTCCTTTAAAAATAAAAACCTGTTCTTTTTGTAAGGATTTTTGTAACAAGAAAACCTTCCAACACATTACTGAATTTGAAATATGGAAATATTTTTGGAAAGCAAAAGAATATTTTAACAATGTGCTTGCTGCATAAGAGATCAAGTATATATTTATTTGGAAAGGGAACAAACTCATATTATAAACAACAATCTTAAATACTTGTAGGTTAAAGGACATAATGAGAGGTGGAGCTAGTGTATTAAGACCATAAGAGTATGCTAAAGAATTATTTTAGGATTGAAGGGATCAAATCCCAAGCAGAAGCGTGTGAACGACTTGCATTTCATTCTTTCAGTTTAAATGAAACAAAATCAGCACAAAAACAGAACCAAACAGAGGATAAACATTCAATAAACCATCATATTATTTGAAGAGTATAAAAGAAAAGGGGAAGAAGAATACCACATAACTTCGTCAATTCCTGTACTTTTCACGATTTCCTCGTCGTCTTCTCCGAAAGTATTCTCCAATGAACAATAGATACCACTATAAGTGAGACCTCATTATTCTCTAGAAACCAATGGGAGAAGAGTGGTCTATCATACCTTAGTTGAGGAAGAAGAACAGAGAATATGGAGAAGAGAAATTTTGAGAGGAAAATGATTTGGAGGCTAGGGTTTCACCAAATGAAAATCACTATCATAATTTAGGCAAAAAGATAAATTTATATGGAGACTTTCTCCATAGCTTTCAATATATATCACTTAAGGCTAATTTAACTAAATAACCATTACTTAATTAATTAAATAATCGTATTAAATTCAATTTGATATATATTTAGTTAATTAATAAACATCATATGTTGATTTACCTCTACCTCTCAAAATTAATTAATTAATTCTTTATGAATCAAATTAATAAGAATTAAATACTTGAATCCTATTTAGATATTTCTCTCCTAATTATAGATTACCCATATCACATTAATTTCATTAATATGTTATTCCATCAATTGATTCAAACAATTCAAATCAATCTTTTTTCCTTTAGTAAGCTAACAAGAGGACCTTATGGACCAACAGATTAGAAGATCCAATGATATGAGATTAATTAATTAAATCATTTATTTAAATTAATCAATATTCATTAACTATCGGACACTCCACTAAAGATCAATAGCTGCACTCTTCGTACTGTAGATATATTTTGTGTCCACGGATATAACCAATCAATAGCAAGTCAACCCTTCAAAAATCGCTCATAACTACAGCTGCGTGAAACGCATCCAAAATGTACATTTTCTGGGCTTAGAATTTAGTTAGTTATGTGCTTAATTTGAGATCTTTGATGCTTTTATTGTTTTATTGTAGGAAATCAAGCAATTGGATGAGGACAAGCAATTTTGAAAGATTAATGACCAAAATACCCCCAAGAAGGTCAAAGTTTTGAACTAGGGCATTGATCAATGGAGAAAAAGAAAAGAAAATTCGAAAATCCAAGGTAGGTTAGCGTTGAACAAGCGTTGCAACGCCACCCCGTGATGCTGCAAGGCAGAGAGCTCATAGAAACAGGACAGCGTTGCGACGCTAAAATTAGTAATACTGAAATTACCGTTAGTGTTGTAACGCTACATTGGAGCGTTGCAACGCTGCGACGGCTGTCTATATAAGTAGTGTTTTGCCGATTTGATTTGAAGAGGCACTTTTAGGGCTATTTTGAGAGCGTAAAGTGATATTTCGATGAGGCCTCTCTGGGAGTGTAATTCTGAACAGAGGCGACATTTCAGAGCTTCAAAGGATCAAAGATTTGAAGAGATTGTTGGGTTGCAATTCTGAATTTGAGGATGAGAGTCAAGAACACAGCTTTTAATTTCTTCCCTCTTTTCCTTTATGTTCCTTTGTGTTTAGAAACCTCATGAATGGTCTATGTTTGTGTTGTAACCATTAATGATTGATATGTGTTTCTATGCTGTTGATCTAGTTTTATGGATTGCGAAAATTGATTTGGTTATTTCTTGGATTGAATTTATGCATAATTATTTTAGCATATTTGTTCTTAATGCTTTTGATTAACTGATCACTAATTAAATGTTATTTACTTAATGTTTGTCTCGAGAGAGAAGGTGTTAAGTTCGATCTAGCAGGTTAAATTATTAATCGAGAATGCACGAGAGTGATAGAAGATTAATAAAGATTATTGACGGAGGAACTTAATACTGTGGCTAGTCAAGCGATAGAAGAAATTCGGGTTGATGGTTAGTCATTAAAAAGGGTTGAGCTCGAGTAGGATACCTGGATAAAAGACTCATAGATCTATAATTTGCATGAATCAATGTAAGGTCAAAATAATTAATTTGGTTAATCTATTTAACGAGATCATACCCTAGAACGTGTCTTTGTCTAGTTTCACCATAGTTTTATCTTTCTTGTTTTTTAGGATTAGATTAGTTAGGTTCTCATCATAGTCCGGTCCCCTAAATAAAATTAGAAGAATATCTGAATAGCTAAAAAATTAAAACTAATTCGTTAGATGACGATACTCGGTCTTTTGACCGTTTTACTATATTATAATTTGACGCGTGCGCTTGCGCTACCATCAAGTTTTTGGCGTCGTTGCTGAAAAATTGTGTCTTTCAGTTCTTTTAATATTTAGGAAATTTGACTACTTTTAATTTAGGGTGTAGATTATTTTGTTTTATTTATTTTGAGTTTTCTCTTGTGTGATTGTTTGTGGTGTTTGCTTTATTATGTCTTATCATAATTTTGGGTGGCCTTATGGGTTTTACTAACCTAATCTAGGTCCACCACCACCAATGTCTTTCACCCTATACCTATATCCCATCAGTTACCCATCCCATAACCATAGGAGTTTCTATATTTATCCTTTAGAGGACCTATTAAAAGAGTCTATCTTAGAGTCCCAATTTAGAAGGTTTTTTATGGAAGAGAAGATGAGGTCGGATAGGATAAAAGCCTAATTGATGGAGAATGAGGCAGCCCTGAAACATTTAAGAGATCAACTTAGTCTAACTATTGACGCATTTAGAGCCTTGTATGAGAAGCATATTTCCAATGCCACTGAGGTAGGGAGGTCAATTATTGTAGATTCTGATGATGAGGATGAGTTGGAAGCATTAGAGTCATACCAAGAGTCGGTTCGTGAGATTGAGAGAGAAGATGTGTCCAATTTAGATAAGGAAGTTCAAGTAATTAAGGTTGAGGTTGAGAAGCCTTATGTTCCATCACTAAAGAGTCCTTTTGCCATTGATCTTTCTCTCCCATAATCTTATGAGCCTCGTTAGTTTGAGTTTGCTTTTAATTGAGTCTTTTTATTTTCCAAAAATTAAAAATACCAAAAATAATTTTTGCTTTTAGGTACTCTGAAAAAGATGGAAGCCTACAAGACTTTGTAGGTTATATTGATTCAAGCAAGAAGGGACCTGAAAAATGAGTGAATTTTTATGTACCTTGACGGACAATCTCCCATGTCATCTGGCTTGGATGTTAAATTCAGTGCGTCTTGGGAGGCAACCCAAGCTTTTATGTTATTTATTGCTATTTTAGTTTATTTTAGTTTTAGTTTAGTGCTCATGGTTTGGACTCTTATCTTTTTCTGGTCCAGGTTTTATAGGAGTCCTCAAATTAAAGCATGGTTTGTAAGTCTGACACACGTACATTACTTCATTAATCAGGCCAGTTTCCCTCACTCTTTGTGTTTATTTTATTGCATTGATGACAATGCATGTTTCTAAGTTTGGGGTAGGGGACATATTGCATACTATTGCTTGCCTTGTATTTTTATCCTGCTATGCTTATTATTTAGAAAATTCTCTTATGCATGATTATTGATTAATTGTTTTAGGCTGAATTTTGAGGAAAACTTAAAATATTGATTTAAAAAGAGGATCTTGTGCTTAAATTGTGAATTTTGCTGAGGATGTAGTGATATGATTGCCTATGAGTTATTCTAAATTTGCATGTTAGATGATCTGCTGTAGAAATAGGATGACATACTCCTGAATTAAATTATCTTTAAGTCCCTCTTTGAGTCTCCCATAGCATGAGTACATAGTCACTTTAATTTAGAAACTTTAACTAAAAGGAAGAATAAGTGTAGTGTATTTGGTTGTCACCTCGAAAGGTACCACCGGTTAGAGGGTTGATGTGCATGATGGTTTGTAATTTTAGACTAAGAGGAAAACAAAAGAGTATTATTATTGTCTTTGAGAAAAAAAAAATAGAGTATATACTCATGTGCTTAAGAAAAATATCTTTTTATTATTTTAAACTTGTAATGTGTATGCATGGATGGAAGTAAAAAGAGTTGACATTGCTGTGATCAGTTAGGACACATGGGAATTAACTAGGTACAGTTCTCTGTAGTGGATGTGTGAAAGCTAGTGCCCCTAGGTAAAATGATGCAAGTTTAGGATCCTTTTTGTTGTTAAAAAAAAAAAAAAAAGACACCTTAGTGGACATATTACTTTCTTGGATGTGTGGATACTTGATGATTGGTGCATGCCAAAGTAGGGGAAAAACTGGAGAAACTGTCTTGAACCTAACTTTAGTTCTTATGTTTTGAATTAAATATGACTTCCACACACACGTGGGAGATGATGAGATTTGGCCTTGAAATCTTTTGATGTTGGGATGTGCCTGAAAGTTTCTACTAATGGATCTAATATTCTTATTCTGAATGATGAGGTTTTGATTCATTTGCATGCTTGTCTAAATTTCATTATAGTCTTGTTTTTTCTTTGCTCTGG
This sequence comes from Benincasa hispida, assembly GCF_027475165.1. Taxonomy (NCBI): domain Eukaryota; kingdom Viridiplantae; phylum Streptophyta; class Magnoliopsida; order Cucurbitales; family Cucurbitaceae; genus Benincasa; species Benincasa hispida. The sequence goes on from NC_143478.1 coordinate 35,022,630, forward strand.
ATTAGCAAAATTCTAAGTTTGGGGTGGTGAAACGCATCCAAAACATGCATTTTCTGGGCTTAGAATTTAGAGTCCTATGCTTAATTTGATATCTTTGATGCTTTTATTATTTGATTGTAGGAAATCGAGCAATTGAATGAGAACAAGCAATTTTGAAAAATTAATGACAAAAATACCCCCAAGAAGGTCAAAGTTTTGACCTAGGGCATTGATCAATGGAGAAAGAGAAAAGAAAATTCGGAAATCGAAGGTAGGGTAGCATTGAACAAGCGTTGCAACGCCACCCCGTGATGTTGCAAGGCAGAGAGCTCATGGAATTAAGACAGCATGCGACGCTATGATTAGTAATGTTGAAATTATTGTTGGCATTGCAAAGTTGCGATGGCTGTCTATATAAGCAGTTTTTGGCCGATTTGATTTGGGGAGGCACTTTTAGGACTATTTTGAAAGTGTAAAGCGATATTTCGGTGAGGCCTCCCTGGGGAGTATAATTTTCGATTGAGGTAAAATCTCGGAGCTTCAAAGGATTGAAGATTTAAAGAGATTGTTGGGTTGCAATTTTGGATTCGGGACAAGACTAAAATACACGACTTATAATTTCTTCCTTATTTTATTTTATGTTTCGTTGGGTTTGAAAACCTCATGAATGGTCTATGTTTATGTTGTAACCATGAGTAACTGATTTTTGTTTCTAGGGTGTTGATCTAGTTTTATGGATTGTGAAAACTGATTTGGTTATTTTTTGGATTGAATTTATGCATAATTATTTTAGCGTATTTGTTCTTATTGCTTTTGATTAACTGATCACTAATTGAGTATTCTTTACTTAATGTCTCAAGAGAGAAGGTGTTGAGTTGGATCTAGCATGTTAAACTATTAACGGAGTATGCACAAGAGTGATAGGAGATTAATAAAGATTGTTGATAGAGGAACTTAATGTTGTGGCTAGTCAAGCGATAGAAGAGATTTAGGTCAATGGTTAGTCATTAGAAAGGGTTGGGCTCGAGAGAGGATACCGGGATAAAAGGCTCTTAGATCTATAATTTGCATGAATCAATCCAAGGTCAAGATAATTATTTTTTTCATAGTCCAGTCCCCTAAATAAAATTAAAAGAATCTTTGAATAGCTAAAAGAGTCAAACCAATTCCTCAAAGGATGATACTCGATCTTTTGATCGTTTTACGATATTATAATTTGACACATGCGCTTGGGCTACCATCACTGGGTCAAATTACTGTTGTAGCCCTTTAATTACATCTAACTCCTTAAATACCACTAATCCCTCAAATGAACAAACAGTTTATAGTCTGACTATAAACTAACACCTCATGGGTCAGTGAGAGGTTGAGGTCTCAATGTTTAAGACCTAGAATTAGCTATTAAGAGAGCAATTTATCTACTTCCCGTAAAGACAGAAAGGAGTAACTTCCATCTTGTATAGCTGTGTTTCTAGCTCCCCACTCAGAAAAATCCCCAAAATGGTAGGCTTGTTGAGTCGACTAATCTGAGCACTCTCATCCATACAAATCAGAGGATCTTCCTCATAGACAGAAGTTCACAACTCACTAAGGATTAAAGTCAAGTCACCAATGGTCATCCTAGTGAAATGTAAGTCTCTTTTATCAATGGTGTTATATAGAGAGTCTATTCACTTCATCGTTCGGTCTTATATAAATTCTTTGTAAAGAATACCCCTGCTCATATGTCTCTACATGAATGATCAGGATCAGATCATGTGTAGCACTTTACAACAATTGTAACATCCACAAAGCGGGTCGTATTTGTAGTGTCACCAGGATAAGGTACCCAACCTTATCCATATACTACTGACCATTTAGATTATCACTTAAATATGATCCACCTGTATGCCTCCACATATATGTTTAAGTTTCATTAAATAACCTTGGATTTTAATTTATTAGATTGAATTAATACCATGTCAATAAAATACTTCTTATTTTATTAGATGTGTAATTTGTCTTTACAAACCACAAGATATATGAGATTTAGGACATAAACTCCAACAAGGAATGCTCGAGGACGAGCATTGTGGGGGTATGATAACTTGTAGAAATACAAATTATTGTTCTCTAAAGTTGAAATAATTAGGATTATTAGTGTTGTAAATGCACTCTTGTTAAAGGAAAATGCATGAAATTCTATATATGTGGTAAACTCATACAAAAGTATCATTTATGTGAAAAATTGCTTCACTAACGTACTTTAATGCAGAAATCACAAAAATATACTATGTGCTGTCGATTAAGCCAATACAAGTGGTATGCGTCTAAACTACTCGACGCATGGAAGATACATTTGGCTTGTACAATACACATCAAGTCATCAACTTGCAGGCATGCGAATCTGACTAAAGTCATATGATCAAAACAGAGTGGCAGGCAACTGTCTCAGGGTATGGAATTTAATGCAATCACATCACCAAGTGGCTAAGTCATTTCCTATATAAGGAGAAGCTACCCGTAAGAGAAGAAGTTCGAGAGTTAAACGGTAGATAGTTAGCAAGTAGTTAGACATTATTCACCTCTGCCGTCTACAAGCAAGATATAAGAGAGTCGAACACCATTTTCCATCGTTGATAATAAGGTGTTGCCGGAGAGAAGCTCGAGAGAGACATTTCCTTCAACTCCTCCACCAAGTTGGCCACAACAAGCATTAAAAACAAGCCAAAGAGGACAAGAGATTGAACTCCGTGACTTGACTTATTCCTTTTCCTTTCCATTCTCATTTACCATTCCACTTATTAAACTAAGAGTATTGGTATCAAACTTATATCTTTAATTCAGTCTCATTTTCGACCATTCTCCACACCTTCATATGTTTATTTTCTGAGTTATTTGTGTTTGTAAGCTTTCTGGCTTGATGAATGCATAAAGTTTATGCTTGAATCTACCTGATCAGTTGATTAAAGTAAAAAAGCTATTAAGTCACTCAAGAGAGTAGTTAATTGTTGAACGCAATAAGCTAGGGAGTGAAGTAATTTTAGATATAAAATTGTTCATGTCTTTTGTCTATTCTTTTTAACTAACGCATGCACCCTAGAGATAGAATTAAGTGTGACATTTTCATCGAGAGATGTTGAACATGAATTAAGAACAAACTTCTAACACATCACACATATACTTAGATTTTAGTAGACATTTGTACCATTTCCATATCCATTGTTATTGTGCTCATATAGTCTTGTAGTTACTACTAGAAAAATAAATCATACTATCTACACTTAAGTCATTCATCCGCAAACCCTTTTTCCTTCTCTGAACTCCTATATTCTCTTGCATGTGTGCCAGTAGTTAGTATAAATAACCAACGCCTATCAAATAATTAGGAAACCTCTGCAATAGATTCAAAGGCCAACCCTTCGTTAGTATACTCTAGACTCCCTGCATTCGACCCTTGCTTACCAGGACACTTATGTTAGATTTATATTTGAGTCTAGCTTAAGAAGACTTGTAAGCACTAGTAAGGTGTGACACATATCATCAGTCAAACGCATAGCATCTTTTATATACCAAGAGATAGATGGAATATCCTCATCATTTACCATTACAATCATTCATTCTCATCATCCTTCATCATTATAAACATGATCGAGAATTAAAAAAGCGAGTAGAGAGCCTAGAGAGAATTCTCTACATTTAGAAGACTCTTTGACTCCTGAAGATTGAATCACTCCTTGAAGCTCAAGTTTTGAAGATACAAAGATTTTTCCAAGACTTCAACTTCAATAATATCATGCGCTTCGCTTCCCCAAGTCAAGCATACACAATCAACTGAGAGAGAATCAGAGGATTAAGCACTAGAGATCGAACCACATCACATCAAATCAATACAAATACGAGTTCAACTCTATGAAACAAGTTTAGCCAGAAACCTCGTGCGAACACTTGTATTTTTTTTTTGTATTTTTTTTTTATAATAATTTGCATCTTTTTTAAGTACAAATGCTGAATTCTTAATTTTTTTAAGTACAAATGTTGAATGCTTAATCAAATTTTTTTAAAAAAACAAACTTTTAAAAACTACTTTATTTAGTTCTAAAAAGTTGGGTTGCTTTTTGAAAATATGGGTAAAATGTAGATAATAAAGTAAGAAATTTGAGGTGATAGAGGTGTTTGTATCCTCAATTTTAAAAAATTAAAAAAAAAAAACCAAGACCTCGTTTGGTAACCATTTCATTTTTTTGTTTTTGTTATTAAAAATTAAGCCTATTTCCTCTCCATTTCTTACACTGATTTGTATCACAATCAAGTACAATGATTGACTTTTAGCCAAATTTCAAATATAAAAACAAGATTTTAAAAGTTACTCTTTTTTTTTTTCTTTCCAAATTTGGGCTTGGTTTTTTTAAACTATTGGTAAAAAGTAGATAACCAAGTAAGAAATTTGGAGGTGGAAAATCAAAAACTCAAAAATCAGATCGTTACCAAACGAGGTCTAAATGATTATAAAATAGATTATAAATTATCAAAATATAACAATTCTAAAAAGGAAAATTGTATTGGCTGTCAATTTAAGTTTAGGGATTTGCAAGCATGTTTTCAACTTTTTAAATATTATAAATATGTCAAAATTTTCAACTTTTCCAAAAATAGAGCAATAAAATGCATTTTAAATCTTTCAATATTTTGCCCCACTAAATTAAATATAGTAACAAACAAATGGCAATCTAAAAAATACCACGTGTTTTCTTTATCATTTATAGAGTTTGGTCGGTACTTATGGATTGGGAATGTCCGTATTTGAACTTTTCAAATGCTCATACTCAACTTTTTCAACATTTCAAACGATCTATGAAGTTGCCCGTCTTCGACATACCGACGATCAATATTCACATCACTCGCCAATTGTCGGTTGTCGTTGTTGGTAAGTTTCTATATGATTTTCTCTCTCCTCTTTGTGCGTCAGTCCTCCCATTTCCAACATATAGTAGTCCTAATTAAATAAGATATATTTAATTATAAAATTTTCACAAGTCTTTATTTACATAAATGCCCTTTACTTTACAATACTTAGAATAACTAATCATTTTCAATTTATTAAAAAAATATAGAAACTAAATTGTTAAAAACTAAATTTCATAACATAAATTGTTTTGCAGCACATAAATAATTAATTGAAAGCCTCTAGAGAGCTCATGCTTCACTTTCTTTTCTTCCTTTTTCCAAAGCATTTATTACTCCCTCTATATATATATATATATATATATATCAAAATCTGAATGATATATAGTTATATTTTGAACCTAGTTGATTTTTTAGAAAATTATCCTTTTAATCCCTAAGTTTTAAAGAATGTGTGTTTAATCCCTGAATTTTCAATATGCACCTTTCTAATTTTTGACTTTTTTTTTAATAGATTCATTTGGTTCATAAGTTTTCAAAATGTATATATTTGTCTCCAAATTTTTAAAAATAGGTTTAAAAGGTTCCTGAGTAAATATTTTTTTAAAATTACCTCTTCTCTCTAAAATTATTTTTTAAACATATTTTATAATTCAAAATTTTATATAATTATATATAATAAAAAAAAGTTTATGACCAAATACACTTATTCTTAAATACTTGTGAATTAATTTTTTTTTCTGAAAAAACTCAAGGACTAAAAATGTATTTTTTTGAAAACTCAAAGATCAAAGATATCTATTCTTCAAAATTTATGGACTACAAAGATAGTTTTTCCCAGATTTTATTAATCAATAATGAGTTGAATTCTGTTTAAGTTTAAAAAAAGAAAACAAAAAACAAATAAAACATTCAGAAAGCTAGATGTACCGGACAAAATAAAAGTATTAATAAAAGCTAAAATACAATTTCGTTAAGTATATCATATGTTCCATTTTGATTCTATTATATTGAAATATGTTCATAGAGAATAAAAGTTTTGAAGAAAAAAAAAATCAACTAAAAATTAACTGAAAATACTATTATTATTATTATTATTTGTATTTTATTTGTAATTTGTTTTACATTTTCATTATTACTATTATTTGTATTTTATTTGTAATTTGTTTTACATTTTCATTATTACTTCTTATTATTATCATTATTACTATTATTATTATTATTTGTATTTTATTTGTAATTTGTTCTTTTTTCCTTCTTATTTTCTGTTTTTTATTTTTCTTTTACATTTTCAAAGAACATAAATAATATCTCATAGAAATACAAGCTATTGTAGCCTTTTACTTAGAATTATGAGGGCTAATAAATAGAATATGCATCGATAATACTAAGAATTCATGTGAAAAGTGAGCTTGCGTCAATTAGACCAAAAAACCTCACTAACCCTATACCATGCATTAATCCGCGTCAAAGTATCCATTCTTGCAGATATTACAAGAATTGATCGCATGCGTTAGTCCTAGATCATCGCAAGGTTGACCGCATGAGTTGATTGTCATAAAGATTAGTTTGCCGCATGGAATGTTGCATCCACAAAGTGATAATCGTGATAAAAGATTGCTCGCAAGATAGATAGAATGTGTTGGCAATTTAGGAGAAATAAGCTCGAACGCATACATTGGGAGTATCAACAAGATAAGATGACGTTGACATTGCCCATACCGCGACAAAGGTAGCAGGGAGGTAGAATGCAATCATGAACGTTGTCTGTGTTTAAGCTCTATAAATAGCACCTTGGACCTTCACTTCAAAGTATCTGAGCTTCTGCCTTAAGGGCAGATGCTTGCGATCACAGATGAGAGCATGAGCGAGATTTTCTTTGAGGATTCTGCACCTCCACAATCCATTCCGAGTGACGATCGGAGTTTTCACCAAAGATAGAACTTGAAAGAGACGTCTCCACTATCCATCCATGCCGCCACTAGCAGTCTTGACGTATTTCGGATGAAAAGCTAGAGATTGTTTTCATCTAGCCTTCCATTTCTCCTCTTGTCTCTGTATTATATTATATTTTGACTTAAGATATTAATACATTTTGTAATCAATGCATATCTTATTTCCTTCAGCACCATCTTCTTCATCTTCTTCATCTTGGTCATCGTTTGCCTTCATTGTTTAGTTATCAAAGGCGATCGCATACTCAATCGTGTAGCCTAGAGATAGGATGCATGTAGCAACCCACCGAGATGTGTGCGTTGTGCAAGTATAGTGAGTTAATCCTCTTCGCTTGGCATGAGGCTGTAGCAATGCTTGTCTATGGGCTGTTGCAATGCTTGTCTATGAGCTTATTAGCCGCAACTAACAGCCTGAGAGGGTGAGTGGTGGAACACACTAAAGCAAAGTATACATTGTTCCTAGAGATAGGCACGATCTTATGCTCGATGCAACCATGCATTATAGAGATATAAGCATGCGGCTAGCCACCGAGAGGTGCGCGATGCGTTAGTGTGGCAAGTTGGGATTACTCGGGCGACCTAACATAATGAACATTATAATGCGTTAATGACTATTGCATCCCTATTAATTCTCATAATTAAACTTCCATTGCTCAATCTGTTTAGTTAGGAGTAGGAGTAGCGCATAATCCTTTAGCTTCTATCTTTTCACTTTTATTCATCGTCTCAAATGCATCACTTCACAAATAGTATTGAGTTACAAATCCCTGTGTTCGACCTCGGATCATCTCGAGAAACTTACATTCTCGTTATACTTGGCAAGAAAGCGAGAAAACTTGTGGCAGGAACGTATGGTCATTGCATACATACTTAAATGTATATTGTGTATTTTCTAGTTCAACGCATGGCTATCAATGCATGGAGATCAACACATATCATAAATTGCATATTTATTTTCGGCTCATGTTTCTTAATGCAACAATAAACGTCTTAATTTGTCTTTTCTGTTTTGAATAGTAAAGTGACTAAGTGTATATATATATATATATATTAATCATTGAAAAATAATAAATTTTCCAAAGAATATTAGATAATAAGTTTCTAAACAACTCTAATTTCATATTAAGTTTTAAAAATAACTATGAGTAAAAAATTTGAAAAATCAAAATTATATCAAAAGAAAATTATAGACTTAATTAACTAAAAATAACAGACAAAGTAATTAGTATTGTAAGTAAGAACAATTCATTAGTCGTCCATGTCAAAATGAGAGCATAGTTCAACTAGCATCAAGTAAGTACTATCAACCTTGATGTCAAAGATTCGATTCTCTCATCCCACGAATTTAATTACAAAGAGAAATATTGGATCACACAAATTGACTATTTGAGAAGAATACAAGGTATTTTTCGGACCATGTGCTTCAATCTAATAATCTAGTCGAGTTTGTGTCCTAACCGTTTTCTTGCACTCCCATTGTCTAAAAACATAGCAATCCATGAATTACAATATTATCAAACAAAATCTAGTGCTTAATTTAAGATTTTCAGAAATAATTCCACTTCTTTTACGAGAAATCAAACCTCTAACTTCTAGAGAGTTGGGATATGTCAATAATTGTTGAGCCAAGTTCACTTTGTTTTTTTTTTTATTATTATTAATTCATAACCCAAAGCATTATATACATTAATACATAGTTTACCACTTTTATACATTGTTATATTGTTCACTGATATATTATTGTTATTATTATTATTATTGTGATGATGATGACGACGCGGACGATGAAACAAGGGCTTGTAGGTTTGATATGTACTAGAGATGATGATGAAACAAGGGCTTGTAGGTTTGATATGTACTAGAGACTAGCCCATAGGGTCATATTCCTTTAAATCTATAATGGGTTCAATCACATTTTCGTATTAGTTGAAATTTAAGATTATTGGTCATTCACAATTTGATATTATATTCATAATCATAATCAATATAGTTTAACTATTCTTTGTTATTTTTTATATAAAAAATCGACTATAATTAAATGACAACACTAAGAAAATTACTGAACTATTGATGAGCTCGTTGATTTATTTAATAAATAATTGGTCTAAATATTGACCGAAGATAATTTTGAGCCAAAGTTAAAAAATTTGACGAATTTCTGAGTTTTGGTAAATTTATTTAAAACTTAACCAATCTATTGGTCAAACTTAATTTTGTATTTCAAACTCGATATTGGATTAATATTAGAATATCTTACGAAGATTTTTATATTTTGTTTTAGTTACAAGTTCGAGAAAATAGAATTCTAATTCGATCAAGTTAGAAGTTTAGTATGAAAATTATTTTAATCCACAATTTTTTAGTTTTTTTTTTTCCAATTGACAACTCCATCACTTCGCGATTAAAATTTGACTTCCAAGTTCCAACAACTTCATTACTTTTCCCTTAAAATTGTATTTTTTAGAAAACTTAAAATTGTATTTTATTATTATTGAAATATATTGCTAGCATTTGGTATGACAGGTAAAATTAAGGGACAGTTGCAGATATAACAAAAAAAAATTGATATTGCCTGTGTTGTCTATGTTTTTTTCTCTTTTGCAAATGTAGCTGATAGCTGGTAGAAATACAAGCTATTGTAGCTTTTTATTTAGAATTATGAGGGCCAACAAGCAGAATATGAGTTGATACTACTAAGAATTTATGTGAAAAGTGAGCTTGCATCGATCAGCACCGAAAATCTTTGCTAACCCAATATTATGCATTATTATGCGTCAAAATGTCTATTTTATAGCTATCTCAGGAATCGATCACATGCGTTGAATCCCAGACCATCGAAAAGTTGATCGCATGCATTCATCTTATGGATGTTGTGGCTACAGAGTAATAACCGTGATAGAGAGTTGATCGCAAGGTGGGTGGAATGCATTGGTACTTTGGAGAAACAAGCATGAACGCATACCTTGAGAGTATAAAAAAGATAAGATGATATTGACATTTCACCTACCACATCAGAAGTGGCAATGATTCGAGCGAGACCACCAATGCTGTTAGCGTTTGAGCTCTATAAATAAAACCTTAGAGCCCAAATTCAAGGTATCCGAGCTTCTACCTTAAAGCGGATCCTTGTAATCACAGATGAGAGCATGAGCAGACATTCTTTGAGGATTCTCCACCTCCATAGCCCTTTCCGAGTGACGACCACAGTTATGTCGAAGATAGAGCCCGAGAGAGACTTCTCCCACCACCAGCAGCCTTGACGCATTTAGGATGAAAAGTAAGAGATTGTTTTCATCTAACCTTCCACCTCTCCTCTTATCTCTATATTGTATTATATTTTAGCTTAAGACATTAATACATTTTGTAATCAATGCATCTCTTAGTTCCTTCAGCTCCATCTTCTTCATATTCTTTTCCTTTGTCATCGTTTAGTTATCAAAGGTAGTCACATACTCAATCGTGCAGCCCAGAGATAGGATGCATGTAGTAACCCACCGAGAGGTGTGTGTTGTTGGAGTATAGTGAGTTAATCTTCTTTGCTTGGTGTGAGGTGGAAGAAACGCTCGTCTATGAGCCATTGCAATGCTTGTCTATGAGCTGTTTAGCCGCAACTAACTGCTGAGAGGGTGAGTAGTGGAACACACTAATTGTTCCTAGAGATAGGCACGATCTTATGCTCGACACAACCATGCATTATAGAGATATAGGCATGCGGCTAGCCACCGAGAGGTGTGTGATGTGTTAGTGTGACGAGTTGGGATTACTTGGGCGACCTAACATAATGAACATTATTATGCGTCAACAGTTGCTGCATCTCTTCCAATTCTCATAGTTAAACTTCCATTGCTCAATCTGGTTAGTTAGGAATAGGAGTAGGGGAATATTCCATTAATTTTTGTCTTTTTACTTTTGTTCTTCACCTCAAACGTATTACTTCACAACATTATGAGTTGTAAGTCCCTGAGTTCGACCTCGGATTACCCCGAGAAACTTGCGTTCTAGTTAGACTTGGCGACAAAGCGAGAAAACTTGTGATAGGAATGCATGATCATCGCATACATTCTTAAACGCAAATTGTATATTTTCTAGTCCAACGCATGACCATCGACGCCTAGAGATCAATGCATAACATAAGATGCATATATATTTTTCCTCTCTCCTTTTCCAACCATCAGTAGCAAAAAAACACCAACTCAACCCAAATAGAATTAATAAAAGTCTGAAAAACCTTATATACCCAAATCATACAGAGATTCAACGAAAATGGAAAACATGTTAACTTTCCAAGTATATTTGAGGTACTTCATTAATAAAGGACTAAAATTATATACCTTATATATGTAGTATATAATTATATATATAGTTTCTAATTCATACATTACGTTATTAGCTAGTTAGGTAATCTTAATGATATACTTGAATTTTGAATGAATGTTGATATATACTACTGATACACTTCAATACTTATATACAATTGCTATATTTTATAGTAGGTATATTTGATGCTTGATAGCGTAATGGTGTACTTGGAAAGCTTGTTGATTGATGTCTGATACTTTGTTGATATATTTAATATAACGTCAATTGAATTTTTAACTAATATATATTGTATACTTTATTTTAGGCATATCATTAAAATAAAGTTTATCAATACAATAGTGTATTGAAGATACATTCAATATCACGTAGATCAATTAATTAAGTGTATCAATATACCAAAAATAAACTATATCAATACAATAGTATATCAATGATATACTTAATATTAACTACATCAGTTAAGAAATATCAATTATGTGATTGATACACTTTTACACTTTGATATTAATTGTATAAGCTTTCTAAAAACTATGTCAAACAATTAGAGAACCAAGGAATACATTATCACGTTTTCTAAAAACTCTTTTTATCATTTTCAAAATTCCTTGAGAAAAACGTTTTTAATGTTAAAAAAAGAAAATCCAATTGGTTACCAAGTTCATGGAGTAAGCTATAAAGTCAGTATATCAATGTAAAAACAAAGCTAATTATTATGGATTTCAGTTGCTTCTTCCTTTGCCTTCTCTGTTGAAGTAGCAGTAGAAGCAGAGCATCTAAAATGGAGGTTGAGCACGCGCCATTGTTACAGCACCTTGGTCATGGCGACGAAAAAGAAGTGGGTAAGGGAAGAATCCGGTGGTGGAATAGTATCATTGACATCGAGGAGACCAAGACACAGTTGTTGTTTTCGCTGTCCATGATTATTGCTAATGCTTCCTATTACTTAATTCCTTTAGTTTCTGCCATGTTCGTCGGTCATCTTGCCGACCTTGAGCTTGCCGGTGCAACTCCTGTGCCATCATTTCCGGATTTTCTTTCTCCTCTGGACTTTGTGGTTGTTCTTAGTCCATTTTTATATTTTTATCTAAAGAGTCTTTTGAAGACATTCTTCATGTCAATAGATAAAAAACAAAAAATAATAAGAGAAAATTTTGTTGATTATTTTCTATCTTTTATAAATTCTTTTAATGATGTAATGAAAATTTTGATTGAATAATCAAGCGAACAAAGCATCTATATTGAAAAATGGTGTTTTTGTTTTGTTGCGGACATAGAACAAATTGATATCTTTCTCTTCTTTTGATCTATAAGTATGATTTTTCATCGATCAATTTACAGGTTTTCGTCGATCAATTTACAGGTTGATGAGGAAGGATTTTTACATTTGTTTCCTTTTTCTTTTTTAAATATGAAATTCAATGTAAAAATATTGATAGAAATTATGTTGACATGTCGATAAAAATTTAATACAATTCTATGAGATCGCGAGTGTGTTTGGTTTTGAAAATAAGTTTTTTTTTATTTTTTTTTTAAAGTTGAATTATTTGGCAACCTTTCAAAATAGCTTTTGGAACACTTTCAAAGTGTATTTTAAATAATTATTATCAAAAGATTTAAATAAAAATCATTTTATTAAAAAATATTTTTTTTTCTAGTCAATCCAAACAAGACATACATTTATACACCGATTCTTTTCTTGGAGATACTCTCCTAGGTCAAAGATTTGAACCCCTAATTTGAAACTTTCATACACTACAAGAATTTTGGGCTTTAATGTTGGTTGGAAAAAGTGAAATCAGATGTATAATGTCGGTTTAAAAAAATGGATCTTTAATGTCAGTTTTAAACCGACATTGAAGATGGACAAACCGACATTAAAGGTCTAATTTATTTTTTTTCTCACTTTATTAAAAAATCACTTTCATTTCGACAAATCATGCCCCCAAACCCTTTCATTTCTCTCTTACCCAAACCCTATCTCTCCTTGGTCGTGCGAATCAGGGTGTCCGTCCGTCCGTCAATGGTTGTCCGCCGTCTGTCCGTCCGTGGTTGTCCGCCGTCTGTCAGTCTCTGTCACTCTCCATCACATTTGCCGTCCGTCCGTCAGTCTCCATCGCGTCAGTGTTTAGATCTGTAGCCGTGGGTCGTCTCTACCAGTGTGTCATGGGTCGTCTCTGTTGTGGGTTGTCTCTGTTGTGGGTTGTCTCTGCCAGTGGGTCGTCTCTGCCATTTGTCGTTGCTATTCCTTGTGGTTGTGGTCGTGAGTCGTCTCTGCCACGAATCAAATACTCTATTGATATTATAATATTTACACGGGTCCTTAGTCTTCTAAGAGGTATTCATTTAAACATGAACTGGTTTTAACTTACAACAAAGTATTTGATTTGTGTTTTCTGAACTCCGAAAGGTTAATGTAGGTTTTTCTTCCTTGATGGATGTTCGCATAGCGTATCTAGATATAATGAGACTGTTTGCTGAATTTGTGAATTATTGACAAATACCATCATGATATATAAATCTGTGAAAAAATAAGGTATTTTTCTTCTTTAGAAAGGTTCTGGATTCTTATATGCAGGTTCATGGCAGCAAATTATTCTCAAACCCTCCACTATTGGGCAAACATTACATGATAGTATAAATTCTTAGACTTTCTTTTTAGGATTGTTGATTCATTGTTTGCATATGTTAAATTGAGATAAGAATTAAACTATTTCAGAGTAAGGTTATTTTGGAAAGTAGTTGAATTATAATCTTTGAGCCAACTCATTTGAGCAATAATGAAATGATTTTGAGTGAAGCCACAAATGCCTGTATTTTTGAGTTACATCTAGGTTCAAATCCTATAGAGCGTGATTTGATTCTTGTTGTTGAAGACTAAATTTTGATTCTTAGGGATTTGGAAGGAAGATAGGAAGATTGCATTGGACATGTTTTAAGAAGGTTAACAAGTGGAGAAGGTAATACAAAAAGGACTTCATAACAATATTAATAACAAGTAGAAGGTGATATTTATAAGATGCTTATCTTAAAAGTCTATTTGTTCTAAATTTGTTGATGTTGCATATTTTACAATCATATTTTTATGCTTTTAAATTTCCCTTGTTATTGTTTTTTTTTTTTTTTTTTTTTTGTAGATTAAGTTTGCATATTTTTAATTACAATCATGAATAATCAATCGGATGAAAATGAATAGAATGGTCCATTTGAGTATGGTTTAAGGGTCGAGATTTTTATTAAAAATGGTCCTATCAACATTCAAATATACCGGAATAGTCATGAGTTGTCCATGTATGAAGTGTGTGAATGCAAAGACTCTAATGTGAACAAAATAAGAAGATCCATTATTTTTTAATTGGTATAGATTAAAGTTATCAGACATAGATTTTACACGGTGAATCATTACCAATTACCGAGTAAGAGAAACAATGAAAATATGTACTCGAGACAACACCAGTGGAATTAGGATCTAATTACACTCTAATTGCTTATAATTAAAAGTAAACTAGCATGCAAATAAATGGAAAAATAGTAAATTAATAGATAGGATACAACCTTTGTAACTCCCGAAAACTGCATTTCCTCGCTGAATCTCGACCCGAACTCTTTCGGACCACTACTAGAGTTGACCTACTATCCCTGGACTCAGAACCAGGTTGTGGGACCCGATGAATGAAGAAAACCGAGAGAGAGAAAGAGATGGAAAAAGATGGAGATTTTTGGGTTGGGTTTTTAATTTTTCAGCCCAATTTTGAAAACTACCTTTTTGCAAAAAAATGGCAAAAGTCTTTAATCCAAATTCAAAAGCCCATTTTATAAAAAAAAAAACTATGCAACATTTACATGAAACAAATCCATGGAAACCCAACACCTAGAATTCACTATCTAAGTGGACTTATGTCTCCACTATAAGCCAACACCTAGCCACTATTTTGTTAGTGAAATTATCCAACAAAAGTGGTGGATTTTCCCACTACCTTTAGTCAAAGGGCAAAATAGTCAGTTTGTCAAAGTCACAACTTTGACCAAAAATCAACATTTTGACCTTTTTATGATTTTTTTCATACCTTTTTATGATTTTATTCCCGTGTTGACTATTTTTGACCTCCCGAGCATAATTCCACATATTCATTTCTCAAAATTTAAATCACATTTTGAATATAAGGTCGATCAAAGTTTGACTTTTCAAAGTCAACTCTTTGACTTGTTACATCCGTTGACCATTTCCATTATTTTCGAGCTTCCAAATATGAACGTATTCATATTCTTGATATTTAAATCACATTTAAATATTAAAGATGTATCTCTAAACTGAAAAACCGACTACTATATCACATATACTTGTCGGTTTCTCTCTCTTTACCTAATTCGAACAATTCGAATTATTCTGTCATACTGTTCTAAGTTTATTCCATATGAGCTAGTAGGGGAACCTAATGGACCTATAGATCATGGGCTCCAATGATCCGAGATTAGCTGGCTAAACTCTTTAGATGGAGTTAATCAACATTCGTTAACTAACGGGTCATTCCACTATAGTTCCGTAGTTGCACTCCTCTCACTATAGATATATTTGTGTCCATTTGATATAACCATGATTAGTAAGCTAATCCTTCACAGGTTGTTCGTAATCTCGGCTGGGTCATAAAAACCGTTTTACCCCCGAGACTACATCTTATTCCTTAAGTTCCACTGATCCTCTAATGAACAATTAGTTTAAGGTCAAACCTATAAACCGAATCCCTCTCGGGCCAAGGAGAGGGTGGGCCCCCTTGTTCAAGACCTGGATTCAGTACTAAAGGCAACAACCTATCTACTATCCCTATAATGGGTAAGAGTGAATTCCGTCTTGCACCCTATATTCCCAGCTATCCACCTGATCTTACCCCTGAAATAGGAGGTTTATTGGGCCAGCGATAATGAGCTGCCCTCACCTATGCAGATTTAAGGATAATTTCGAGTGAACAGGATTTCATAGTTAGCTTAGGATTAAGATTAAGTTACCTAGGTCATCAATTGATGAAATAGTCAGTTTTATACATAAAACGACATTTAGAACGTAAAAAGTGACTATTTCATTGTTCAGTCTTATGCAAACTCATTGCATAAGATGCCCCCACTCACATATCTCTATATGAACGATTCAGGATCACATCGTTTGTACTAACTACAAAGTGGCCGCATCCATAGATCGCGAATAAGGCGCCCAACCTGATTCATATACTATAGACCATTTGTGGCTATATATTGTGAACTTGATCCACATTTATGTCACTACATAAAGTTCAAAACTACATTAGATAGCCCTCAGAACCCGTTAGTTTTATGGATTCAAGATGATAATTTCGAATAACCAGTTTAAATCCAAAAACAAAAAATAGAATACAGAATAGGTTTATAAATTTAAATGATTACAAACTACAGTTTTAGGACATAAAATCCAACAAAAAATGTGTCTACTAGTGAAACAGGCGAAGTTGATGAGGATGATGTTGATGTTGATGACACAATTGGAATGTTTGAGGTTGCATATAATAACTATTTTAGTGAAAAATCCGATAATTTTGATGAATTATTAGATGATGTGAAGAAACCATTGTACTCAAATTGTAAAACTTTTTCCAAAATATCTACATTGGTAAAGTTATATAATTTGAAAGCTAAATTTGGATGGAGCGATAAGAGTTTCACTGAGTTGTTGGAATTAATTCATGACATATTACCTAGTCCTAATGAAATTCCAATTTCTACTTATGAAGCAAAAAAGATGTTGGGTACTCTTGAAATGAAGTACGAGAAGATTCATGCATGTAGAAATGATTGTTGCTTGTTCAGAAAAGAACTCTCTAATGCAAATGTATGCCCCATTTGTGGTACATTAAGATGGAAGCTTCAAAAAAATTTAAAGGAAAGGGTAAGAATATCCCAGCAAAAGGTTTGAAAGAATGTTTTCGAAATCAAGAAACAAACAAGTTATTGACCATGACATGCTATAAAAAAAAAAAGAAATAGATGGTTTATTAAAACATCCCAAAGATGCCCTAAGTGGAAAAAAAGTAGACAATTTATGGCCAGAGTTTAGGTCAAAACCTAGAAATCTTCGTCTTGCTCTTTCGACAGATGGGGTAAATCCACATGGAGATCTTAGTAGTAGATATAGTGATTGGCCAGTGATGTTAGTGACGTACAATCTACCTCCATGGTTGTGCATGAAGTGAAAATTTTTTATGTTTACACCAATATCTAGTCCTAAACAACCGGAAAATGACATAGATGTTTATTTAACTCCGTTAGTAGATGACTTAAAAAAACTTTGGAAAGATGGGATAGAATGTTACGATGCATATGAAGAACAAGATTTCATGCTTAAAGCTATTTTATTATGGACCATTAATGATTTTCCTGCGTATGGTAACTTGTGTGGTTGTACGGTTAAAGGATATCGTGCATGTCCAATTTGTGAAGAGAATACTTCATCCACTTATTTACCAAAAGGGAAGAAGATGGCATATCTCGGGCATCGCAAGTTTCTACCCCGCCATCATCCATATAGGAAAAAAAGAAACTTTTAATGGTACATAAGAATTAGAATTTGCTCCAGAGCCATTGAGTGGGGAAGAAATTCTTGCAGAAACAAGTAAGTATCAATATTCATTTGGTAAGAAAACTATCAAGGAAAAGAACAGTGGAGATAGCCCTTCAACTTATTGGAAAAAAAAATCTATTCTTTTTGAGTTAGAATACTGGAAGTATCTTGACGTGCGACATTGTTTAGACGTGATGCACATTAAAAAGAATGTACGTGCAAATCTTATTGGCACATTGCTTGATATTCATGGTAAAACGAAGGATAGAATAAAAACTCGATTAGATCTGATGGAACTGAACATTAGATCAGAGTTAGCCCCCTCAAGTAGGACAGAAGAAAGTCTTTTTACCTCTCGCATGTTATACATTAACACGAGCTGAGAAATTGAGTTTTTGTAAGATACTATCAGAAATTAAAGTACCTGAAGGCTATTCATCGAACATTCAAAGTTTAGTGTCGCTCACATATTTGAAACTTTACGGACTTAAGTCGCATGACCATCACATTCTTATGCAACAATTATTACCGGTAGCCATTCGTGATATTTTACCCAAACATGTAAGATTTGCAATTACTCACCTATGCTTCTTCTATAGTGCTATATGTTGCAAGGCGATCGATTCGTCTTAGTTAAAGGGTATGCAAGAGGATATCGTTGTCACTCTATGCCTCTTAGAGAAGTATTTTCCACCATTATTATTCCCAATAATGGTACACCTTGTAGTGCATCTCATAAGAGAAGTTGAGTATTGTGGACCTGTTTATTTAAGATGGATGTATCCTTTTGAATGATACATGTAAGTGTTGAAAACTTATGTACGAAATAGAAATTGACTAGAAGGATGTTTTGAAGAAAATTATATTGTCGAAGAGAATATAGAGCTTCGTTTTGAATTCATATCTGGTGTAATTCTATTGGGCTTAACTCATCAATAAAGAAAGCGAACTCAAACATTGATAGAGCATTGTCAGCTACTTCTTTTATCAGACCGAGTAAGGATAAGTTGGATCAAGCTCATCTTTATGTCATTCGAAATGTAAATGATGTGCTTTCTTACGTCAAGTATGTAGATCTCCATATTATTCTCATTTTAGGTTACTTGATTATTCAATAATCTACTAACTTTGTCATTTATAATAGGCAACATATGGATATTTTGTCTAAGCTCAATTCTAGTAAAAATAAAAGTAGAAAGTGGCTTCAAGAAGAGCCTAATTGTACATTCAGTCGGTGGTTGTCCACATGGGTAATCTCTAGAGAACTACTATTTGATGTATAGTTAAATGTTAACTACTAAAATAGTGTGAAATATATCGTAGGTTGCACTAGCTCTCGAAGTTCCCAAAAATTACATATCGTCTTCTTTGAGATGGATAGCTAATGGACCTTGTCCAATTGGGCCAATAGGTATGGTTAACTAATGGAGGTAGCAAAGAAACACAAATGTTGATATATCTATTGAGATTGATGATACAACTGCACGATACATTATAAAATGATGTTGAGGTAGATGAGTTGATAAATAATGTATTAATCATGGTATGTCATTTACTGGGTGATATGATTTAAATATAAGATTATATGTTTTTGTGTGAGTAATGTTTTTTTTTTTTTTTTTTTTTTTTTTTTTTTTTTTGCAGATTGACATGGAAAGTTCAACAAGTAGCAGTGAGGATGATAGAAATATGATCCCACAAAAACATAGCTGAATAAGTATACCACGTGGCCCAACTACAATGTCTGAGTGACACAAATAAAAACATATGGGCAACGGTTGACCATTGATTATAATGAACATGGACAACCGGTTGGATCTAGAGCAAAGAAGATGCAAAGTTATATAGGAGTTTTTGTTCGAAAAAAAATACCTATAACATATAATTCTTGGAAAAAAGTTCCAAACCATTTAAAAGACAAACTTTTTGATTGTGTAGCGGTGTGTTTTCTAAAATTTTAATTCATGTGCATAGTAGTTTATTAGTTTATTGTTTAACTACTTTTTTCATTGTGCAGATGTCATTCGATGTGGACTCTAAGTCCAAACATTGTATACTAATGTCTTCCTCTAAGAAGTTTCGGACTTTCAAGACAATATTGACTCAAAAGTTCATACTTCCATTTAAGGATGAACCCTCGGTCTTGCAATTTCCTCCCCACCAATATTCTCATATAGAGAAAAATCAGTGGACATCGTTCGTCAATGAACGATTGAGTGAAGAATGGGATGTGAGTTATTCACAATAAATTAAATGTCAACATTATCATTTTTTTGATAGGTAACTTCAACTAGATTTGTTGTATAGAAAATCAGTCGTCTTCAAAAAGAAAGACGTGCGAAATGTGTATATAATCATCACATTTCTCGGAAGGGTTATGTGAATCTTGCCCAAGAATTAGTGAGTTATTCGACTTAAATTAAATCTTTTATTCTAATATGTTTATGCTAATTAAATATGTATGTTCATGTAGAACCTATCGAATGATTCTTCTTATAGGGCGAGTTTATGGAAAAAAGCAAGAAAAGGACAAAATAATGAATACTTTGATGAAGTTACTCGAGAATGTGCCAATCGAATTGTAAGTATATGTTGTGCAAAGGTTAAGATGACATATATATAATGTTTGGAACTTGTGATGATATAGATATTGTGTGAAAATTATAATATGTTTTACAGGATAAATTGGTTGAAGTCTATGAAGGTGAAGATGTTCCCACCAAAGCATTGGGTACAGAGGAACATTGGGGATATGTTAGAGGAATGGGTGATTTTGTTTCCCATTCTCAATATTTCAAATTAGTAAAACCAATGTCCTCAATGAGTTAAGAAATTGAAGAAGGCTCTAGTAAAAAATGTTTGACATGGTAAAGTGTCAAGAGAAAGAACTCACAGCAGACAATCTCATCAGTCCAAATCATCTGTTGGAAATGTTGCACTAAATACATCTGAAGAAGACGATATTGAGAAGATTTCTAAAGAAGATTTGGAGGTAATTTATTTGTTGTGATTTTTAAATTTTAATCATATTGTACGTGCTTAACCATGCATGACATAAGTTCTTTTAAATTTGTTAAGGGGACACCATGGCACTTGGCTATACGAACTATAGATAATATTGTTGTAGTAGCCATAGCATTTGATGATGAGTGTCATGCTTAACTGTTAAAGTTCTGATTAACATTGGAGAAGATTTTCCTATACCAATTCCTATGAAAGGAAAAATAGAGATCTTAAATCAAGCAATGGGTAACTTCGTAAAATGGCCTCGTGAACTTGTAGTTATGGTTGACGAGAAAAAAGTTTAACTATTAAAGTTTTGATTTGACATTGGAGAAGATTTGCCTATACCAATTCCTGTGAAGGGTAAAATAGAGTCCTTAAATCAAGCAATGGGCAACTTCGTAAAATGGCCTCGTGAACTTGTAGTTATGGTTGACGAGAAAAAAATATGTCTCTTTTTCAGTATATGAGTTTGGTTATATACTATTTTTCCTACTTTGAATTTTTGTAACTTTGGTTATGGTAGGACCATTCAACAATTAAGAGCTTCAGCTAGTCCTCCAAATATACTGATGCCAATGGTACCATCAAACTATTGAATGGACATACCATGCATAACATGAACGATGTAGACATGATCCATATCACTTTGGACGAGCATATATTTGGAAGAGACAAATTTATTTATTTAGGTCACGATGATCTGATCCAAAATTGCAATATGGTTGAAATAGGCTACATGCGTATTTTGACATACATTGCGTAAGTATTACTCATCTAGATTCGCTCATATATACTTTGTTTCATGTTTAAATAAGAATTTTTACTTTGTTTAGGTATCTTTGGGATGAATGTGATCTTGATATTACGAAGAATTTTTTTATAATTGATCAAGCAAGAATATCGCCACATGTGAAGTCTCAAGATATTCGATCCAGAAATTTAGCTAATCAACTAGAATTGGCTAATTTAGACCAATTAATCCTTATTCCATATAACACAAGATAAGTTGATACAAGTTCTTAAGTTATTTTTAATTTGCATTATACACGTACTAATATTTCAAAATTGTTGTTTATTATAGTTATCATTGGATATTGATTGTAATCAATCTACAAAAAAATTTTGTTTATGTTTTGGACTCTCTTCGAAGTAAGGTTCAAGAGGATTTTCATGGAGTTATAAATATGTTTAACTAATGTTTTCAAACTATTTAATGGATTGAAAATATGGCAAGCCAAGCACGATCTTTAACACCATTGGTCTTCTCCAAAATGGAAACCTGTAAACGTAAATTTGCATTCATTTTTTAACAATTTATGTTCATTCGAACATAAGAATAATTGTTTTCAACTTCTTTATATGCAGTGCCCTCATCAATTAGATTCTGTAGGATGTGGGTACTATGTGCAAAAGTATATACACGAAATAGTGCATAATCCTACTACTCCCATTACTAGCCTCATACATAAATTATTTATTTTTTATATAGTATTAGCTTTAATTTAATAAATGGACGTAAACTTATGTTGAATTTATCTTTTTTTTTCCTCTTTGTAGTTCAATACAAAAAATG
This sequence comes from Benincasa hispida, assembly GCF_027475165.1. Lineage (NCBI taxonomy): Eukaryota > Viridiplantae > Streptophyta > Magnoliopsida > Cucurbitales > Cucurbitaceae > Benincasa > Benincasa hispida. Next base: position 35,044,930 of record NC_143478.1, read on the forward strand.
CATATATCCAAGGAGAGATTGACGTAATTCGAACCCAATTGGCAAGTTTTGTTGGCGATTTGTGTAAGGATGTAATTCTTGTTTTTTGTCTCAATAGAATGCAAATGCTAGTTTAGAATGATTGCAAATTTATCTAACCATGATCTGTTTATTATTGGAAGATTTATGTATACTATTTTTTGTGTTCATGGGGTATTTGGTATAAGTATTCATGGAATTAGTACTAATTGATATTTGTGAATGAGAAAAATGACGGCATGGTGTAAGTATTTATATGAAAGTTTGGTATTGTTATGCAAACGTTGGTGATTAGTGTGTTTATTTCATATTTTGATGAGTATATGTAATGGATTGGAAATATTGATTCTTGGTTGTGGATAAATTCATAGATGGAAGACAAATATTGATGGGCTTGCCATACAAATTATTTTTATACTTTTTAATATAAAACAATGACGGACATTTCCTGACCCATACGGGACATATAATGTCATTTTTAGCTTATTGACCAAAAAAATGGATTCGAAAACGGAATTAAAAAAAACGGATAGATTCTGTGCTTCAATGTCGGTTAAGAGAGTTTCATTTGAAAAAAGTCTTCAGCTGCAACCAACATTAAAGGGCTTTAATGTCGGTTGCAATAAACATTGAAGCTCTTTAATGTCGGTTGGAAATTTCATTGAAGACCTTTAATGTCGGTTACAACCGACATTGAAGACTGTATTATTAAAGCCCTTTAAAAAATCGACATTAAAGGCAACCGACATTAAAACCCGAAATTCTTCTAGTAATAACTTAAAAAAGGTAAATTAAAGAACAATATTTACCTACTAATTGGGCTCCACTTATCTTTTATAGCCCACCCATTAGCCAAAAAAAAATGCCAAAATATTAAGAAAAATGTTGTTGTGACACATGTGGTAGAAAAAACTTAGGTGCGACTCGAGCACCTAATAAAACATGTCATGTGGTAGTTTTTCTTTTTTAAAAAATAATTTTAAAATTTTTTCTATAGGATAGAACATGAGTTGCATGAGGATTAGACTGCATCTAATCATTACTCAATTATAATTAGACCTAACTAAAAACTTGTATGGGCTCTTAAAATGACCTTGGAGTATAGGAAAAACTTCATTTATGAACCCAATGAAAAAAAAATGAGCTTCGTTACTCTTATCAATAGATCTATACATAAAATCATTCTCTTCATGCTCTGATTCCCATTTCTATTCAATTTTTCTTTGATTCTAGATTAGACTTGGTGGAGCACTAGGGACACTTTGTGGGCAAGCATTTGGTGCCAAACAATATAGGAAGCTTGGGTTGTATTTGCAAGCCTCTTGCATTGTATCTTTATCCTTTTTTGTTATCTCATCTGTCTTATGGTACTACTCAGAGCCTCTCCTTATTTTACTCCATCAAGATCTTCCATTCCAAAAGTTGCCTCTACCTATGACAAATTTCTTATTCCAGCATTATTTGCTTATGGACTTTTCCAAAACCTCCTTAGGTTTCTTCAAACACATTCTGTTCTTTTTGCCCTTGGTTGTCTTTTCAACTGTTCCTATGATCATTCACATTTGTGAGGCATATGTTTTGGTGAATTGGACAAGTCTTGGTATCATTGGACCTGCCTTGGCAGCTTCCATTTCCTTGTGGATATCTTCTCTCATTTTGGGGACATATATGTTTAAGACAACTACCAAATTTCAACAAACATGGGAAGGGTTTTCATTTGAATCCTTTAACTACTTTCTCAGAACACTCAAACTAACCATCCCTTCTGCAACTATGGTTTGGTAAGTGCCCAACACCCTCGACCTTCTATCATTTCGTACTTTTTAAACCTTTTAAAAGCAAATGAGTGTGTTAAGAAACGATGGACCCCAATGATAGTATGATACTGTCTATTTTGGACATAAACTCTTATGGTTTTATTTTTTACTTTACCCCCTTCCTTATAAATTCATGATCATCTCTTTATCTAGCCAATGTAGGACTTTGATTGCATTTTCGAATAGAATGTTTTGTTTTTCTCATTGAATCGGCATTGGAAATACCTCAATTTTTGTTGAGCATTAAACTCAAATTGTCAGGTTTTTTGGTGGTATTTAGCAGGCATTTGGAAGGTCAAACGATATCCAAATTTAATATGTGATCATGAATTTTGATGCCCCAGATGTGTACTTTCTGATGGTTCAAGTCTCAAGTCGTTTGGAATTTTTCAAGAAAAGTAATGACAATTTGAGTAACAAAGGGTCAAGAATTACTACAACTTTTGAAATTTTGTCTTAATTATTGTAATCTCTTTCATTTGCTCTTATTAGTGATTTATTGAAGAAATTTAACACTTTGTGAGACTATATATAGTGGTATTGTAATCTTTGCCAAGACAAGGTTGAGAAACAAATCAATAGAAGATTGAGTTTACTTTATTCTTTCTCTCTTCAATAAAAAACTCCACCACTCAAATAATTTAGTTTTTTTTTTCAATTTGTTGGTGTCTATTGTTTAAATTGTCTAGTTTGGAGTACTAGGCCTTTAAATTTTTAGTGTTCTTAGCCGAGCTTTGGAACTTCCAATACCTTATTGTCTTCATGCCATCGCTTATAAGGATCACAATAGGCTAAGACAAAAGTTGAATCAGGGACTTCTTTTTCATCACCAAAAGTTGGAAAATCATATTCTTGCAATTTTTCTTCTGAGCTATCAGAGGAAATGCAACTGACAAAAGTTCTGACATATCCATCAGATTCGCAATCTTCATTAGACTCCTCATTAGACAGAGTCAATATATAACCTTTGTTCTGTCGTTTCAAGAAGGTCAGACATTTGGCTTGGAAGTCACCAAAACCTTCACACTCTCTGCATCTAACAAATTTCTCCTTAGCAAATAATCTACCTTTATTAATATCCTTCTTTATCCTCTAATCTTTTCTAAGAACCAAACCCTGAATGACCTCTTGACTTGGTATTCCGATGAGGGAAAGAGCTTGGCCTTCTGTCAATATTTTTTAACACATGAGATAATTGTTTTGACAGGAGAGAAATTGCGTCAACATGATTTTCATCTGATTCTTCAACTCGATCTTGTTCTTTATCTTCTAAACGGATTGCAAGGCAATGCTACGACTCTTTTTATCAGGCTTGTCCTCTAGAGACATTTCAAATGTAAGAAGAGAACCAAAGAGATCATCAACTCTCACAGAAGAATTATCATGAGCTTCTTCAATTACAGTCACTTTCATATTGGGAAGAGATCTAAGGATTTTTCTCACAAGTTTCTCCTTTGAGATTTTCTCTCCAAAAGCAAAGGATTCTTTTGCAAGTTCAAGAAATTTCACATTAAACTCTTCTATGGTTTTATCTTCGTGCATCTTAAGATTTTCAAATTTTGTGGCTAACAATTGAAGTCTTAATATTTTAACTTTTGATGCCCCTTCATGAGCAACAACAAGAATATTCCAAGCTTCCATTACAGAGACACATATGTTTATCAGCCTAAAAATGTTTTTTGTCAACACCATTGAAAATGACATTTAATACTCTAGAGTTTTTTTAGAGAGGCTTTATCCTTAGCCTTGGACCACTCCACTTCTGGTTTGAGTTCCTTTTCACCTTTTATATTAGTGATTTTACGAGACAAAATTTTAGGATCTTTTGTCATTGGACTTCTGAAAGGCTATCATCCTTGCCTTTCAATATGCATAGTTTGTTTCATCCAAGACCGATGGACGAGAGGTAGAGCCACCTTCTTTGGTTCTTTTCGTAGAAATACATCAGGATCACAACACCAGAGATAATAGTGACCCACCCGCTCTGATACCAAATGAAAATAATATTGAAGTACCTATCGCACAATAAAATGTGTTACAAATTTCATGACAATTCACAAAACAATTAACAAATAGAAATAGAAAAGCAAAATAATACTAGATATCGTTAACCCAGTTCGATGATTAACACCTATGTCTTGATGGCAGTGTGTCCATGGAAAGATAACTTCACAAATAAAAATGTAATGCAATTATGACATATTTCTTTATCTATATTGATAACTCTAATACAGTGACCTCTATAAAGCTCAACCACTAAATCATAGACTCCCGTAGATGAGATATCCCTCTCTTTTGATACTTAGACTCCTCTTAAGTAATAATATCAGTGATGAATGTCTTAAGCTCTCCCTAAGAAACAGACTTCCTCTCGGCAAGACTTGAGTTCCCCTCAAGATGTGAGACTACTTCTCACTTGTAGGTTATCTTTTCTATTCAAGTAAAGAACACTTCACTTGATTAGTTGAGGATCCCCCTAAGCTTGAGGATCTTTTCTCAAGTAGTATAATGATGAAGTACATAGCAGCTTTGAGTATATCTCCAATCTCACAGCATCACAATCTTCAATGGCTTCAAAGATTGATAGAATAAACACTTGTGACGAAAGAAACTTCACAAGACAAATAGCTCTTAAATTCTTTTTTTCAAAATGGCTAGCCTTCTAACAAAAACAAAGTTTCTTGATATACATGTAGCGGATGCAAAGAAAACCAACCCTAATTTTCAAAATTACTTGCACATGGAGAAGGAAAGATCTGCAAGAATACTACAGATATAGAATAATCCACGTAAGAAGGTATTTTGCAGAGACGACATTTCTATATGACAACCTTAAGCCACAAGATCAAATACAGAGACATTCTAAAAGACATCAGCTGAACATAAATAAATATTGTCAATACACAAAGTGTAACATCATTTCATATGGTTTTATAATTGTCTTCTGGGGAATTTTTGGTAGTCTTCTACTCTTTAAGAGATGGAGACATACGTACTTCAAGTGTCTAAGAAATATAATCGAGAAATTTTAATGAAACAATTAAAACTAGGTATTTTATTTCTCCATTTATCACATAAGAAGGCTAATCTAAGGAAGTAATCAAGATGTTCAAGATAAATTATTCTAATCCCGTCAACACACCAGTGGAATGGGGAATCCAACTATTACGTTGTGAAGGAAGGCGAAAGGGTAGACCTAACACTCTTTAAAAGCTTGGTTGGAAGTTTGCAGTATTTAACATGCACAAGGCTTGACATTCTTCATGCAGTTGGAGTTTTCAGTCGCTTGATGGAGAAACCAACAACCACACACTCAAAAGCAGCAAGGAGAATTCTTCGGTACATCAAAGGTACGACAAACTACGATCTTTACTATTTTGTTTATGATACTTATAAACTCTTGGGATATACTGATATTGATTAGGGTGGAGATGTGGATGACCACAAGAGTACGACTGGTTTTGAGTTTTACATGGGAGACATTGCCTTCATGTGGATATCAAAGAAGCAATCAGTTATTACTTTCTCCACATGTGAAGCAAAATATGTGACAGCTATCTCATGTAGTTGTCATGCAATTTTGCCGAGAAATCTACTATGGGAGTTAGGACTACCACAAGAGGAGCCCATCAAAATTTTTGTAGACAACAAATCAACAATTGCTTTGGCTAAGAATACAATCTTCTATAACTAGAGTAAGCACATCGATGCGCGTTATCATTATATTAGAGAGTGAATCGGAAGAAAGGATGTGCAATTAGAGTATATGAAGACTCACAATCAGGTAGGTTGCATTTTTATAGAGCCTCTTTAGAAAGAAGACTTCACAAGATTGAGAGATTTGCTTAGAGTAACAAAATCAAGTTTAAGAGGAGATATTGAAATATAGACTTGATTTTGGGTTAGAATTATTTGGACTTAGTCCAAAACCCAATTTCTAGTAAGTATCAAGTATTAGAATTCTATAGACATTACATGTAGGAGATGCTTAGAGTAGATTGAAGGATTATCTAGAAAATATGAGAAAAAAGTCTTATTATAAAGAATATTCGAGAGAAATTTGTAACCAATAGATCATAATGTGTTGACAAAATTCTAGTCATAAAATTAGGGGTGCCAACTATTATAAATAAGAAGGATGTCTTACCATTTATATCAAGCCAAAAGAATTAGAAGTGTTCAATATCACAAGTAGTCTCTTTCTCAATTTTCTCTCCAAAATTTCCTCTAACTTACAAAATTTCTTTCCAACATTATGGTATCTTTTTTAAAAAATTTAAAATTCAAATATGGGCAAAGTTCTAGATTTGTTAGTGAAATACTTCAAAGGAATATACTTTATCAATTTTGAGTTGAACAAATTTGTGGTGGAAATTCTCGCCTTTCTTTTCCAATCTACTTCACGTCATCTTTCAAATAATAATTTTTCTGACATTACTGGCTTATGTGAATTCATCAACTCACTTTTGTTAGCATTGAATCTCTCTAACAACCAACTATTATATTTATGAAAGCATTCCAACTTGTATCCATAACTTCAATGTCTTGACACAAACATCATACCCAATTGACCCAATTCTCATAATAAATAAACAAATAATAATAATAAAAGTGTATTTGAAGTATCAAATAAGGTGTGAGAGTCTTCTCTCTGAGTTTTCTAACCCTAACCGATAACATAGGTTAATTTAGATGGCGACCTCTAAAATGAGAGTTTGAAGTATAACTTATACAAAGTCTTCCATTTTTGTTTCACTACCGGAGTTTTCAAAGATATTGACTACTTGTGATAGAATGAAAGGACTAAAAATTAAGATTATAGTTTTCCCTCTTTAGTCACTCCCAATCAAATTAAAAGATATCACATTACGTGAAATTTAAGTCATATTGAACCATTCAAAATTTCTATGAAAATATGTTAGAATCTTGATTCTCAATTTAAAGTTTCAAGTAGCACAATATATATGTAAGAAAAAAATTAAACAATGTGGACGAAACTTTTTGCTTGTTTAGGTAAAAATGTACCTTCTTTGTTTTTGTTGAGATATTTATGCGTTAATTTATGTATTATGCATATATTTAGGCTATAATGTGTAATGCATCTTGAAACCTAGGGAGCAATGAAAACAAGAATCAAAATCAGGGATCAAATGAAAAGAAGAATCAAAACCAGGGACCAAAAAGATACTTTATCCTAATAAACTTTTTTTAACTTCATAAAACATCTCATAATTTTACATACGACTTCTAAATTTAATTATAAATTGAAGCATACAATGAGAGTATCCATGGCTCTGATTTGGTATTTTGCTTCCATCCATCTCATCCTTTTGTTTTCTATGTTAAAAAATATCTTGACTTTTTTGGACAATTGCGATTAACAAACTTCCTGTGTTACAAAGTTTGTTTTTAAGCTATTGTGGCCTTCCAACCCCTATTCTATCCTCTCATCATTCAAACACCAATTTCTCACGATTTCTAGTTGAGTTGGACCTCTCTTGGAATCATATTAATTTCAATTCCTCCAAATTTTATTCATGGTTGATCAACTTAACTAATCTCGTTCATTTAAATCTTAGATCCAACAATCTACAAGTATTTCTTGATCTAAATTCTACTCAAGTTAATTTTCGTTCTCTCAAGTCTTTCGGAAGTCTTTGCAGTTTAAATTCATTACACTTATCTCAAAACAATATAGGAGGATTGGTATCTAATTTTCTCAAAGCTTTTCGACCACGTGTGCTTCACTCATTTCAGTCTCTATATCTTGCATTAAATAACTTTAGTGGATTCTTTCCAAACTTTAAAAGAATTAGACTTGGAATTATATCTCAATGACAATTTATTGGAAAGCGAAGTTTGTGAAACTCATTTTGCAAAGGTTACACATCTAAAATATTTGGATCTATCTACATAAATCCTCATTGGTTTTGGACCAACTTGCCTCGAAACTTGAACTACATAAATCTTTCTGGGAATAAAATCATGTGTGAAATTTCAGACTTGCCATTGAATTACTTCAAAGGAATAGAGACTAATAATTTTGAGTCGAACAAATTTGTGGACCGAATTCCTGCCTTTCTTTTTCAATCACAATATCTCAGTCCTTCAAATAATAATTTTTCTGACTTGACATGCTTATGCAAAATTGGCATCTCTCCTTTAAAGGAATTGGACCTTTCTAACAACCAATTATCAAGACAACTTCCTAATTGTTGGGACTCCATGGACAACTTAGATGTATTAAAATTGTCTGATAATTACTTTTCTAGAGACCTTCCACATTCATTTGAATACCTTACTTTTATGCAACAATCAATTCTGTGGAGGCTTTGATTCTTTGTCCAACTTGTCATCTTTGAAAGCCATTGATGCAATGAATAACAATTTATTTGGAGCAATACCATCGTGGATTGGATCAGAGTTGCTTCATTTGACTTACCTGAATTTGAAGTCAAATAACTTCTATGGAAATTTGCCTTCAAGTATTTGCAACCTCAAACGGATTTATGTATTGGATATTTCATCCAACAATGTATCTGGAAGCGTACCAACCTGCATTCATAATTTTCAAGCCTTCAAACAAACATCAGACACAAGTAATGATTTTGATGTTCACGATAATAGTATGGAGTTGAAGTGTTTTTTTTCCTTGTACAGACACGGGCACTTTGGAGATATATTTAGCCAAGTATGGGAGCTCTCTAGTGGATGAATAATTAAACTTCCAATGTGTCTGCAGAATTGTTTAATTAGATTTTTTTTCTCTTTAATTTTAAAGGTTCAACAGAGTGTTGTCGAAGTTCGAGTCTATTTCGAATCTATAATTTAGTAGAGTTATTTGAATGTCTTTTGAAGGGATCTCAAATCTAAGACAATAATAGACGTTCATTACTATCACTATCAATCATTGATCTGATAAATAGTGATAGAAGTCTATTACTATCCATCATTAAAAATTGAGAATTTCAGGCCTTCAACATTTTTTTTTTTGTGCCTTCATTGTTCTTGTTGGACATTTACAAAGCATTCAAAATAAAGTTTTCTGTATTTGCAATTAGTTTTAAGTTTTGTTATTTTTTCAATATTTAGCCTCATTTTTTCATATATGCAAGATGAGCCCTTAATAAAAATGGAATAAATATTATAATTATATATTGGCACTCAACGTGAATATGCCTAAATTTTATTTAATTTAGATAGTAGATTTGTAATTAAATAAAAACTCAAAGGGGTAAAATAGTCTAAAAATGATTTTAAAAAAATCCTTTCTTTTAATATATATATATTAACAAATTACTAGAGGGATAGGGAATAATAGATGCAACCAAGTATCTCAACTAGGTTGACGCACCCTTAGCGTCCTAATCACATCCCAGATCTAAAAGTACTTCATTAATCAAAGAGAAGTACAGAACGAGTTAGAGGAGAGCTCAAAGACAAATCCATATACAAGTCGTTTGGTGTTTTCTATGAAAAGTTATGCCAGTTCCAGTAACAAAAGGGTCAAGAATTACTACAACTTTTGAAATTTTGTCTTAATTATTATAATCTCTTTGCTTTTATTAGTGATTTATTGAAGGAAATTAGGGAAATATTTTGTGAGACTCTATATAGTGGTAATGTAATCTTTGCCAAGACGAGGTTGAGAAAGAAATCAATAAAAGATTGAGTATTAGTGTCCATACTTTATTTTTTTCTCTCTTCAATAAAAAGCTCCACCACTCAAATAATTTTTCTTTTCAATTTGGTATCAGAGCTATGTCGAATCATGGGAGCACAGTGTTGGGATAGATGCAGTTACCACGACTCACCAAGATAAACTATGACAACTGGAGTATTCAAATGCGTGTCTTGCTCGGTCTTGAAGGTCTTGAAGGGGAGGCTCCAATTGCAAATTTGACAGCAAACCAATTGAGGGAAATAAAAGAGATGCGCATGATAGATAAAACCACTCTCTATCTCATGTTCCAAGTTGTGGATGAGTCAAGTTTTGAGAAAATTGCAGGTGCAAAGACATCGAAGGAAGCATGGTACACACTACAGAAGGTTTTCAAGGGTGTTGATCGAGTTAAACAAGTGAGGCTCCAAACTCTTCGAAGCGAATTGAAAACCATGAAAATGAAGGAGTTAGAAAGAGTAACTAACTGCATCACCCGGGTTCAAACAGTGGTGAATCAATTTAAACGCAATGGAGAAATTCTTGAAGATGTCAGGGTTGTGGAGAAAATCCTTCAATAATTGACAAATGATTTTGAGAATGTGGTATGTGCTATCGAGGAATCAAAGAATTTGGAAGAAATGACTATTGATGATCTTGCAAGTTTTCTTAAAGCACATGAACCAAGAAAGGAGAAAAAGAAACAAGAGGTCTTAGAGGAGGCCTTACAAACAAAGATGACCATCAAAGAAGACAAGGCAATGTATGTGCAACACAACTGTGGTCGTGGTTGTCGCAGTTTCGGTCGCAGCAGAGGTCGTGGTCATGGAAACAACAATGAAAAGAAAGAAGAAACAAGCCAACTAAATTGGCGAGGACGAGGCTGAGGTCGTGGAAGAGGCATTGATCAATGGAGAAAAATAAAAGAAAATTCGAAAATCGGAAGCAAGGTAGTGTTAAACAAGCATTGCAACGTCGCCCCATGATTCTGAAAGGCAGAGAGCTCATGGAAATAGCATAGTGTCACAACGCTGCACGCTACGATTAGTAATGCTAAAATTACCGTCAGTGTTGCAATGCTACATTGGAGCATTGCAACGCTATGACGACTGTCTATATACGCAGTTTTTGGCCGATTTGATTTTAAAAGGCACTTTTAGGGCTATTTTGAGAGCGTAAAGTGATATTTCAGTGAGGTCTCCCTGGGGAGTGTAATTCTGAATAGAGGCGACATCTCAGAGTTTCAAAGGATCAAAGATTTGAAGAGATTGTTGGGTTGCAATTCTAGATTCGAGGATGAAAGTCAAGAACAAGACTTGTAATTTCTTTCCTCTTTTCTTTTACGTTCCTTTGTGTTTGGAAACCTCATGAATGGTCTATGTTTGTGTTGTAACCATGAGTGACTAATCTGTGTTTCTAGGGTGTTGATCTAGTTTTATGGATTGCAAAAACTGATTTGGTTATTTCTTAGATTGAATTTATACATAATTATTTTAGGATGTTTGTTCTTAATGCTTTTGATTAACTAATCACTAATTGAATGTTCCTTACTTAATGTTTGTCTCGAGGGAGAATGTGTTGAGTTCGATCTACAGGTTAAACTGTTAATCAAGTATGCATGAGAGTGATAGGAGATTACTAGAGATTGTTAACGAAAGAACTTAATACTGTGGTTAGTCAAGTGATAGAAGAGATTTGGGTTGATCGTTAGTCATTAAAAAGGGTTGAGCTCGAGAGAGGATACCTGGATAAAAGACTCCTAGATCTATAATTTACATGAATCAATGTAAGGTCAAAATAATTAATTTTGTTAATCCGTTTAACGAGATAATACCCTAGAACATGTCTTTGTCTAGTTTCACTTCAGTTTTATCTTTCTTTTCTTTTAGGATTAGATTAGTTAGGTTCTCATCATAGTCCGGTCCCCTAAATAAAATTAGAAGAATCTCTTAATAGCTAAACAAGTCAAACCAATTCCTTAGAGGACGATACTCGATCTTTTGACCATTTTACTATATTATAATTGACGTGTGCGCTTGTGCTACTTTCATGTTTTTGGCATCATTGCCGGGGAATTGTGTTTTGAGTTCTTTTAATATTTAAGAGATTTGACTGATTTTAATTTAGGGTGTAGATTATTTTTTTTATCTCATTTTTGTTTTTTTTTTTTATTTTGAGTTTTCTCTTGTATGATTGCTTGTGGTGTTTACTTTATCATGTCTTATCATAATTTTGGGTGGCCTTATGGGTTTTACCAATCTAATCTAGGTCCAACACCACCACTACCACCACTAGGAATGTCTTTCAACCCACCCCCATATCCCATTAGTTACCCATCCCATAACCATAGGAGTTTTTATGTTTATCCACCCCCAGTAGAGGAGAAACCTTCTTTAGAGGACCTGTTAAAAGAGTCTATCTTAGAGTCCCAATTTAGAAGGTTTTGTATGAAAGAGAGGAGGAGGTTGGATAGGATAGAAGCCCAATTGGTAGAGAATGAGGCAGCCTTGAAACATTTAAGAGATCAACTTAGTCTGATAGTTGACACATTTAGAGTTTGTATCAGAAGCATATTTCCAATGCCACTGAGGTATGGAGGTAAGTTATTGTAGATTCTGATGATGGGGATGAGTTGGAAGCATTAGAGTCATACTAAGAGCCGGTTCGTGAGATTAAGTGAGAAGATGTGCCCAATTTAGATAAGGAGGTTCAAGTAATTAAGGTTGAGGTTGAGAAGCCTTATGTTCCATCACTAAAGAGTCCTTTTGCCATTGATCTTTCTCTCCCATATTCTTATGAGTCGTGTTAGTTTGAGTCTGCTTTTAATTGAGTCTTTTTATTTTTCAAAAATTAAAAATACCAAAAATAAGTTTTTGCTTTTAGGTACCCTGAAAAAGATGGAAAGCCTATAAGACTTTGTAGGTTATATTGATTCAAGCAAGAAGGGACCTGAAAAATTGGAGAATTTTATGTACCTTGATGGGCAATCTCCCATGTCATCTGGCTTGGATGTTAAACTCAGCACGTCTTGGGAGGAAACCCAAGCTTTTATGTTATTTTTGCTATTTTAGTTTATTTTAGTTTTAGTTCAGTGCTCATGGTTTGGACTCTTATCTTTTTCTGGTCCAGGTTTTATAGGTGCCCTAAAATTAAATCATGGTTTGTAAGTCTAACACATGTGCATTACTTCATTAATCAAGCCAATTTCACTCACTTCTTGTGTTTATTTTATTCCATTAAGGACAATGCATGTTTCTAAGTTTGGGGTAGGGGATGTATTGCATATTGTTGTTTGTCTTGTATTTTTATCCTGCTATGCATGTTATTTAGAAAAATTGTCTTATGCATGATTATTGATTAATTGTTTTGAGTGGCTGAATTTTGAATAAAATTTCAAAAAAATGATTTAAAAAGAGGATCTTGTACTTAAATTATGAAATTTTTTTAGGATGTAGTGATTATGATTGCCTATGAGTTATTCTTTTAGGATGTAGTGATTATGATTGCCTATGAGTTATTCTAAATTTGCATGTTAGATGATCTGCTGTGGAAATAGGATGAAATACTCCTGAATTAAATTATCTTTAATTCCCTCTTTGAGTCTCCCATAGCATGAGCACGTAGTCACTTTAATTTAGAAACTTTAACTAAAATGAGGAATAAGTGAAGTGTATTTGGTTGTCACCTCGAAAGGTACCACCGGTTAGAGGGTTGATATGTATGATGGTTTGTAATGTTAGACTAAGAGAAAAACAAAATAATATTATTATTGCCTTTGAGAAAAAATAGAGTATATACCTGTGTGCTTAAAAAAAAATATCTTTTTATTATTTTAAACCTGTAATGTGTATGCACGGATGGGGGTAAAAAGAGTTGTCGTTGCTGTGATCAGTTAGGACATCTAGAAATTGACTAGGTATGGTTCCCTGCAGTGGATGTGTGAAAGCTAGTATCCTTAGATAAAATGATGCAAGTTTAGGGCTTTTTTTGTTGTTAAAAAGAATAATAAAAACAAGACACCTTAGTGGACATATTACTTTCTTGAATGTATGGATGCTTAATGATTGGTGCATGAGCCAAAGTAGGAGAAAACCGGAGAAGTTGTCTTGAACCTGACTTTAGTTCTTGTTTTTTGAATTAAATATGACTTCCACACACAGGTGGGAGATGATGAGATTTGGCCTTGAAATCTTTTAATGTTGGGATGTGCTTGAAAGTTTCTACTAATGGATCTAATATGCTTATTCTGAATGATGAGGTTTTGAGTCACTTGCATGCTTGTCTAAATTTCATTATAGTCTTGTTCTTTCTTTGCTCTGGATTAGTAAAGTTCTAAGTTTGCGGTGGTGAAATGCATAAAAAATGTGCATTTTTTGGGCTTAGAATTTAGTTAGTCCTATGCTTAATTTGATATCTTTGATGCTTTTATTGTTTGATTGTAGGAAATCGAGCAATTGAATTAGAACAAGCAATTTTGAAAAATTAATGACAAAAATACCCCCAAGAAGGTCAAAGTTTTGACCCAGGAAATTGATCAATGGAGAAAAAGAAAAGAAAATTCGGAAATCGGAGGCAGGGTAGCATTGAACAAACGTTGCAACGCTGCCCCATGATGCTGCAAGGCAGATAGCTCATGGAAATAGGACAGCGTCGCAACGCTGCTTCGACGCTACGATTAGTAATGCTGAAATTACTGCCAGCATTGCAATGCTGCGACGACTATCTATATAAGTAGTTTTTGGCCGATTTGATTCGGGGAGGTACTTTTAGGGCTATTTTGAGAGTGTGAAGTGATACTTCGGTGAGGCCTCCCTAGGGAGTGTAATTTTTGACAGATGCGACATCTCAGAGCTTTAAAGGACTGATGATTTGAAGAGATTGTTGGGTTACAATTTCGGATTCGGGACGAGAGTCAAGAACATGGCTTGCAATCTCTTCCCTATTTTATTTTATGTTTCTTTGGATTTGGAAACCTTATGAATGGTCTATGTTTGTGTTGTAAGCATGAGTAACTGATTTGTGTTTTTAGGGTGTTGATCTAGTTTTATGGATTGCGAAAACTGGTTTGGTTATTTCTTGGATTTAATTTATGCATAATTATTTTAGCATGTTTGTTCTTAGTGCTTTTAATTAACTAATCACTAATTAAATGTTCTTTACTTAATGTCTGTCTCGAGAGAGAAGGTGTTGGGTTGGATCTAGCATGTTAAACTATTAATCGAGTATGCACGAGAGTGATAGGAGATTAATAAAGATTGTTGACAGAGGAACTTATGTTGTGGCTAGTCAAGCGATAGAAGAGATCCAGGTCAATGGTTAGTCATTAGAAAGGGATGAGCTCGAGAGAGGATAACTGGATAAAAGACTCCTAGATCTATAATTTGCATGAATCAATCAAAGGTCAAAATAATTATTGTTTCAAAGTCCAGTCCCCTAAAGAAAATTCGAATAATCTTTGAATAGCTAAAAGAGTCAAACCAATTTCTCAGAGGACGATACTCGATCTCTTGACCGTTTTACTATAATATTATAATTTAATGTGTGCGCTTGCGCTACCATCACTGGGTCAAATTACTATTATAGTTCTTTAGTTACATCTAACTTCTTAAGTATCACTAATCCCTCTAATGAACAAACAGTTTATAGTCCGACTATTAACTAACACCTATGGGCCAGTGAAAGGTTAAGGTCTCAATGTTCAAGATCTAAAATTAGCTATTAAGAGAGAAATTTAACTACTTCCCCTAAAGACGGAAATGAGTAACTTCCATCTTGTATAGCTGTGTTCCCAACTCCCCAATCAGACAAATTCTTAAAATGGTAGGCTTGTTAAGTCGACTAATCTGACACTCTCACCCATACAAATCAAAGGATCTCCCTCATCGAAAAGAGTTCACAACTCTCTTAGGATTAAACTCAAGTCACCACTGGTCATCCTAGTGAAATGTAAGTCTCTTCTATCAACAGTGTTATATAGAGAGTCTATTCACTTCGTCGTTCGGTCTTATACAAATTCTTTGTATAGGATCAGATCATTTGTAGCACTTTACAACAATTGTTTTATAATAATTGTAACATCTACAAAGTGGGTCGTATTCCTAGTGTCACCAGGATAAGGTACCCAACCTTATCTATATACTACATGTCATTTAGGTTATCACTTAAACATGATCCACCTGTATGTCTTCACATACATGTTTAAGTTTCATCAGATAACCTTGGATCTTAGTTTATTAGATTGAATTAATACAGTCTAAACATCAATAAAATACTTGTTATTTTATTATATATGTAATTTGTCTTTACAAACCACAAGATACATAAGATTTAGGACATAAACTCCAACAAGGAATACTCGAGAACGAGCATTGTGGGGGTGGGATAACTTGTAGAAATACAAATTATTGTTCTCTCAAAGTTGAAATAATTAGGATTATTAGTGTTGTAAATGCACTCTTGTTAAAAGAAAATGCATGAAATTTTATATATGTGATAAACTCATACAAAAGTATCCTTTAAGTGAAAAACTGCTTCACTAACGCACTTTAATACAGGAATCATAAAAGTCTACTATATGTTGTAGATAAGGTCAATACAAGGGGTATGCTTCCAAACTACTCGACACATGGAAGATACATTTGGCTTGTACAATACACGTCAAGTCATCAACTTGTAGGCATGAGAATCTGACTAAAGTCGTCTGATCAAGGCAGAGTGAAAAGCAACTATCTCAGGGTATGAAATTTAATGCAATCACATCACCAAGTGGCTAAGTCATTTCCTATATAAGGAGAAGCTACCTGTAAGAGAAGAAGTTCGAGAGTTAGACAGTAGACAGTTAGCAAGTAGTTAGACATTCTTCACCTCTGCCGTCTACAAGCCAGGAATAGGAGAGGCGAACACCATTTTCCATCGTTGATAGCGAGGTGCTGCTGGAGAGAAGATTGAGAGAGACATTTCCTTCAACTCCTCCACCAAGTTAGCTACAAAAAGCATTAAAAACAAGCCAAAGAGGATAAAAGATTGAACTCTATGACTTGACTTATTTCTTTTCCTTTTCATTCTCATTAACCATTCCACTTATTAAACTAAGAGTGGCATTTTCATCGAGAATTCTCTACATTCAGAAGACTCTTTGATTCCTGAAGACTAAATCACTCCTTGAAGCTTAAGTTTTGAAGATACAAAGATTTTTCCAAGACTTCAACTTCAAAAACATCACGCATTTCGCTTCCCCAAGTCAAGTGTACGCAATCAATTGAGAGAATCGGAGGATTAAGCACTAGAGATCGAACCACATTGCATCAAATCAATACAAACACAAGTTCAACTCTATGAAACAAGTTTATCCAGAAACCTTGTGCGAACACTAGTATTTTTTTTATAATGATTTGCATCTTTTTTAAGTACAATTGTTGAACGTTTAGCCAATTTTTCTTTTTTAAAAAAATAAACTTTTAAAACCTACTTTATTTAGTTTTCAAAAGTTGGGTTGTTTTTTGAAAACATGGGTAAAAAGTAGATAATAAAGTATGAATTTTGAGGTGGTAGAGATGTTTGTATCCTCAATTTTCAAAAACTAAAAATAAAAAACCAAGACCCGATTTGGTAATCATTTCATTTTTTGTTTTTGTTATTAAAAATTAAGTCTATTTCCTCTCCGTTTCTTACAATGATTTGTATCACTATCAAGTACAATGATTGACTTTTAGCCAAATTTTAAATACATAAACAAGATTTTAAAAGCTTTTTTTCTTTTTTTCTTTTTTTTCCAAATTTGGGCTTTGTTTTTTGAACTATTGGTAAAAGGTAGATAACCAAGTAAGAAATTTGGAGATGGAAAAACAAAAACTCAAAAATCAGATCGTTACCAAACGAGGTCTAAATGATTATAAAATGGATCGTAAATTATCAAAATATAACAATTCTAAAAAGGGAAATTGTATTGGGTGTCCATTTAAGTTTAGGGATTTGCAAGCATGTCTTCAACTTTTTAAATATTATAAATATGTCAAAATTTCCAACTTTTCCTAAAAATAGAGCAATAAAATGCATTTTAAATATAGTAACAAACAAATGACAATCTAAAAAATACCACGTGTTTTCTTTATCATTTACAGAGTTTGGTCAGTGCTTATGGATTGGGAATGTCCATATTTGAACTTTTCAAATGCTCATACTCAACTTTTTAAAGTTTTCAAATGATCTATGGAGTTGCCCATCTTCGACATACCAACGATCAATATCCACTTCACTCGCCAATTGTCTGTTGCGGCTGTTGGTAAGTTTCTATGCATTTTTCTCTCTCCTCTTTGTGCGTCAGTCCTCCCATTTCCAACATAAAGTAGTCCTAATTAAATAAGATATATTTAATTACAAAAATTTCACAAAGTCTTTATTTATATAAATGTCCTTCAATTTACAACACTTAGAATAACTAGTTATTTTCAATTTATTAAAAAATATTGAAACTAAATTGTTACGAACTAAAATCCATAACCTAAATTGTTTTGCAACACATAAATAATTATTTGAAAGCCTCCGCAGAGCTCATGCTTCACTTTCTTTTCTTCCTTTTTTCAAAGCATTGATTATTTTCTCTCTATATATATATCAAATACGTACATCCGAATTATATTTTGAACCTAGTTGATTTTTTAGAAATTTATCCTTTTAATCCTTAAATTTTGAAAAATGTGTGTTTGATCCTTGAATTTTTAACATATACCTTTTTAATTTTTGACTTTTTTTTAATAGATTCATTTGGTTCATAAGTTATGTATATATTCGTCTCCAAATTTTTAAAAATAGTTTAAAAAGGTTTCTGAGTAAATTTTTATTCTTATTTTTTTAAAATTACCTCTTCTTTCTAAAATTATTTTTTAAACAGATTTTATAATTCAAAATTTTATATAATTATATATAATAAAAAAAAGTTTATGACCAAATACACTTATTCTTAAAAACTTGTGAATTAAATCTTTTTTTCTTGAAAACTTAGGGATCAAATGTACCTATTCTAAAAAAACTCAAGGACTAAAAATGTATTTTTTTGAAAACTCAAATATCAAAGACATCTATTCTTCAAAATTTATAGACTAGAAAGATAGTTTTTCCAAGATTTTATTAATCAATAATGAGTTGAATTCCGTTTAAGTTTAAAAAAATAAAAAAAATAAAAAATAAAACATTCAGAAAGCTAGATGTACCGGACAAAATAAAAGTTTTAATAAAAGCTAAAATATAATTTCTATGTTCCATTTTGATTCTATTATATTCAAATATGTTCATAGAGAAAAACTGTTTTGAAGAAAAAAAAGTCAACTAAAAATTAACTGAAAATACTATTTTTGTGATTCATTAGAAGTATATGTATTGAAATAGTCCAAAATGCAGTATTTTTCCTTTTCTTATTATTATCATCATCATCATTATTATTATTTGTATTTTATTCGTAATTTGTTCCTTTTTTTCCTTCTTATTTTCTGTTTTCTATTTGTCTTTTACATTTTCAAATAAAAATAACGGACAAAAAAATAAATTTTCCAAAGGATATTAGATAATAAGTTTCTAAACAACTCTAATTTCATAATAAGTTTTAAAAATAACAATATTAGTAAAAAAAAATTGAAAAATCAAAATGATATTTTATTCAAAAGAAAATTATAGACTTAGTTAACTAAAAATAACGGACAAAGTAATTAGTATTGTAAGTAAAAACAATTCATTAGTCATCCATACCAAAAAGAGAGTATAGTTCAACTAGCATCAAGTAAGTACTATCAATTTTGATGTCAAAGATTCGATTTTCTCATCCAGCGAATTTAATTACAAAGATAAATATTGGATCACACAAAAATTTGACGAATTTGTGAGTTTTGGTAAATTTATTCAAAATTTAATTAATCTATTGGTCAAACTTAATTTTGTATTTCAAACTCCATATAGGACTAATATTAAAATATCTTATGAAGAATTTTATATTTTGTTTTAGTTACAAGTTCGAGAAAATTAGAATTCTAATTCGATGAAGCTAGAAGTTTAGTATAAAAATTATTTTAATCCACAATTTTTTTAGTTTTTTTTCCAATTGACAACTCCATCACTTCGTGATTAAAATTTGACATCCAAGTTCCAACAACTCCATTACTTTTCACTTAAAATTGTATTTTTTTTTTAGAAAACTTCAAATTGTATTTTATTATTATTGAAATATGACAGGTAAAATTAAAGAACAATTGTAGATATAACAAAAAAAAAAAAATTGATATTGCATATGTGGTCTATGTTTTTTTCTCTTTTGAAAATGTAGCCAAAAAACACAAACTCAACCCAAATAGAATTAATAAAAGTCTGAAAAACCTTATATACCCCAAATCATACAGAGATTCATCGAAAATGGAAAACATGTTAACTTTTTAAGTATATTTGATGTACTTCATTAATAAAGGACTAAAATTATATACCTTATATATGTAGTATATAATTCTTTTTTTTAATATATATAGTTTCTAATTGATACTTAGCTAGTTAGATAATCATCTTAATGATATACTTGAGATAGCGTAATGGTGTACTTGAAAAGCTTGTTGATTGATGTCTGTTACTTTGTTGATGTATTTAAAATAACGTTAATTGATTTTTTAAGTAATATACTATGGTATACTTTATTTTAGGTATATTATTAAAATAAAGTTTATCAATAAAATAGCGTATTGAAGATATATCCAATATCAAGTAGATCAATTAATTAAGTGTATCAATAATATACCAAAAATAAACTATATCAATTCAATAATGTATCAACAATATACTTAATATTAACTATATCTGTTAAGATATATCAGTTATGTGATTGATATACGTTTAAACTTTGATATTAAATGTATAAGCTTTCTAAAAACTATGTCAACAGTTAGAGAACAAGGAGTACATTATCAAGTTTTCTAAAAAACTCTTTTTATCATTTTCAAATTCCTTGAGAAAAACGTTTTTAATGTTCAAAAAAGATAATGCAATTGGTTACCAAGTTCATGGAGTAAGCTATAAAGTCAGTATATCAATGTAAAAACAAAGCTAGTTATTATGGATTTCAGTTGCTTCTTCATTTGCCTTCTCTGTTGAAGTAGCAGTAGAAGTAGAGCATCTAAAATGGAGGGTGAGCACGCGCCATTGTTGCAGCACATTGGTCATGGCGGCGAAAAAGAAGTGGGTAAGGGAAGAATCCAGTGGTGGAATAGTGTCATTGACATTGAGGAGACCAAGACACAGTTATTGTTTTCGCTACCCATGATTATTGCTAATGCTTCTTATTACATAATCCCTTTAGTTTCTGCCATGTTCGCCGGTCATCTTGCTACCCTCGAGCTTGCCGGTGCAACTCCTGTGTCACCGTCTCCAGATTTGCTTTCTCCTCTGGACTTCGTGGTTGTTCTTAGTCCATTTTTACATTTTTATCTAGAGAGTTTAAATAAAAATGACTTCCTTTTAAAATATTTTTTTAAAATGTTCACCTCAATAGATAAAAAATAAAAAATAATAAGATCTATACATAAAATCATTCTCTTCATGCTCTGATTCCCTTTTCTATTCAATTTTCTTTGATTCTAGATTGGACTTAGTGGAGAGCACTAGGGATACTTTGTGGGCAAGCATTTGGTGCCAAACAATATAGGAAGCTTGGGTTGTATCTGCAAGCCTCTTGCATTGTATCTTTATCCTTTTTTGTTATCTCATCTGTCTTATGGTACTACTCAGAGCCTCTCCTTATTTTACTCCATCAAGATCTTCCATTCCAAAAGTTGCCTCTACCTATGAAAAATTTCTTATTCCAGCATTATTTGCTTATGGACGTTTCCATAACCTCCTTAGGTTTCTTCAAACACAATCTGTTGTTTTTGCCCTTGGTTGTCTTTTCATCTATTCCTATGATCATTCACATTTATGAGGCATATGTTTTGGTGAATTGGACAAGTCTTGGTATCATTGGACCTGCCTTGGCAGCTTCCATTTCCTTGTGGATATCTTCTCTCATTTTGGGGACATATATGTTTAAGACAACTACCAAATTTCAACAAACATGGGAAGGGTTTACATTTGAATCCTTTACCTACTTTCTCACAACACTCAAACTAACCATCCCTTCTGCAACTATGGTTTGGTAAGCGCCCAACACCCTCGACCTTCTATCATTTTATACTTTTTAAACCTTTTAAAGGCAAATGAGTGTGTTAAGAAACGATGGACCCCATGATAGTATGATACTGTCTATTTTGGATATAAACTCTTATGGTTTTATTTTTTCTTCACTCAAAAGACCTTATATCATTGAAGATGGTTGTCCTTCCTCATAAACTCATGATCATCTCTTTGTCTAGCCAATGTAGGACTTTGATTGTATTTTCGAATAGAATGCTTTGTTTTTCTCATTGAATCAGCATTGTTAATACCTCAATTTTTGTTGAGCATTAAACTTAAATTGTCAGATTTTTTGGCGGTTTTTAGCAGGCATTTGGAAGGTCAAACGATATCCAAATTAAATGTGTGATCTATGGATTTTGATGCCCCAGATGTGTACTTTCTAATGGTTCAAATCTCAAGTCATTTGGAATTTTTCAAGAAAAGTAATGGTAATTTGAGTAACAAAGGGTCAAGAATTACTACAACTTTTGAAATTTTGTCTTAATTATTGTAATTTCTTTAATTTGCTCTTATTAGTGATTTATTGAAGGAATTCAGGTAGACACTTTGTGAGACTATATATAGTGGTATTGTAATCTTTTCCAAAACAAGGTTGAGAAAGAAATCAATAGAAGATTGAGTATTAGTGTCTATACTTTATTCTTTCTCTCTTCAATAAAAAGTTCCACCACTCAAATAATTTTGTTTTTTTTCAATTTCTTGGTGTCCATTCTTTAAATCTGTCTAGTTTGGAGTACTGGGCCTTTAAATTTTTAGTGTTCTTAGCCGAGCTTTTGAACTTCCAACACCTTATTGTCTTCATGCCATCACTTATAAGGATCACGATAGGCTAAGACAAAAGATGAATCATGAACTTCTTTTTCATCACCAAAAGTTAGAGAATCATATTACTACAGTTTTTCTTCTGAGCTATCGGGGAAATGCGACTGACAAAAGTTCTGACATCTCCATCAAATTCACAATCCTCATTAGACTCCTCTTCAAACAGAGTCAATATATAACATTTGTTCTGTCGTTTCAAGAAGGTCAGACATTTGGCTTAGAAGTGGCCAAAACCTTCACTCTCCGCATCTAACAAAATTCGCTTTAGCAAATAATCCACCTTTATCAGCATCCTTCTTTATCCTCTGAGCTTTTCTGAGAACCAAACCCTGAATGACCTCTTGACTTGGTATTCCGAGGAGGGAAAGAGCTTGGCCTTCTGTTAAATTTTTTTAACACATGAGATAATTGTTTAGACATGAGAGAAATTGCATCAACAAGATTTTCATCTGATTCTTCAACTTGATCTTGTTCTTTATCTTCTAAACAGATTGCAAGGCAATGCTACGACTCTTTTTATCAGGCTTTTCCTTTAAAGACATTTCAAATGTAAGAAGAGAACCAAAGAGATCATCAATTCTCATAGAAGAAATATCATGAGCTTCTTCAATCACAATCACTTTCATATTGGGAAGAGATCTTAGGATTTTTCTCACAAGTTTCTCCTTTCAGATTTTCTCTCCAAAAGCAAAGGATTCCTTTGCAAGTTCAAGCAATCTCACATTAAACTCAACTATGGTTTCATCTTTGTGCATCTTAAGATTTTCAAATTTTGTGGCTAACAACTAAAGTCTTAATATTTTAACTTTTGATGCCCCTTCATGAGCAACAACAAGAACATTCCAAGCTTCCATTACAGAGGCACATATGTTTATCAGCCTAAAAATGTTTTTGTCAACACTATTAAAAATGGCATTTAATACTCTAGAGTTTTTGTAGAGAGGCTTTATCCTCAGCCTTGGACCACTCCACTTCTGGTTTGAGTTCCTTTTCACCTTTTATATTAGTGATTTTAAGGTGGAACAAACCCACTAGGACAAAATTTTAGGATCTTTTGTCAATGGACTTCTGAAAGGCTATTATCCTTGCCTTTCAATATGCATAGTTTGTTCCATCCAAGACCGGTGGATGTGAGGTAGAGCCACCTTCTTTGGTTTCTTTCGTGGAAATAAATCAGGATCACAACACCAGAGATAATAGTGACCCACCCGCTCTGATACCAAATGAAAATAATATTGAAGTACCTATCGCACAATAAAATGTGTTACAAATTTCATGACAATTCACAGAACAATTAATAAATAGAAATAGGAAAACAAAATAATACTAGATATTGTTAACCCAGTTCGATGATTAACACCTATGTCTTGATGGCAGTGTGCCCATGGAAAGATAACTTCATTAATAAAAATGTAATGTAATTACGACATATACTTTATCTATATTGATAACTCTAATATAGTGACCTCTATAGAGCTCAACCACTCAATGGTACACCTAGGCTCCCCTAGATGAGAGATTCCTCTCTTTTGATACTTAGGCTCCCCTTAAGTAATAATATCAGTGATGAATGTCTTAGGCTCTCCCTAAGAAACAGACTTCCTCTCGGCAAGACTTGAGTTCCCCTCAAGATGTGAGACTACATCTCAATTGCATGTTATCTTTTCCATTCAAGTAAAAAACACTTCACTTGATTAGCTTAGGATCCCGCTAAGCTTGAGGGTCTTTTCTCAAGTAGTATAATGATGAAGCACACAGCCGTCTTGGAGTATATCTCCAACCTCACAGCATCACAATCTTCAATGGCTTCAAAGATTTATAGAATAAACACTTATGACGAAAGAAACTTCACAAGACAAACAGCTCTTAAATTCTTTTTTTCAAAATGGCCAACCTTCTAACAAAAACCAAGTGTCTTGATATAAATGTAGCGGATGCAAAGAAGACCAACCTTAAATTTCAAAATTACTTGCACACGGAGAAGGAAAGATATGCAAGTATACTACAGATATAGAATAATCCACATAAGGAAGTATTTTGCAGAGACAACATGTAACACCCCACATTTTTTTTTAGTAATAATGTAATTTCAGTAATTTTTATTATTGAAGGGCATTTTTGAAATTTTGGACTTCAAATGTAATTGCGGGAATTTAATTGTTGACGTGAAATTATTCAATTTGAAAAGTAATGATAGGAATTAATTTCATTTTGAGAAGAAAAGGAATTTAATAGTATAAAGTATAATAAGGAAAAGAATAAAATATAGTTTATTTTTATTTCCTTTTTAATTTTTTATTATTATTATTATTTTTATAAACCCCCCTCTCGATTTTTTTTTCCTTTTCTTCCCTGCTCGTCGCCGACCTCGCCAGCCGCCCATCCTCCTCAGCCCGACTAGATCGTCACCGCCCGAGCCAGTAGCAAGTCTCCATAGCCGCTCGCCGCCGATCGACCGAGCCGCCGCCGACCAACGTTGCCCACGAGCCAACTAGCGCCGCTCCTCTGTGCGTCACCTACGAGCCGACCAGCGCCGTCGCAGCAGTCGTCCCTTTTGGCCAGACACTTCTGCACCCGAGCCGCCAACGCCAGCGCCGCTCCTCTCCTTCAATCGACCAGATATGCACCGGATTCCTCCTGTCGTCGCTGTCGTTGCTTGTGCCGTCATCATATTTATCAATTTGGGTAAGATTTCTGCTGTTTGGGGTTGTTTTTAGTTGATTCTTAACTGCCAATTTACTTTTGTCACCAATCGATTGAGGCCTTTATGTTTTAGCTTTGGATTCATGTTCTTGAAAGTATTAAGGTGCTGTTAGGTGAAGTTGGAATTGTTTTAGCAGATTTGGTGCACCTCATATCACACCTTGGGTGAGTTTACCCAGATTTTTGGCAGTACTTGGAGTATGTGTGATTAGGCCTTGGTTTTAATTTTAAAACTTGGTGGTGTTCTTATGTCAGGGTCTTACTTGGAGTTACTGGTTTCGTTGGTTGTCTGATATTATCATTTCCGATTTAGGTAAAGTTAAATTGAAGATCTTTAAATAATTTGGTTAATTTGATTAGACCCCAAAGATGAGTTTAAAACTTTGGATTTGTTATTTTTGGACAAGGGGTGCTGAATTAATATTTGTAATGATTGTTATAGGGTGGATTCAAAGCCTTCCAGGAGTTGTAAGAGGGTTAATTACTTGGATTAATTTGTGACCAAATTTGAGGTAAGTAATCTACTCTTGGAACTACCCATGGGCTAGGCACTAGATGTAGTTAGTATGATAGATGAATATTATGACAAAACAATGGCATGATAGACTGATAGTTTAGTATCAACGATGTATGTTCTTGATTGAGGATCTGAAAATTTTATTTGTGCACGTAGATACATGAATGCTAGCATGAGATGATATTGATTCCATGAGGTTGTATTTGATTTAAGGATATTAAGGCATGTATGTATGTTGTAGAGCCATGATGTTGAGGCATATATGTACGTCATAGAACCATATTATGATAATTATGATGTTGAGACTATGATAGTGATTTTACTAATTAGTTGATGCCCACTAGATATTGTGTTTCCTTCGAGATTCACCATATTGTGTTTCCTTCGGGATTCACTAGATTGTATTTTCTTTGGGATTCACTAGATATTGTGTTTTCTTCAGAATTCATCAGAGGTAGTGGACATACTTAATTACAGTAGGATAGAAACTAGTTTTGCATGTATGTATGTATCCCATGAGGACTAGGGCAGTCTATATGTTCCACCAGAGGTAGGCATCTAGAGGACATAGATGCCTAACCTGACATAGTAGTGGGGTTACTTACTGAGTATTTTATATTCATTCTTTCTCATGTTGTTGTTTCAGGTAAAGGTAGAGATGCACCGACGATGGAAAAGAAAAATTCGTGATCGAGCCACTGGGGCTAGTTTTATGCTTCCGCTCATGAGATTTAGATTTCCTTTCATGTTTTGCTTAACTTTCAATTTTGATATTTGAAACCTACTATTAAGAATTCTTTTCAGACTTATTTATTAATATTTATGATTTATGGGTACCCTATTATTGTTTTTAATATTTGCATTTAATAAAGGACTTTTGAACTTACCTTATTTATTTAGCATTTATTTCACCATAAAAGAGTGTCGTTTTAAGTTCCATGCATGCATGTATTTAGTAACGGCCTAACTTAAGTCCTAGGGGGTCGGGTCGTTACACAACATTTTCATATGACAACCTTAAGCCACAAGATCAAATACAGAGACATTCTAAAAGACATCAACAGACATAAATAAATATTACCAATACACAAAGTGTAACACCATTTCATCTGGATTTATAATTGTCTTCTGGGGAATCTTTGGTAGTCTTCTACTCTTTAAGAAATGGAGACATACATACTTCAAGTTTCTAAGAAATATAATCGAATTAAAACTAGGTATTTTATTTCTTAATTTATCACATAAGAAGGCTATGCTAAGGAAGTGATCAAGATGTTCAAGATAAATTATTCTAATCCCGTCAACACACTAGTGGAATGGGGAATCCAACTATTACGTTGTGAAGGAAGGAGAAAGGGTAGACCTAACACTCTTTAAAAGCTTGGTTGGAAGTTTGCAGTATTTAACATGCACAAGGCTTGACATTCTTTATGCAGTTGGAGTTTTCAGTCGCTTGATGGAGAAACCAATGACCACACACTCGAAGGCAGCAAGGAGAATTCTTCGATACATCAAAGGTACGACAAACTACGGTCTTTACTATTTTGTTTATGATACTTATAAGCTCTTGTTAGTGAAATACTTCAAAAGAATATACTTTATCAATTTTGAGTTAAACAAATTTGTGGTGGAAATTCTCGCCTTTCTTTTCCAATCTACTTCACTTCATCTTTCAAATAATAATTTTTCTGACAAAACTGGCTTATGTGAATTCATCAACTCTCTTTTGTTAGCATTGAATCTCTCTAACAACCAACTATTATATTTAAGAAAGCATTCCAACTTGTATCCATAACTTCAATGTCTTGACACAAACATCATACCCAATTGACCCAATTCTCATAATAAATAAACAAATAATAATAATAAAAGTGTATTTGAAGTATCAAATGAGGTGTGAGAGTCTTCTCTCTGAGTTTTCTAACCCTAACCCATAACATAAGTTAATATAGATGGCGACCTCTAAAATAAGAGTGAAGTATAACTTATACAAAGTCTTCCATTTTTGTTTCATTACCGGAGTCTTCAAATATATTGACCAGTTGTGATAAAATGAAAGGACTAAGAATTAAGATTATAGTTTTTCTTCTTCAGTCATTTCCAATCAAATTAAAAGACATCACATTACTGAAATTTAAGTCACATTGAACCATTTAAAATTTCTATGAAAATATGTTAGAATCTTGATTCTCAATTTAAAGCTTTCAAGTAGCATAATATATATGTTAGGAAAAAAAAAATGAAACAATGTGAACAAAACTTTTTGCTTGTTTAGGCAAAAATGTTCCTTCTTTGTTTTTTTGTTGAGATATTTAGGCCTTAATTTATGTATTATGTATATATTTAGGCTATAATTAGGAAATTTGATTATTGTCCTATCTATAAATTCTCTATGTAAATCTCAAGTTAAGATAGAAAATATTCATTCAAATATTATTTCCATATTTTAACAAGGGGACAATCTGATGATTAACTTTATGTCTGAATTTTTTTTTTAAAATAATGTTATTTTAATATTTATTGACAAAAATAGGATTGGTTTGAAACTATTGACAAAAATAATGATCAATTGTAGGTATGAAATTCAAATTTTCAAAGACCTATAGTAAAATAAAAATTAAACCAAATTTCTAGGAACGAATTAAGGTTAAATTTTTTTTTTTCACATTTTCCCCTAACTTTTGTCTTCTTCTTTTATTTTTTTAGTGTTTTTTTATATTTTCAAAGAATTTTTTACTATGAAATTCAAATTGTTAAAAGGTCTACAGTAAAATAAAAATTAAATCACATTTCTAGTCACGAATTATTTCAAAATCTTTTTTTTTCCACATTTTCCCCCAACTTCTATTTTTTTCTTTTATTTTTTTAGTTTTTTTTTAAATAAAAATTGAATCAAATTCTTAGTCACGAATTAAGGTTAAATCTATTTTTTTTCACATTTTCCCCAACTTCTGTCTTCCTTTATTTTTTTAGTGTTTTTTTGTATTTTTGGAGAATTTTTCACTCTAACTTTGAAATTTTTAAAGGCTTATGGTAAAATAAAAATTGAAATCAAATTTCTAATCAAGAATGAAGGATAAATCTATTTTTTTCACATAGATTTGTTTTACCTAATATAAAAATTGTGTACCGAATACACGATTTTGTTACCCTATTTTTGTCAATATTTTTTCCCTCCACCGTACTTTTGTAATTTCTTTCCTAAATACCATATTTTTGTTATTACTTTTAAAAATACACTATTCTTGAACTTACCACTATTTTTGTAATTTCTTTCCTAAATACCCTATTCTTGAAGTATCAAATGAGGTATGAGAGTCTTCTCTCTGAGTTTTCTAATCCTAACCCATAACATAAGTTAATTTAGATGGCGACCTCTAAAATGAGAGTTTGAAGTATAACTTATACAAAGTCTTCCATTTTTGTTTCATTAAGGAGTCTTCAAAGATATTGACCACTTGTGATAAAATGAAAGGACTAAGAATTAAAATTATAGTTTTTCTTCTTTAGTCATTTCCAATCAAATTAAAAGACATCACATTACGTGAAATTTAAATCATATTGAACCATTTAAAATTTCTATGAAAATATGTTAGAATCTTGATTCTCAATTTAAAGCTTTCAAGTAGCAGAATATATAGGTAAGAAAAAAAAAATGAAACAATGTGAACAAAACTTTTTGCTTGTTCAGGCAAAATGTTCCTTCATTGTTTTTTGTTGAGATATTTAGGCCTCAATTTATGTATTATGTATATATTTAGGCTATAGTTAGAAAATTTGGATATTGTCTTATCTATAATTTTCTATGTAAATCTCAAATTAAGATAGAAAATATTCATTCAAATATTATTTCCACATTTTAACAAGGAGAGAATCTAATGATCAATTGTATGTATGCTTTATGTTTTCCATGTTTATTTTTATTTAAAAGAAAGGATAGACATGTTGGGATGGAAGTCATTTTTATGTAATGATTTCTTTTTCCTTTTTTATTTTTAAAAAATATTATTTTGATTAATTGCTTCTATTTCAACATACTTAAATAAATTAAAATTTAGTGCAAAATCTCGATGGTATAAGCTATTATATTTTTCAGAATGAGTATATCGTGTATTTAAAATAATTTTGAAGTAAATTTTGAAATTTAAAATTAATAGCGATAAAAAAAATAGGGAAACTTAATTTACTATAATTATTTTAACACTAAATACATCAAATGAGTAATTAATAAAAAAAATTAAGGTTAAAAGTGTGAATTTAAAATCCAATGACTAAATTCAAACCAAATTCTGAACTTAAAAGATAAGGCCATGTTCGGTAATTATTTGATTTTTTGTTTTTAATTTTTGAAAGGTAAGCCTACAAACATCCTTTCTACTTCTAGTTTTCTTGTTTTGTTATCCACTCTATAGGAATGTTTTTAAAACCAAGCTAAATTTTTTAAAACTAAAATGGTAGTTTTTAGAAACTTGTTTTTGTTTTTAGATTTTGGTTAATAATTCAACTCTCTTACTTAAGAAAAATATTCATGATTGTATCAAAATGAAATAATATCAGCTTAATCTTCAAAAATCAAAAACAAAAAACAAAAAACAAAATAGTTATCAAAAAGGGTCATTGGTAATATTTTGAAATCAAGAGATCAAATAGAAACTAAACCCAAAACCTATAACCAAATAGGTATCTTTCCAAATAATTTTTTCTTTTTTTCTTTTTGAAAAAAATCATAAAATTGACCTACTTCATCAACAATATTTTACATGTTCTAAACTTTAGTTATATTTCATAATTAAATTTTTAATTTTTTTTTTTTTTTTTGGATAATTTTAACCTTGTAGTACACTCTTTCTCCAAATGTCTTCATTAATTTGTAATTAAAATATTAAAAACAATTCAAAACGTTTTTAGTAATAATTATTTGAAAATTTTTCTTTAAATAATTGATTTCATTATATATTATCATTAATTGTATATCTTCATTTAATGATTTTTTATTAACGGTATATATCCCTTACTTTTAGGATAATGTTTGCACTCTCATATTAAATTTTTATATTATTTTATAATGAAAATATTTTTTAAAATTCAAACTGAATTTAGTATTTATTAAATTCGGTTTATATTACATTAATAATCTCCTTGATTTTATGAGTTTTTTCTTTTGAAGAATAATTTTCCAATTAATGACAATAGTCAAACAAAAAATCTCTAACAAAATAAAAAAGGCAATTTTGAAATTTGTAAAAAGTTAAAACGTGTTTGCTATAATTGAAATGCTTTTTTTTTCTATTTTTACAAATATTTTCATCGAATTTACAACACAATACAAAACCCCTAAAAATTATGACCTTTGCAAAAAGAAATATATTTATTAATAATAAAATAATAGGTAAAATTATAAAAATGATAAATGTGAACGTGGAATAAAAATTAAACCATTTTTCTGTTTGGATTATCATTTTTGTAAATTTACGACTTCTCTTCAAGCTAAGTGGCTCCCTGAATAATTAGCACAACATTTAGAAAATATTCAATTTTAGCCCCCTCTCTTTAACACGATATATGTTAGATCATACCTTCAACTTCTATAATAAAAATTAAAAAGTGCATGTCAATTATTTAGTTAAGCTCATTTTGGTAGGATCTGTTAAATAATTTGTTTCTTCCTTTCTCATCTTCTTCCCTTGTCTCCTATCTTTTTCTTTCGCTCTTAAAGGAAAATTATTTCAAATGGTAAAATTATTAAAAATATTTACAACATATGATAAAATTTTAGAACTATCAATGATAGATGTTGATAAATATTGATAAACTTCTATCAGTGTTTATCAATGTCACTAATAGACACGGATAGAATATCATTGATAATTCTAAAATTTTGTTATATTTTATAAATATTTTGGTTCATTACTCTATATTTAAAATCAGTTCGCTCCTAAATAATAAATAAATAAATAAAAGGTACATTTAAAATATCAAACGGTTGTGATGATTTTCTCCGAGTTTTCTAACCCCAACCCGTACATTAAGCTATTTGGGATATATTCATTGGATAAAAATAATCTATATTCCTAAAGATAATAAAATAAGTTTCAACCAATTATTTTGCATGTAAAAACTAAAAAAAGATTAAATAAATTTGTATCACTTTTTCTATCCTAATGAAGGTTAAATTTGTTATAGCAAAAGAGTCTAATTCAAATGACACGTGTTAGTAATTAAGAGATTTGTGGTTAGTCAATATAAAAAATTGACCCCTTTCTATTATCATGTAATTGGGTGGAGTGGGTCTCACTAGTTAAATACACATGTCTCTTAGGTTAATTTAGATGCCGACCTCTAAAATATTGAGTTAAGTTATAATTTATGCAGGTCTTCCGCGTAAAAAGTCTTCCACTAAAGGATTCTTCAAAGATATGCATCACTTTTGATAGAATGAAAGGACTAAAAATTAAAATATTCAAAGTCTTTACTCTTCAATTGCAATATAGTAATTCTCAATCAAATTAAAAGACATCACATCACGAGAAATCTAAGTCAAATGAACCATTTGAAATTTCTACGAATATATTAACATTAATTGATATGCATATTTAAAATAATTATGAAGTGAAAATATAATTTTAAATTTAATAGTGATGAAAACTAGTGAAAATTAATTAATTACAATTCTTTTCAATTAATTAATAGTTAGACATTAACATTAAAGACGAAAAATAAGTAATTAGCAAAAATCGAAGTTAAAATTGTGAATTTTGAAACTTAGGGACAAAATTGAAACAAAACTCAACATTGAGGTGTAAAAGTGTAACAGTATGGTACTTAAGTTCTAAATTGAAACCAAATTCAAAATTTAAAGACTAAATGTGTAACACGTCTTGAAACCTAAGAACCAAATGAAAACAAAAATTAAAATCAGGGATCAAATGAAAAGAAGAATCAAAATCAAGGACCAAAACGGTACTTTATCCTAATAAACTTTTTTTTATAAAAATCTCATATTTTATATGCAACTTCTAAATTTTACTATAAATTGACAAGTTTGGGGAACATACTTTAGCAATTAATAGTCTTCACCCACAGCATGCAATGAGAGTATCCATAGCTCTGATTTGGTATTTTGCTTCCATCCATCTCATCCTTTTGCTTTCTGTGTCAAAAAATGTTGCCCATCTTGAATTGAATGGATCTGTCAAAGAGAAAATAAGGTGTATGGAGAAGGAAAGAGTAGCACTTTTATCCTTCAAGCAAAAATTGGTGGATGAATATGATATACTCTCTTCTTGGGACACAGATGTCAACAGTGATTGTTGCAATTGGAAAGGTGTTGAATGCAGCAACACTACTACCACTCATCATCATATCATTGGACTTGATCTTCATGCCTCTGATAATTATGAAAGGTGTTTGAAGGGTGAGGTTGGTTCTTCCTTGACTCAGTTGTCACACCTTAAATACTTGGATCTTAGCAATAATTTGTTTGATCAAATTGTCTCTGAGGATATTGCTTCTCTTATGGAATTGAATTATCTAAACTTGTCTTATAATAACTTTGCAACTCCCATTCCTCCTCATCTTGGGAACCTTTCCAAATTGTCTATTCTTGATCTTTCATCAAATTATTGGTTAAATCATGACCTTAGATGGCTGATCCCGAATACTTTGTCATCATTAAAATATCTTGACTTGAGTTCAGTAGTCTCTGAAGATGCCAATGATTGGACAATTGCGATTAACAAACTTCCCGTGTTACAAAGTTTGTTTTTAAGCAATTGTGGCCTTCCAACCCCTATTCTATCATCTCATCATTCAAACATCAATTTCTCAAGATTTCTAGTTGAGTTGGACTTCTCTTGGAATCATATTAATTTTAATTCCTCCAAATTTTATTCATGGTTGATCAACTTAACTAATCTCGTTTATTTGAATCTTAGATCCAACAATCTACAGGGTTTGAACTATAATGATTTTGAAAATATGACTTCACTTGTATTTCTTGATCTAACTTCCACTAGAGTTAATTTTCATTCCCTCAAGTCTTTTGGAAGTCTTTGCAATTTGAATTCATTACACTTAAATTTCAATAATATAGGAGGATTGCTATCTGATTTTTTTAAAGCTTTTCCACCATGCCTGCTTCACTCAGTTCAGTCTCTACATCTTGCATCAAATAACTTTAGTGGATTCTTGCCAAATTTTACTATGCTTCCATCTTTAAAAGAAATAGATTTATCATACAACATGTTGCATGGAAGAGTTCCCCAAAATTTGGGACAATTATCAAAATTGGAGGAATTATATCTCAATGACAATTTATTGGAAGGCGAAGTTTGTGAAACTCATTTTGCAAAGGTTACACATTTAAAATATTTGGATCTATCTAATAATCCTAATTTGAATTTAAACTTCAAGTCTAATTGGGTCCCTCCTTTTCAGTTGGAGGAAATCTATTTGAGATCAATCAAGTTGGGTCCAATTTTTCCCAAGTGGTTACCAACTCAGAATTTCTCTTATCTCATTGATATTTCATTTGCTCAAATTTCAGACATCATTCCTCATTGGTTTTGGACCAACTTGTCTGCGAACTTGTACTACATAGATCTTTCTGGGAATAAAATCATGGGTGAAATTCCAGACTTGCCATTGAATTACTTCAAAGGAATACAGACTATTAATTTTGAGTCAAACAAATTTGTGGGGCGAATTCCCGCCTTTCTTTTTCAATCACGATTGCTCAGTCTTTCAAATAATAATTTTTCTGACTTAACATGCTTATGCAAAATTGGCATCTCTCCTTTAAAGGAATTGGATCTTTCTAACAACCAATTATCAAGACAACTTCCTAATTGTTGGGACTCCATGGACAACTTAGAGGCATTAAAATTGTCTGATAATTACTTTTCCGGAGACCTTCCACACTCTATGAGTAGCCTCATTCATTTGAATACCTTACTTTTACGCAACAATCAATTCTGTGGAGGGTTTGATTCTTTGTCCAGCTTGTCATCTTTGAAAGCCATTGATGCAATGAATAACAATTTATTTGGAGCAATACCATCGTGGATTGGATCAAAGTTGCCTAATTTGACTTACCTGAATTTGAAGTCAAATAACTTCTATGGAAATTTGCCTTCAAGTATTTGCAATCTCAAACGGATTCATGTATTGGATATTTCATCCAACAATATATCTGGAAGCATACCAACCTGCATTCATAATTTCCAAGCCTTCAAACAAACATCAGACCCAAGTAATGATTTTGATGTTGACGATAATGGTATGGAGTTCATATTTTGGAAAAGAGAAAGGAGATTACTCGTGTCAGCTGGTTATGAAGGTTTGGTAATGGTGTTGAAAGGTAAAGAGAGACTGATCATAGGAAAAGTATTAAGATTTGAAAGATTTATTGATTTATCTTGCAATCATTTGACCGGAAAAATTCCTGATGAAATCACCGAGCTTGTTGGTTTGATTACTTTGAATCTCTCCAACAATGAATTAACAGGTCCAATTCCTGGTAACATGGGTCAACTTCAATCATTGGACTCTTTGGATTTATCAAGAAATCATTTATACGGTCCAATTCCAGCTACTCTTTCTCAAATATCAAGGTTGTCAGTATTGGATTTGTCATATAATAACCTTTCAGGAAAAATTCCCACAAGCACTCAGCTTCAAAGCTTCCAAAATTCTTCTTATGAAGGAAACCCTTATCTTTGTGGAGATCCGTTGAAAAAGTGCTTTAATGAAATCCCTCGAGAGCCAAATGATATTCATGTTAATGAAAATAAGAATGAAGATAGCTGGTTCGTACTAGGAGAATTTTTTATCAGCATGACATTTGGATATATTGTTGGTTTCTGGGGTATATTTGGCACTTTGTTACTTCATAAGAGATGGAGACATGCGTACTTCAAATTTCTAATGAACACAATCCATTGAAATCAGGTAAATATTCCTTTTTTTTATAATTAAAGCCATGTTTTTTTCTTAAAAAGATATCAAAATGGATGTTGCTTAGTATTTGAAGGATTTTTTTTTACCCTCGTACAGGTACAGGTACCTTGGAGATATCACTATCAATCATTGATTTGATATATAGTGATAGAAGTCTATTACCATCTATTACTGAAAATTGGAAATTTCAGGCCTTCAACATTTTTTTTTTGTACCTTTATTGGGCTTTTTGGATATTTAATAAAGTTGGCTGTATTTACAATTAGTTTTAAGTTTTGTTATTTTTTTCAATATTTTAGCCTCATTTTTTATATATATGCAATATGAGCCCTTAATAAAAATGGAATAAATATTATAATTATATATTTGAACTCAACGTGAATATGCCTAAATTTTATTTAATTTAGATGGTAGATTTATAATTAAATAAAAACTCATAGGGGTAAAATAGTCTAAAAATGATTTTAAAAAATCCTTTCTTTTAATATATATATTAACAAATTACTAGAGGGGTAGGGAATAGTAGAGCAACCAAGTATCTCAACTAGGCTCACACACCCTTAGCGTCCTAATCACATCCCAGATCTAAAAGCATTACATTAATCAAAGAGAAGTACAAAACGAGCTAGAGGAGAGCTTAAAGATAAATCCATATACAAGTAAGAGATAGGCTAGAGGAAGCTTTCCCATTTATGTTAAGCATTAAACTCAAATTGTCAAGTTTTTAGACAGTTTTTAGCAGGCATTTGGAAGGTCAAAAAATATTCAAATTAAATGTATGACCTATGAATTTTGATTCTCCGGATGTATATTTTCTGATGGTTCAAGTCTCAAGTCATTTGGTATTTTCTATAGAAAGTTATGGCAGTTCGAGTAACGAAGGGTCAAGAATTACTGCAACTTTTGAAATTTTGTCTTAATTATTGTAATCTCTTTCATCTGCTTTTATTAGTGACTTATTGAAGAAATTTAGGAAGACACTTTGTGAGACTATATATAGTGGTATTGTAATCTTTACCAAGACAAGGATGAGAAAGAAATCAATAGAAGATTGAGTATTAGTGTCCATACTTTATTCTTTCTCTCTTCAATAAAAAGCTCCACCACTCAATTTTTTTTTTTTTTTCAATTTGGTATCAGAGCTATGTCAAACCATGGGAGCACAATGTTGGGACAAATGCAGTTACCACGAATCACCAAGATAAACTATGACAATTGGAGTATTCAAATGCGTGCCTTGCTCGGTGCTCAAGACGAATGGGAAGTAGTCCAGGAAGGTCTTGAAGAGGAGGCTCCAATTGCAAATATGACAGCAAACCAATTGAGGGCGATAAAAGAGATGTGCATGGAAGACAAAACCACTCTCTATCTCATGATCCAAGTTGTGGATGAGTCAGGTTTTGAGAAAATTGTAGGTGCAAAGACATCGAAGGAAGCGTGGGACATACTGGAGAAGGTTTTCAAGGGTGTTGATCGAGTCAAACAAGTGAGGCTCCAAACTCTTCGAGGTGAATTGGAAACCATGAAAATGAAGGAGTCAGAAAGAGTATCTCACTACATCACCCGGGTCCAAACAGTGGTGAACCAACTTAAACGCAATGGAGAAACTCTTGAAGATGCCAAGGTTGTGGAGAAAATCCTTCGATCATTGACAAATGATTTTAAGAATGTGGTATGTGCTATTGAGGAATCAAAGACCTTGGAAGAAATGACTATTGATGATCTTGCAGGTTCCTTTGAAGCACATGAACAAAGAAAGAAGAAAAAGAAACAAGAGGTCTTGGATGAGGCCTTACAAACAAAGATGACCATGAAAGAAGACAAGGCAATGTATGTGAAACACAACTGAGGAAGAGAACATGGTCGTGGTGGTCGCAGTTTCAATTGCGGCAGAGGTCATGGTCGTGGAAACAACAATGAAAAGAGAGAAAAAATGAGCCAACTAAATTGGCATGGACGAGGTTAAGGTCGTGGAAGAGGCGATTGCTCAAATACCCCAAATGTCCAGTGTTACAATAGTAGAAAATATGGACACTACGAAAAGGATTGCTATGCCAAGAAGAATGTGGAAGAAAATGCGAACTTAGTCACAAAAGATGAGAGAAAAGCTGACAGTGTTCTCATGATGGCCCATGAAGGAATCACTCCAGACAGCGACATGGTATGATATCTTGATATCAGTGCAAGTAACCATTTGTGTGGGCACAAACATCTTTTTGTTGATATGCAAGAGATAGAATATGGATATGTGTCTTTTGGAGATGCATCAAAGATTCAAGTCAAAAGTTGAGGAAAAATACATTTTTCCCAAAGGAATGAAAAAAAAGGTACTATGGAAGATGTCTACTATGTACCTAACTTGAAGAGTAATATTCTAAGTATGGGCAGTTATTGGAGAAAGGATGTTCGATCTTCATGAAAGATCGAATGTTGCACTTGAATGACAGAAATGATCGAGTGCTCGCACACGTTGAGATGGGGAAGAATTGGATGTTCAAACTCAACATGAAGAATGTACAAGAGAGGTGTTTACAAGCCAGCATGGTGGACAAAGCATTCTTATGGCACTTACGGTTTGGACATTACACTACGACGAACTAAAAGAGTTAGCAAAGAAGGACAAGGTCCATGGGCTACCAAAAGTGGACTATACCAAGAAGTTTTGTGAAGGTTATGTACTTGGCAAACTAGCAAGGGCAACTTTCCAAAAGAAAATACAATATTGTTCAAAAGGACCTGTTGAGTTGATACACACAGACATGTGTGGCTCAATCACTCCAAAATCTTTCAGTGAGAAAAGGTATTTTAATTACCTTTATTGATGACTATACAAGAAAGACTTGGGTTTATTTTTTGAAGGAAAAGTTAGAAGTATTTGAAGTATTCAAAAAGTTCAAGGTGATGATAGAGAAGACAACCAATCTTTACATCAATGCTTTACAGTCAGATAGAGGTGGAGAATACATATCAACCGCTTTCACAAATTATTGTGAGGAACAAGGTATCAAAATATTTTTTACTATACCATATTCACCTCGGAAAAATGACGTTGTAGAAAAGAAAAATCAAACGATCCTTGATATGGTTCGATCAATGTTGAAGAGTAAAGATGTGCCAAAGGAATTCTTGGCAGAAGCAGTACAATGTGCTATGTATGTGCAAAACCAATGTCCACATACAAAATTGGTGAATCAAACACTGCAAGAGGCTTGGAGTGGTCATAAACCAACCATCTTACACCTTAAAGTGTTTGCTAGTGTGGCCTATGCACAAGAACCAGACCAAAGAAGAACCAAACTCAATTATAAGAGTAAGGAATATGTGTTTATTGGGTATGAATAAAAGACGAAGGCTTATAAATTATTCGATCTAATTGAAAAGAAGTTGATTGTAAGTCGTGACATTCAAGTGAATGAAGAAAGCGCGTGGAACTAGAATAATCAACATGAGGCATTACAAGAAGAGTCATTGAGAATTGCACCAATAAACACTGCAATGACTTCTAAAATATTTGACAAAGTGGAAGAGCTGAGTCAACCTAGGATGCAGAGTCTACAAGATCTATACGACTCAACCAATGAAGTACACCTAGTTTGCTTATTAGCAAACTCAGAGAACATTGCTTTTGAAGAAGCCATAAGAGACAAAAAGTGGAAAGTCGCAATGGATGAAGAGATAGAAGCAATTGAAAGAAACAAAACTTGGGATTTGATGGAATTGTCTGATGGATATAGACCTATTGGTGTAAAATGGGTATACAAGAAGAAGATGAATGCCTAAGGTGAGATTTAAAGGTACAAGGCGCGTCAAGTTGCAAAAGGTTACAGAAAAAAAAGCAGGAATCTATTATGACGAAGTTTTTGCTCCAGTTTCAAGAATGGAGACAATTCAACTCCTTTTATCTCTAGCTGCACAATTCAAGTGGGCTATCTATCAAATGGATGTAAAATCAGCATTTTTAAATGGAGTTCTTGAAGAAGAAATCTATACGGAGAAACCCCCTGGATACATGAAATTTGGAAAGGAAAATAAAGTATTGAAACTAAAGAAGGCACTCTATGGGTTAAAGCAAGAACCTCGAGCATAAAACACTCAAATTGATACTTACTTTAAGAAGAAAAAGTTCATACAATGCCCACATGAGTATGCATTATACGTAAAGAAAAAAGAAGGTAATCTACTTATCTTGCCCTTTATGTTGATGATCTTATTTTCATGGGGAGTAATGAGAACTTGATTGTGGACTTTAAAGATGCTATGACGCGGGATTTTGAAATGACGAACTTAGGATTGATGAAATACTTTCTTGGTCTTGAAATTAGGCAAGAAAACTTTGGAATTTTTGTTTCACAGGAGGCATATACGAAGGCCATTTTGAAAAGAAATAAGATGGAAGAATGTAAGCCTGTAGCAACACCAATGGAGCTTGGCACAAAACTCTCTAGATTTGAGGGAGGAAATCAAGTAAATGCACGTGAATACCATAGTTTGGTAAGGTGTCTACGATAACTCACATGCACAAGACCGAATATTGCATATAATGTTGGTGTAATGAATTGATACATGAAGGATCCAAGGCTCTCGCACTTCAAAGCCATTAAATGAATTCTTCGATACATTCGAGGGATGAAATCACTCGGGCTTCTCTACACAAGGACGAGTGAATACAAGTTGATAGGATACTCTAACAGTGATGGGGCGGAGATATAGATGATAGAAAAATCACTTGAGAATATTGTTGGGGTTGATGCCCTAAACTCTCATAGGGTCTTGTAGTTTGTAAACACCTATATGAACAAACGCTTGTGATGTAATAATATGAGATATTTTCTTCACTGTTGTCTATGAAATATGAGATATTTTATTTGCTTTACCACAAACCAATAAACTAAGATCCCTTATTATCATTGTAACTTAAGCATGTATGCGGAGATATACAAGTGGATCATGCCTTGAATGATAACCAAAATGGTTTGTAGTATATAGATATAGGGGGGAAACCTTATCCTAGTGACATTATGGATGTGACCCACTTTGTAGATAGTTACAAATGTTGTGACATACTACAGATGGTATAATCCTGATCATTCATGTGGAGACATGCGAACGGGGTGTCTTATACAAAGGAGTTTGTATATGACTGGACCACGAAGTATTTAGTCTCGTTATATAACTGTAAGAGTGTAATAACATGTATCGAAAGTAACAAGGATCAATAAGCATTTAAGTTCACTAATTTTGGCAGAAACTAAAGCATGCTCATCTAAACAAGAGGGTTTTAGATCATAACTTTGGAGAACTCTTCAAGATCTCGATCAAACAGATGTAGTCTTCTCCAAAGATCACCGTGAACCACCTCAAGATATTCACCACTATCCTCTTGGAGCTTTAGACTGAGTTGTGGGACTCAAGAACAGCTTGAAGCAATGTAAAACGCAAGGAAAAGCTCACCACAACACTCACTCGAAGAATACTTCTTTAGCTGAAATTTTCTCTTAAATTTTTGTAGAATGCATTTTTCCAAATCACTCTATTCTTCTTTATTTATTGCAGGTGAACATGCAAAGAAGAAATGTGCATAGCTTGCAGCTCATGCTTGGAGTTAATGAAGAAGAGGAAGTGGGTTTTGTGTGAGCATAAAGAAGATGATAATGGAAAACTATGAAAATCCATTTTGTGCATGTTTTCCAATTTTTCAATTTATCTTAAAATCAAAATTTTGATTTTTTGATTTTAAAACTAGAAAATTAATTTCATAAATTAATTTAATATCAAATACTAAATTATTTTTTTGCACAAAACTATCTTCATATATTTAAATCATATTTAAATATATATTCTCCTATTCCTTTTAATTTTAATTTGAATGTTGCAAATTAATTTCTCAAGATACTCTAAAACTTAACCATTTACGAGCTAGTCAAGGGACCTCGTAAACCTATAGATCATGGGCTCCAATGATCCGAGATTAATCGGTTAAACTCATTAGACCGATCTAACCCACATTCTTTAACTAATGGGACACTTCACTATAGCCCATAGTTGAACTCCCATCACTGTAGATATATTATGTCCACTTTATAACCATAACCAGTAAATCGATCCTTCACAAGTTGTTCGTAATCACAGCTAGGTCAAAATAACCGTTTTACCCCTATGAATACATTTTGCTCCTTAAGTTCCCACTAACCCTCTATTGAACAATTCTGATTCATAATCCCTATGAATCAAATCCTTCCTCTATCATGAGAAAGTGAGGTCCAGATTGTTCAAAACCTGAAATCAGTACTTAATAGAACAACCTATCTGCTAACCCTAAATCGAGTAGGAGCAAATTCCATCTTGTAAGGTTATGTCCCCAGATATTCATCCGGTCTTATCCCTAAAATGGGAGG
This sequence comes from Benincasa hispida, assembly GCF_027475165.1. NCBI lineage: Eukaryota > Viridiplantae > Streptophyta > Magnoliopsida > Cucurbitales > Cucurbitaceae > Benincasa > Benincasa hispida. The sequence goes on from NC_143478.1 coordinate 35,087,020, forward strand.
CTTATTGAGTAGTGTTGTTGGACTACTCTCACCATTTGCAGATCAAAAGATAATCCCGAACAAACAGAAGTTCATAGCTAGCTCAGGATTAAGATCGAGTTAACTTAGATTATTTAATAAATTAAATAATCAGTTTTAACGGTAAACGGTCGTTATAAAGAAAAGTGACTATTTACGTGGTCGAGTCTATATGCAAACTCATTGCATAGGATGCCCCTACTCACATATCTCAACATGAACGATCTATGGATAACATCGTTTGTAGCACTTTACAACTTCTTGTAACAATTACAAAGTGGGTCGCATCCCATAGTGTTACCAGGATGAGATACCCAATTTCATCTATATACTTATTATGACCATTTAAGCTATATACTGTTAACTTGATCCTATTTATGTCACTATATAAAATCACAGTATTCAGACTATAGCCATGGATATGTTTATGGGATTTTCATAATAAGATGCAAAATCAACAAGTTATTATTACTGATAAATAGAATTTTTAATATGAACTACGAGTTCTTGGACGTTCCCAACAATAACATCATTCATGACAGAGACTTCATTTCACTAGGATGACCATAAGTAACATGACCTTAATCCTGAGTGAGTTGGGAACTCCTTGAAGGAAATCAAACTCGAGATTTCCATGAGCAGCGAAAAATAGATCATTCCAAATTACAATCATGAATGAACATTACAATTACAATTGTAAACAAAACATGCGATTATACAATCAATATAGAAATTACAGCATGAACAACCACAAATGAATAAGAATAAATCTCTATGAACATTTGTAGACTCGTCTCCACATTCCTTGTTCACGAAAGCTCGAACACAGCAACCTCGAATGCTCGAACAACATGACCGCTCTGTAGCACGAACACCGCATATTCGTCTTTTGCGATCGCCTCAGTCACGAACTCCCCAGCAACACGAGCAGCCTCCACAGAACCTCAATGGTGTCGAGTTTAGTATGACACCAACAAGAAGGTTACCTTGGTATTCTCAGTCTGAGAATCCAAAGGGTGGGCTCTGTTCGGACTTGGAATAAGGCAGACGAAGAAGGAATGAATAATCGTGTACACGATTGGGCAAGTGGAAGAAGACAAAAACCTATCGCATAGGTCAATGCCCAATCATTTAGCTAAAGCTAAGCGATCTCTAGCAAAAGTTAAGCGATCGTTTAGCTCAATGTTTGTCGCCTACAAAACACTACACGATTGTTTACTAAAACACGTTGTCCCTTCGTAAATCGTTATTTACTTAACAAGCATCGTGAGTTTCTTTTTGCGAGAGAAAAAATGCAAAATCAATTTTTGACGTTTTGTAAAAACTTACTAAAATTAGGAAAATAATTTTTCTTTTATCTCATGGTTACCATGAATTACCAATGACCATCCACTCAATTGGTTATTAAAGAAAAAGAATTAATTATCCAATAATTAATATTATTATAATATAAATGATAACCAACTTATCATACTATATTTATAACCTATATTTTTAATATTTCATCTCATGAAATATATAAACTATAGTTTTTTTCTATTCCATGATAATTAATGTAAATCTCATTTACATCAATCCTCTACTGGATGTATCTCATACATCATACCGATTATATCCTATATAATCAAAATATCTCTTGTCAATTTGAACATTTCAAATCAACACCAAGAACTAATCCTCAACTGAATCCATTGAGCAACCAAGGGGACCTTATGAACCTGTAGCTCGAAGCTCCAATAATACGTGAATAATTGACTAAACTTTTTAGTCACGGGATCCACCATCCGTTAACTGCCAGGCACTTTACTAAAGACCGATAGTTGAACTCTCCTTACTACAGATATATTATGTGTCCATCTTAACCAATTAAAAGTGCGATAACCATTCACATATCGCTCGTAAGTACAGCTGGGCCAATAACTGTTATGCCCCTATAGTTACATCTAACTCCTTAGGTACCACTGATCCCTCTAAAGAGAAGCTTTGGCCACTATGTTCAAGCCCTGGAATCAGCCCTTAAGGGAGCAATCTCTCTACTTATCCCTACTTCAGGAAAGAAGTGAATTCCATCTTGTGGATTGAATTCCCAGCTACCAGATCAGACAAGTCCCTAAAAAGGTAGGCATGTTGAGTTGGCAACCTGGCCACTCTCACCCATACTAATCAAAAGACTGTCCTCAAATGCAGGAGTTCTCAAAACACTCAGGATTGAGGTCGTGTCACCTATGGTCATTTAGGTGAGATGTAAGTCTCTAGTATCAACGACGTTATATACAGAGTCTAATTATCTCATGGTTCAGGTTTTATACAAACTCTATGTATTGGACACCCCCGCTCGCATGTCTCCACATGAATGGTCAGGATCTACCATCTGTAGCACGTCATCCATACTACAGACCTATTGAGGTTATCACTTAAGGCATGATCCACTTGTATATCACATATACATGCTTAAGTTCACATAGATAACTAAGGAGCTTTGTTTATTGGATATGAGTAAATGCTAGAATTAAATAACACTTATTTTATTCATTAAACAATGTGTATCTTTACAAAATAACGAGACTCCGACAGAATTAAGACACCAATTCCAACACTCCTGCCTATGAGAGCAGTTCTTTGATTTGCATGGGTGCAAGTAGCCAGATTGCCGACTCAAACCTACCATTTTGGGGATTCGTCTGATTGGGGAGATGGAAACTTAGTTACATAAGATGGAATTGACTTCTTCCACGAAGTAGGGGTAAGTAGATAGATTGCTCCCTTAAGGGCTGATTCTAGGGCTTGAACGATGTGGCACCATACAGCTTCTCATGGCACAAGAGGTGTCCACTCATTGTAGGACTATGATGTATTGTTCAATAGAGGGATCAGTGATACTTAAGAAGTTAGATATAACTATAGGGGCAAAACGGTAAATTAGTCCAGTTGTACTTATGAGCATCTGTGGAGGGTTATCGTACTCTTGACTAGTTATATCTGATCAACAAAGAAATATATCTGTAGTCAGAAGAGTGCAGCTATTAGTCTTTAGTGGAGTGTCCGGCAGTTAACAATTGGTGGATCTCGTGACTAAAGAGTTTAGTTAGCTATTTAGGTACCATTGGAGCTTCAAACTACAGGTCCACAAGGTCCCCTTGGTAGCTTAATGTATTCAAGTTGAGAATTAGCTTTTGGGTCAATTTGAAGTGTTCAAATTGACAAGAGGGAGTTTGATTATATATGATATAATTAAATTGGTTCAATTATATATGATATAGTTGACATGATGGATGAGATACATTATTTGAAGGAATTTGATGTAAGTATGATTTATATCAAGTAAAGGAGAAAATGACTATGGTTTAAATGTTACATATGATGTGATATTGAAATTATAGGTTATAAATATAATATGATAAGTTAATTATTATATTTATTTATAATTAAAACGATTATAGGATAATTGTTGGTAGTTTCTCCTTTAACTGTGCATGAAAGTGGAAGGTTTTATTTAGTTTTCATAACTGAAGAATAAAATGAAAAAATGTTTTCATTTTATAGAGAATCGCATCATTAAGTGCACTGTTAATCATTTAGCTCATGAGAGACTACACGACAGCCTTCAACTATTTGTCTAAATGATCATGTACACACGCCTTTGACTAAGCGATCGTGTAGCATTTCACTAATAATCGCGTAGCAAGCAATTCACTAAACGATCGTATAGTTTTCTACTAAACATCGTGTGGCAAGTGATATTCACTAAACGATCAAGGCTATTTTTCTAAACGATCGTGTACCTACTGTTCTATTAAACGATCAAGCACAAAGTCTATACGATAGGCAGTATACTCTCCCACTTGCTTGGTCGTTGAGTTCGATCATTGTTTCCTCTAACCCTCTACCAAATTCATAACAGTGCCCACACCTCCTGGATTCTCACCCGAGAATACCAAGGTTACTAACTGGTGGTGTACAAGAGGTTACTTGTTCGTGGAGAAATTTGTTCGTGACTATTGGTAAATTGGGTTGGCATTCTAAGCGAAAGCGAGAGGTAGTTGTTCCAAGTTCTTCATGAAAGCGAGAGATCTGTGAAAGAAGAGTTCTTCAAAGGTGAGTCTCTCACTCCTTATGTATTTAATTACTATAACATGTCGTAATTTGTTAGAAAATGCATAACTAGTTTATATGTTTTGAATGCTTGTAATTCTGTCACAATGAATTTCGATCGATCGTGCTTCCGTTCATGGGTTCTCTTTGACAAGAGTTCCTTCAATTGGTATTAGAGATAGGTTCTGATATTCCAAATCCATTGATGTATAGAAATGCATTTACAGTTTTGGTGGGTAAATCATGTTTGCATTCTGTTTAAATGTTAAATATGTTTGTAGATGTGGATTAATGTAGTTTTCTAGGATGATTGCCTCTGAATGGTTGAATTCTTTTACATTCAAAGTTAATTGTAAGGGCCCCTGTGTTTTTTGGTATATTAACTTGCAATCGAGTCTGTAATTCAAAGTGTTTGCGTTAGTGTGAGTCGCTCGTGATGAAGCTTCAAAGCAAGGAGTTGCACATTACTTCGAGGAAGAAGAAGACCAAGCGTTGGTCAAATCGTGTAAAAGATGGGGTAAGCGATCATTGAATATGTGATACTCGACAGCAAAGTAGATGTGTGTGCACTAAACGATCGTGTAGCTCAACAAGCTTCATCGTTTAGTCACTGACTACACGATCTTGTAGTAAAAGTTACTTAGCGCGTGATCTATGATCGTCTAGATGATCGTGCTTCACAATAATGTAGTCATCTAAACGATCGTTTAGACTTGCGCTATTTAAATTAGTACGCTAAACGATTGAATGGCCTCATGCTTCATTGCATTATAAATGGTACTTGATCATAGCTATGGGATCGTGGTTACTCAAGCAATTTACTAAACGATCAGGAAGAAGTCTTCACCCGAACGGTTCAAGACCCAGTTCACTTGTGAATTGGTTTGCTCAATGGTTTTATGTAATAGATAGAATTTAAATTTCAGTTTTTTTAGGCTACTCATCCTGGTCCATTAATTTTTGTGAATGTATATAAGATGTATGTTTTATTATATGTCATATAGTATACCATATAGTTGAAATCCCACCTTAAGTTATGCATTGGTCATGCATCATCTCTATATTGTAAGTGTTTTGATATAGTAGTTTACATGATTAAGTTACTTAAAAAGCATGCTCATACATCATATAATATAAGAGTTTTATTTATGCATGCATTAAGCATAGACATGCATCATTTTTATATTATAAGTGTTATAGTAGAAGGGTGTATGGAAGCATGTATGCTTAGTTCATTACAAAGTATATAAGAGTTATATATAGTAATGAATGAACGTTGCATGAAGCATGACACATAGGTTAAATTTATAAGAGTTGTAAATACCTAGCTATGCATAGCAATGGGAATGGTTTTGGTTGTATCTTTTATAACTGTTATAAGGAAAATTAGAATTAAAATCAATAAGAAAGATATGTATGCGAACTTAGGCCTAAATCATGTTTTTAAAAGAGTTTTAAAACTTGATAAAGATAGACCTAAGATCACGGTTCTAATGAGATTAGCAACCTAATGTTTAATCTTTTAATCAGTTTAATAGGATTAAATTGACTAACAAAAAATTAAATATGTAGCAAATCTATCTATAAGGGACCTTTTGTCTATGGTGAGTTCTGTCTAGGCTGAGGTATTTAAACTGATAGAAACGGAACACCCCAACCTGGGAACCTACCTGGAAAGGTGAATTAGATATATTTTGGTGTCCTTATTCTCCCGGAGTCTCGTTGTTTGTAATTATACACACTGTTTTATGAATAAAATAACTATTATTTCATTCTGGCGTTTACTCATATCCAATAAACAAAGCTCCATAGTTATCTTATGTAAATTTAAGCATGTGTATATGATATACAAGTGGATCATGACTTAGGTGATAACCTAAATAGGTTTGTAGTATAAGGATTAAGGTAGAATACCTGATCCTGGTGACACTACGGATACGACCCACTTTGTAGAGGTTTGCAAGTGTTGTAAACTACTATAGATGGTAGATCCTGATCATTCATGTGGAGACATGCGAGCGGGGGTGTCCTATACAAAGAGTTTGTATAAGATCGAACCACAAGATGACTAGACTTTGTATATAACGTCATTGATACTAGAGACTTACATCTCACCTAAACTACCATAGGTGACACGACCTCAATCCTGAGTGTTTTGGGAACTCATACCTTTGAGGGCGGTCCTTTTATTAGTATTGGTGAGAGTAGCCAAATTGCCAACTCAACATGTTTACCCTTTTAAGGACTTGTCTGATTTGGGAGCTGAGAACTCAATATACAAGATGGAATTCACTCCTTTCTCGAAGTATGGATAAGTAGAGAGATTGCTCCCTTAAGGGTTGATTTCAGGGCTTGAACATAGTGGCCACAACTTCACTTTGGAAGAGAGGACTCTTCATAGTAGGACTATGACTTATGTTCATTAGAGGAATCAATGGTACTTAAGAAGTTAGATGTAACTACAGAGGCATAACAGTTATTGGTCCAGCTGTACTTACGAGCGATCTGTGAAGGGTTGTCATACTATTGATTGGTTAAGATGGACATATAATATCTGTGGTAAGGAGAGTTCAGTTGTCGGTCTTTAGTGGAGTGCCTGGCAGTTAACGGATGGTGGATCCCGTGACTAAAGATTCTAGTCAGTTATTCACCTACCATTGGAGCTTCGAGCTACAGGTCCATAAGGTCCCGTTGGTAGCTCAATGGATTCAAGTTGAAGATCAGTTCTTAGTGTTGATTTGAAATGTTCAAATTGACAAGAGATATTTCGATTATATATGATATAATCGGTATGGTGTATGAGATACATCGAGTGGAGGATTAATGTAAATGAGATTTATATTAAGTGCCATGAAATAGAAAAAGAGCTATGATTTTTATGTTTCATGAGATGAAATATTACCACTATAGGTTATAAATATATTATGGTAAGCTAGTTATCATTTATATTTATAATAATATTAATTATTAGATAATTATCTCTTTCTCTCTAATAACCAATTTAGTAGGAGGTTAATGGTAATTTTATGGTAACCGTAAGTTAAAAGGAAAAATATTTTTCTAATTTTAGTAGGTGACAAAATTGTGATTTGAGATTTCCTCTCTCGGAAAATACTCACGGAGAGTTGTCAAGTAAATTAGATTTACTAAGGGATGGCTTGGAGTTAGCAAAACGATCGTGGAGTGTTAGTAGGTGATAGACACTCAGCAAAGCGATGAGTTAAATGATAGCATAGCTTTTGTTAGACTATCGCTGAGCTTTTGTTAAATGATTGGCATCGACCTATACGATGGGTTTTTCCATCTCCCATTTGCTCAATCGTTTAAACGATTTTTGTTCATCCATTTTTTTGCCTCAAACCAAGTCCACAAAGAGCCCACCCTCTGGATTCTCACACCGAGAATACCAAGGTAGCCTTCTTGGTGGTGTCATACTCAACTCGACATTGTCGAGGTTCTGTGGAGGTTGTTCGTGTTGTTTGGGGAGTTCGTGACCTTGGTGATCGCTGTGTTCGAGTGCGTGGTGTTCGTGCAGTGTAGCGGTCGTGTTGGACAAGCGTTCGTATGTTGCTGTTTTGCAGTGATCGAGTGTTTGTGATCAAGGAGCTTTATGATGAGTCTGCAAAAGTGTGTTACTCTTGTTCTTGATCATATGTATAACATGTTGTAATTTCTGTATTTAATGCATAACCGTATGTTTATTTTGAGATTGTAATTGTAAAGTTCGTATATGATTGTAATTTGGAATGGTCTTTCCACTGCTCAAGGAAATTTTCGTATTTGATTTCCTTCAATTTGATCAGAGCTAGATTGTTCTGATATTCCAAATTTCAATTTTGTTTTGAACTTCTTTTACAGTCTTGGTGATTTTTCTGCATTTGTGTTTAATTGTTAAGTACATTTGTGAATGGAGTTAATGAATGTTTACTGGTTTAATTGCCTTTGTTTAAAGCTTTCTTCAATTATAAAGTATTAATTTGTAAGGGCCCCTATGTTTTTGGGCGTAATTAACTTGCAATTGAGTCTGTAATTCAAAGTGTTTGAGTTTTTCGAGTCGTTCGTGATGAAATTTTGAAGCATGGAGATGCGGTTCTCAATGAGGAAGAAGACCAAGAGTTGGTCGTATCGTGTAGTCTAAGGTAAATGATCATTGGGATTTATCTAAACAATGGGGTAAATCGTTTACTTAATGGGGATTTACTCTATCGCATTGCATTGGTTTCCCGATCCCATAGGCGTTGTAGGTAGACAATCGTAGTGGGAGCATTTGATCGTGAAGTTAGCAAGCCTCATCGCTCAATTACTACCTACACGATCGCACGGTATACAATACAAAGGCACTTGTTAAGCGATTATGTAGGCGATCGTTCTTTGCCACATTGTAGTCGTTTAGACGATCGTATAACGCAAGCGTTCTGCAGAGTGCGCTAGACGATCGCATACCTTCATCGCTTAGTACAAGGTATACAATCGTTGCTAAATGATCGTTTAGCTTTAGGGGCATTGGTGAACGATAGAGCGAAGTGTTTGTTCTTTTATGTAGATGAACATGATGGTTGGAGACGCGTTGCTTCAAACGGACGGTTCAAGACCCGGTTCGCCTATTTGAACCAGAGACTCCTTGTTTTTATAATAGTTAGCTTTTTTTTTTTTTTTTGTGAACTTGAGGCAATTCTACCTGGTTCATCAACATTTGTTTATTATACATGTGATGTATGGTGCTTATATGGCAATGTGTTTGAAATATAGTTTAAAAACCCACCTTAGGTTGTGCAATTATTCATGCATCATGTATTATAAATGTTATAATCTAGCATGAAGAAATTACTTGAAAGCAAGCGCATGCATCATAAAATATAAGAGTTATATTTTGCATGTCGTGAGCATTATCATGCATCATCCGTTTATTATAAGTATTATAGTAAGTAGGTGAAGGGCGTGTGTCAACACGTCCTATGGTTTCTATCATTGGTTCACACCATGAGATCATTCTGTACTCCCTCGTGACACCCTGGGATCGTCCCCCTTCTGATGGGTTTTGTGCAGTTGGTCAAGATCAAGGTTAACTCCAGAAATGGACCGGGTCGCTTTAGGTTTTGCCCCAATCAGATTTTTTCCCTTCGAATTGGCTGCTTGGGGTAGATCTCTAGGGCCTAAAATGACGAGTCACACTTATGGGAGATTGTTAAGTAAGTTTATGATCTCTTGGCCAAATCAATGATGGCTAGTCATTATAGGAGTAAGAATTGTTCTGGTATTAATGACTGGTTGAGAACTTCTCAATTTAGAGGAGGGATAATTGACCTCCCTTCAGTAGCTTCTGTCCTAAACCTTTGAAGCGTCATTGCGAAACTAGATGTCACACTAGATTCATATTAGTTTTGCTAAAACCTTATTGGATGTAGTTTATTTTACAATGGGTATTTCCTCAAAAACCTAACGTAGGTCAGTGTGTTTTTCTATTCAGCAACTCGTTAGTATTTTCAATTAGTGCTTTTAATATGACTGAATACGTACAGTGGAAAGAATCATGTGAAACGTATTTTGCGGCAAACAACCTTAATTTTGTCATAGTTGAGGAATGTCCCCAAGTCCCAACCCTTGATGCACCATGACATGTTCATATGAGGTGTGGATGAAGGCTAATTCGTTGGTCCGACTTCATATTTTGGCAAACATACCTGATGTTTTGGCCAAAAGGGTTGACAATATGGTCATTGCACACGAGATCATGGACTCATTGCAAGATTTATTTGAACACCAGTCTTTACTTTTCGAGCATAAAGGGATGGATAACAAAACCAGTAGTGTCAGTTGTTCTGACACTGATCCCATTACTCTCCAAAAGAGGAGGAAAGACAATAAATCTGATTTATTGGTCTTGGAGACGTGTTTAGTTGAGAATGATGATTCTGCTTGGATCTTAGATTCGGGTGCTACCAATCATGTCAGTTCCTCTTACCAAGGATTCAGTTCCTAGAAGTTGCCACAGGGAGAGATGACTCTACGAGTCAATACTGGTGAGGTTGTTTCAGCTGTTGCTGTAGGCAGGCTAGAGTTATTTGTTGACAAGAAACGTTATTTGTTACTAGATAATATTTTCATAGTTCCTCATATTAAGAGGAACTTGATCTCGGTTTCTTGTCTCATTAAACAAGGGTATACATCTCCTTTATTGAGAATAAATGTTTATTTTCAAGAATGGAATGGAGATTGGTTATGGTTCAATGGAAAGTAACTTATATGTACTAAGGTCATTAATCATAAAAGCCTTGTTTAACACTGAAATATTCAGTACAATAACAACAACTAAAAGACCAAAGGTTTCTCCTAAAGAAAAGGCACAACTTTGGCATCTAAGGTTAGGTCACATCAACCTCAATAGGATTGAGAAGTTGGTGAAAAGTGAACTTCTAAAGAGTTTAGAAGAAAACTCCTTCCCAGTATGTGAACCATGCCTCGAAGGCAAAATGAGCAAACGACCTTTTATTGGAAAAGGTTACAGAGCCAAGGACACCTTGGAGCTTGTACATTCAGACCTCTGTGGTCTGATGAATGTTAGAGCTCAGGGTGGGTATGAATATTTCATCTCTTTCATAGATGATTATTTAAGATACGACTATCTCTACCTAATGCAACGTAAGTCTGAAGCCCTTGACAAGTTCAAGGAGTATAATGTTGAAGTTGAAATCTTGTTAAGTGATAACTTGTAGAAATACAAGTTATATGTATCGACATACATAGAATATGCGGCAATAGGAAGGAAACGTTGCGTCGAACGTAGTAAAATTGGCTTAGAAACATGAAGATTGTAAAAGTATCGCAAACACACCCGCTGACAGCATTGCGAAAGCAAAAAAGAATATTCAAACCTTTGTTTTGCAGGTAATAGGTATCACTGCATGCGGCGATTACTCATGGACAAAAAGATCAACGCATTCTTGGGGCATTCTGAAATTGTATAGCTTTTTCTGATGTACAGCCTGACAAATGGAATGTGGAGCAGAGCATACATTCCCACCAATTGCGACAAAAAAAACTAACTATTAAAAGCAGAACCACTGAGGATGGAGGTGCTCAAATCTATAAATAGCAACACTCAGCACAAGAAGAAGACACTGAAAAAAAAAGACAAAAAAGAAGAGGAAAAATAGCAAAAAAAATCCTAAGAACTCTCATGAGAAGAAAGTTCTCCACCTCATTCCTCCACTCATCCAATGAATCGGTAAGTAAGTAGCTCCGATCGGAATCCGTGCCAAGACATTGACACGCAGCTCTCGACTGTTCTTACTTTCTATTCATCATTTGTTGTTTATTTTCTCTCTATCATTCATATCTCTATGGAAAACGTTTTATATTTACCAATTAATATCACTATCATGTTCATCTCTTATCTCTCTATTAATGATTATGCATTCATCCTTCATTTCTTTCACCATGAATCACTAAACTTCTAAGGTGTGGGGGAATGATTGAGTGAGTGAGTCAATCCATGTTTAAGATGTTAGCTAAGTTTATTTAACGTATGCTCTATGGCATCTTCACCTGCGACAGCAGAAGTGAAAATGTTAATCCACCTCTTGAAAGAAGGGTGATAGAATATGTTAACTAAAGCAAGAAGTATTTCTAGAGATGGAAACAACCTTGTATTTGGAAACGTTCATCCTTGATCATCATTGAAATATGGTGACACGGGCATCACCGAGAGGTGTAAGCTAAGGGAAGACGGAACTTTAGTTACGTCCTTAGTAGGATTGACAAACTTGCAATAATCTTTTCCCTTAACCCGTTTCACTCTGTGTTTCTATCCACAAGACTTTCCATCAAATTCACTCACGCATACCTTGCACAATTTCAGCTTTCTTTGTTACCTGTTTGTTCATTTACCATCGCATTTTACTCTCTAGCACTTCACAATCATAATTTGTTTACGATCGCACATATCACTTCATTGTTGCACAAACATCGCAAATCCCCGCGTTTGACCTCAGATCATTATGAGAAACTCGCGGTGGAATTATACTTGGCTTTATCGCGAGAAAACTTGTGACACACATAACATTATCTGAAAGGATGAATTGGTATTTTACAGTAAACTCTATAACATCGCATATATCATCTGTTTTCGTGATTAAGACATCACATATCATTTTTGCATTGGCATGACAAAAAGAACAATTTTTTGGTGCCATTGCCGGGTATTGGCGACTTTAGTTCTGATATTTTTGTTATATTATGCAGGACAAGTTTCTGGAGTACAGTGTGCTTAAATGAAGAGCCACTGACGGTGTATGAGTACTGGGATGGATCTAGAATTCAATGTCGACCCAGAAATCGGGAGAACCTTCCATAGGAGAGCATGCTAAAATCGTAATAGGCATCGCAGAAATATGGAGAACAACAACAATGATAGAGCCAAAGTAAAAAGAATGAATCAGCCGCCATAAGACCCCAGTCTTCTTGGCTGCTAATCGTAATATTCGTATGTGGAACTATGTTGCGCCCAACTTATACGATTTTCTTCTTGGTATCGCAAGATTAACTGTGGAAGAAAATGCCAGGTTCAAGATTAAACCTATTATGCTCCAAATAATACAAAACGCGGGCCAATTTGGAGGTTTGCAAGGAGAAGACCCACATGCACACCTTACCAGTTTTGTCGAGATGTGCAATACGTTCTCCATTCATGGCGTCACACCCAAAGGCATCATACTCTATCTATTTCCTTACACACTCCAAGATGAGGCCAAGAAATGGGTCCATTCTTTAGAGCCAAACGAAATTAACTTCTAGGATCAGCTGGTAGAAAGATTTATAAAGAAGTTCTTCCCTCCTACCATTAAGGCCAGAAGACGACGGGAAGCACTAAATTTCGAGCAGGCAGACAATGGAACTCTAAGCATAACATGGGTGCGCTTTCAACGTTTGGTGAAGAACTATCCGCATATAGGAATCCCAGATTGCGTTCTTATGGAAACTTTCTATAATGGCCTGAACAAAGCAACATAAGCGATCGCAGACGCCTCAGCAGCTGGAGGTTTTATCGATAAGACATATACCAAAGCCAAAGTCATCCTAGATCGCATATCGTAAAATACAGATGATTGGGTTGATGACGGATATGGAGGTAAGACACGGAACGAAGGAAAACAAACAATGTCATTGTACCAGTGAACATAATGACGACGCTGGCCACTCAAATGGCCGTAATCACCTCACTTCTGCAAACCATGGCCATAAATCAAGGAGCACTCTCTCAGAACGCAATGCAAACCAATGCACTGACACAAATGGCAACAGTAAGTTGTATACAATGTAGAGAGGCTCATTCAGTGGAAGTCTGCCCGTCAAATCAACAATCAATATATTTCATCCATAATAACCCCTTCAGCAACACTTATAACCTAGGTTGGAGGAATCATCCACACTTCAATTGGGGAGGGAACACTGACAAAGAAGGCCAGATGAATCTGCACACCAATTATTCAGGAAATAGAGGAAATCCTCCAGGCTTTCAACATCAAGGTCAAGGCCAGAATCATAATTAGAACAGACAACCTCGCAATTAAGTGATCAGTCCATCGTATTGCATGCATAAAATCTGTCTTGAAGAAGGAAAAACTGGATCTTTAGAGAGGTAGCGCTGTCTAAACCCTGCCATGAGGGAGGTTGTCAAGAAAGAAATTTTTAAGTCACTTGATGTCGGTGTCATCTACCCCATATCTGATAGCGGCTGGGTAAGCCCAGTGCAATGTGTTCCAAAAAAAAAGGGTATGACTGATAACTGGTAGAAATACAAGTTATTACAGCTCAAATAAGTAAAATAATGAGAGAATGCAATGGTAAAATAAGCAATATCATGTTCAAAAGCGCTAAACTGAAAGGAATTGCAATCGCAAGTGCCCATCGCATAAAAGCAGCTAATTCACTTATTTTGTGCAGGAAAAATGTGATGGCGCAAGTAAAACTGTGATCAAAAGGAATAAGGCATCAGCGCACTTGAAGATTACGATCACAATTCATGCGATCGTATGCGATCGTGAGAAGTTTCTTAAAAAGGTGGCCGCATAAAGACTGCGCATCAAGGTGACAGCATAATAAATCACGATGGGACGGAAAGTTAGTAACGGTCGAAACTAGTTTACAAGCTGTTAAAAGCCACACTGTAACAAGTACACTAAACTTTTGGTGACCATTAATCAGCGCATCAGAGCAAAGGAATTAATGCCGCCCATCATTGCAATCATTAAAGAGAAATGCTACTTCATCTTGAGCTCTATAAATACCAAAGGCCACTAGTGTAAAAGGGAACAAGTTAAAGAGTTAGTAGTCCATTCACGCACATACTTGTACATATACTTAGAGGACGGAGAAGAGCAAGGGACGAGGAAGTCGAGAGATCATTCCCGAATAGATCGAGAGACTGCCGGAAACCTTTACAAAGGAGAGAAGGCCAACACTTGCGAGAGCAAGAATATACATCTGGAACAGAGTTGGAGTGAAAAAGAGCAGTGTAAAAGGCCACGTGAAGAAAGAAATTGCTTATCGGGATTCTTATCTCTCAAATCCATTTGATATTTTATATTTAGTACTTTATTTACAGCTAATGAACATCTTATTTCAATCTATGTTCAATCTCTCCATACTTTGCATGAGTAGCTAAATTTCTAAATGGGTTGAGAAGTACGTAGCTAGCATGACTTAAGATTTACATTTTAATGCGATCATCTTGCCTTATGTATGCATCATTCATCTTTAGATATACTTGAGAGAGTAGTCTAAAGATAGAATCTAGACTTGAAAGAGTCAGATTAGAATTTAGGCTTGAGAGTGTCAGATTAGAATCGCAAAAGCAAGGAATAGAAACTTAAACATAAGTTATATTGCTATTTACACATCGCATGCGCCCTAGAAATAGGAATGACTGTGTGCATCATTCATCATCACGTAGACAATAATAGAGGCTTAGACATAAGTCCTATCGACTTTTTCGTATACACATCGCATGCGTCCTAGAAATAGGAATTATGGCATTCTACATTGAGAAATGACGTGTTGTTATTTGTGTGTAGCACGATCGCATAACTTGTGCACAATCTTAAGAAATGTTAGCTAATCCCCTTCTCAACCCTTCATCACATACTCATTGTAACTCTACACTTTTATCAACTCTGCGTTCAACTCCGTCGCATAGGAAAAATTGTTATTCAAACACTATCCACTTCATTTGTTTCTACCACCACAAAAGAATCAAAGTGTCTGCCGTATATTTACTTAGTAGTCCCTGTGTTCGACCCTGTACTAGGAAACCTAAGAAGGCTTATACTTGGGTCTTATTAGGGAAACTTGCCTGTACAATGCATAACACACATCACCACAAACTCATACCATAACACATCACAAGTAACACGCATCAATGACCGTCATCGCCAACAGTAAGAACAGATTAATTTCAACCAAGACAACGACGGGGTGGAGGATATGCATGGACTATCGCAAGCTGAATTTGGCCACAAAGAAGGACCATTTCCCACTTCCCTTTATTGATCAAATGTTGAATTGACTCGCAGGAAATGAATTCTTTTGCTTTCTTGACGGCTACTCAGGGTATGACCAAATTGCAATTGCGCCAGAAAATCAAGATAAGACAACGTTCACATGCCCATTCGGCACGTTTGCATTCTGACACATGCCATTTGGACTCTGAAACACACCAGGCACCTTTCAAAGGTGTATGATGGCCATTTTCTCAGATTTCTTGGAAGAGTCAATTGAGATATTCATGGATGACTTTTCAGTTTTCGATAACACCTATGAAACTTGTTTGAGAAATTTGGAGAGAGTTTTGAAGAGATGCGTAGAGACGAATTTTGTTTTGAACTGGAAGAAATGTCATTTTATGGTGGAAGAATGAATAGTACTGAATCACAAGGTATCAAAGGCAGGATTGGAAGTAAACCAAGCAAAAATCGATGCAATTGCCAATTTACCACCACCAGTCAATGTAAAAACACTTAGGAGTTTCCTGGGGCATGCAGGATTCTATCGGAGATTCATTCGAAACTTCTCTCAAATCGCAAGACCCCTAAGTGCACTTCTCGAGGTTGATCTCAAATATGAATTTGATGATGCATACGCCGAAGCGTTCCACACTCTAAGAAAAACACTCATCACCGCACCAATTCTTGTTGTGCCCGACTGGACACAATCGTTTGCGTTGATGTGCAACGCAAGTGGATATGCGGTAAAAACGGTCTTGAGCCAGAGAAAAGATAAAGTTTTGCATTCTATTTATTATGCAAGTAAGACACTGAATGATTCTCAAAAGAACTATACAACCAGAGAAAAAGAAATGCTCGTAGTGGTGTTTTCCCTGGAGAAATTTCGACAGTACCTAATCAGATCGAATGTGGTAGTGTATATAGATCACTCTGCGATCAAGTACCTCATGGCAAAAAGGGATACAAAGCCAAGACTGATTAGGTGGGTACTACTCCTATAGGAATTTGACCTAGTGATAAAGCACCGGAAGGGCACGAGAACTAAGTTGCAGACCATCTATCATGTCTAGAAAATTGCGAGGTTCAGAAGAAAGAAAATGAGATTGAAGAAAGATTCCTTGACGAACAGCTGATGACGATATATGATAACGCTCCATGATATGCAGATATCGTAAACTTCATAGTTTGCGGCCAAGTACCAAAAGACTACTCATATTAGTAGTAGAAGAAGTTAAGGCAGAATGTTAAATTTTATTTCTGGATGACCCATTCCTATATCGACTCAGACCTGGCCACATTTTGCATCGATGTGCTCCTACACACGAGACCAAGCACATCTTAGAGCTTTTTCATGAGTCCCTATATGGAGAGTATTTTGGGGGGCAGCGAACTGCCGCAAAAGTTCTATAGAGTGGCTACTTTTGGCAAACACTGTTTAAAGATGCCCATGCCCATGTTGTGCAATGCGACAAGTGTCAGCATATCAGGAACATGTCCAGACGAGACGAAATGCCTTTAACTTTCATCTTAGAGATTGAGCTTTTTGACAAATGGGGAATCAACTTCATGGGCCCGTTTCTGCCTTCAGAGGGCCATCACTATATTCTGGTTGCGGTTGATTACATTTCACAATGGGTTGAGACCATCGTATGCTTTAGAAACGATGCGGCCACGGTGGAAAAATTTCTCAAGAAAAAGATCTTCACAAGATATGGAACGCCCTGTGCAATAATCAACGATGAAGCATACATTTCATCAACCACATCATCACCAACCTATTAATTAAATTCAATGTCAACCATAGAGTCGCAACTGCTTACCACCCACAAACTAATGGGCAAGCAGAAATCTCCAACTGAGAAATCAAGACCATCTTAGAAAAGGTAG
Source organism: Benincasa hispida (assembly GCF_027475165.1). Lineage (NCBI taxonomy): Eukaryota > Viridiplantae > Streptophyta > Magnoliopsida > Cucurbitales > Cucurbitaceae > Benincasa > Benincasa hispida. Next base: position 35,104,518 of record NC_143478.1, read on the forward strand.
TCAGTACCTCCAAGAAAGATTGGTCACCAAAGCTTGATGAAGCGCTATAGAAATACCGGACTGCCTTTAAGACTCCAATCGACATGTCCCCCTATGCCCTGGTATTTGGAAAAGCTTGCCATCTGCCTCTCGAGCTGGAACACAAGGCAATATGGGCAATCAAAAATCTGAATTTTGAGTTGACTAATGCTGGAGAAGTCCAGAAGCTTCAGTTGAATGAGCTGGTCGAATGGCGCATGAACTTCTATGAAAATGTGAAACTCTATAACTAACAAACAAAGAAATGGCATGACGAGGGCATAAGCAAGAAGACATTCTTCATGGGACAACAGGTACTTTTATTTAACGCACGTTTGCGATTGTTTCTAAGTAAGCTGAAGTCTCGCTGGTCTGGTCGTTCTGAATCAAGACTATCTTTCCCCATGACATAGTGGAGTTGACAAACGAGGATGGAAGCAACGTATTCAAAGTCAATGGTCATAGAATTAAACCTTACTATTGGGGTTTTGTGGAACGAAGCAAAGAGACCATCGACTTAGATAGGCAAGCCTGATCGCCTACAAGGATGCGCTTTGCGGTAACATTGAAAATCTTTTCTAATAAGAGTCCATCAAATTATCTTTACTGCTTTGATAGACTAGTTTCCATTTTAGTTTATATTTGCATTAATTATATTGATTGAATGAATGATTGGTATGAGCATCGCGATGACTTATCGTTTTGGTTTTGAGATAAGTGTTATGATGTTGGGTATACATTGCAATGTTGGGTATACATTATGCACATATTATATTTTATTTAAAAAGAAAATTAAAATTGGGAAGAAGGTTAAACGTATGTGCGTTTAAGCTCCCGAGGGCCATTAATGCACAGAAGACGAAAGGACATTTTCCTTTATCTTTTAGGTCTTAATGGTAAGGGGTGCAGCAGGCTTTTGGGATTCCCAAGGCCTGTCGAGTGCATTTCCTGCATTCGTTAGGCCTCCCAAGGCCCAACCTATATAAACCCTCAGCCTCACCGAGTCACCTTTTTCTGCATTTTCACTCGAATCCACTCAACTCTCATAGCCTTGCATACTCAAAACCCTACTTTGTTCTTCCCTACTCAAAAGCTCCATTGTTCTTTCCCTTTACCGGAGTCAATAGTCAAACAATCATCTCACTCTTCTTCCCAACCTTCGCCCCCCTCTAAAACCTCAGTCTCAGCCTGGGAAGCAGCCATCCTAGCTGTCAATTTCCGCTTCACAACCCAGCCGAAATGTGTTCCCAGAGTCACCGGAAAGCCCAAGCATAAGTCATTGATATCTACATCACCATCTATTCGGCGAGAGGGGCCGAGCATGAAGAGCGCCCCTGCCACCAGTCCTGAGGTTTCATTCCCATTGCCTCCAACTGAGAGTGAACAATAAAGAAAGATGATAAGGAGGTCTTTGGGAGCATTCTAAGCAATTTGGAGAAGGATGGGTGGTTACCTAAAGCTGAAGTAGTGAACCAGCCCCTATCGTTGGAGGAGAAGTTGGTCGCAGCGTCGAAAGGGATGGTGATGATGAAAATATGGTAACGCATTATGCGATGCATTTCTTAGGTTATGTGTTTTCTCATGCGTCGGTGGTCATGCGTTGGAAGGGAAAGTATGCGTTAATCTTATATGCAATGACAATGCGTTCCTGTCACAAGTTTTCTTGTGCTCTCGTCAAATATAACGAGATTGCAAGTTTCTCGAGTGATCTGAGGTCGAACTCAGGGACTTGTAGCTAAATGTTATGCGGTAATGTGTTTGCAGCAAAGAATAAAAGAATTTGAGGTTGAAAGACTATGCACTACTCCTACTCCTAACTAACAGATTAAGCGGTGGAAGTATGACTGAGAGGTAGAGACACGACAACTATTAGCGCGTAGTAAAATGCATGAAAAACTAGATGAAATAGCAAGGATGTCTTCACTGCAACAGCTTAACCGCAAGGGCAACCCCAGCTAATGCAAGCTATGCGATCATGCTATACACACACTTGACAAAGATGCATGCAATGTGTAATGGCAAACGGAGCTTATTCCTAAGTCTCTATTTTTGCTTATGTGATTCTAATCCAACTTTCTCAAGCCTAGATTCTAACCTAGCTCTCTCAAGTCTTAGGTTCTTTCTTTAGACTCTCTCTCGAGCAGATCTAAAGGAGTAACGGATGCATACATAAGACAAGGTAATCACATAAACTTGATTAACGTAAGATTGTTACTATCTCTAGTGAACACTTGCTTACATTGCTTAATGCGATCAACTACTTACCCTCCCAGGCAGTTAGTTGTTGCTAATTTTACTCATAGACAAGCATTGTGTCCACTTATAGACAAGCATTGCTACAACTTCACACTAAGAAAATAAGGTTTTCTTACAACACTCGCGCAACGCACACCTCCCAGTGGTTTGTTACATGCTTCATGTTCCTATGTCGTATGATTAAGTATGCGATACTCTAGCAATCTTACTTAGTGATGCAATGAAAGTAAAAGATGCTAAGTAAATGAAGATGGAGATGGAATCGAAGAAAAATATAGAAATGCATTCATCACAAAATGTATTGATTTCTTAAGCCAAAATCTAATACAATATAAAGATAGAAAAGAAATGGAGGGTCAGATGGAAGCAATGTCTTGCTTCCATTAGATGTGTGTCAAAGCTGCCGGTGGTGCCATGGATGGGTGGTGGAGTAGACTCTCTCGAGCTCTAACTTCGGCAAAGGCTTCGGTCATCACTCGGAATGATTACGAGGATGAAGAACTCTCAAGACTATCTTCTCATGCTTTGGTCTGGATCACAAGGATCCAACTGAAGGTAGGAAAAACTTTGATGATTTAAAGTTCTGCTCAACGGCTTCTATTTATAGAGCTTGATTGCCGAGCATTAAGACCTGCTCTGAATCTGACATTTGCGGCGTGATGGTCCTTCTCTGAAATTCTGCATCCATCGGCATGGTAGGTGAAATGTCAACATCACCTTTTTTATACTCTTGGGGTACGCGTTCATGCTTGGTTTTCAGAGTATCAATGCATTCCACCACTTTTGCGCTCATCCCTCTATTATGGTTATTATTTTGTAGCCGCAACTTCTATGCGATGAACGCATGTGGTTAACGATCGCAACATCCATACGTCGAACGTATGCTTTTGCCTCATGCGATCGAAAGATTCCCCGCATGCGGTCATCTTCACAATAACCTGGCTTCCGTGCATGCGATCGATTTCTGCGTTTGCTACAAAAATAAACAATTGAACGCATATTAATGCATAATAGTGGGTTAGCCGAGATTCTTAACTGCTCGACACAAGCTCGTTTTCTCATGAATTCTTAATATAATCTCCGCATATTCTACTTAATATTTCTCATAATTCTAAATAAAAGGCCTATAAGGACGTGCATTTCTGCCCATCATCAGATGGCCCTTGTGATCTTGGGTAGAGCAGCTCGCAAAAGAGATGGAGAAGGAAGTAACGAAAGACCACTGACAAGAAGAACAACGGGCAGAAGATGATGAAGAGACTCAGAGAGAAAAAGAAAAAAAAAGAAAAGCGGAGAGTCGAAAGGAGGCAACGCATGCATGAAGAGAGGCGTCTGAGAAAGGAAGAAGAATGAAGGCAAAGGGCTGAGAGCCCTGTAATCGAAGGAGACTCCACCACCGCAAGGGTGGAAAAGGGGATGTCAGCGTAACCAGAACCAACATCACATCAACAATCCTCATTACCACATCAACGATTAGTTGCGTCGGGGGCTCAACTCCGAGGTTTGGATGAAAAGGAAGATCTTGAAATCGTCCTGCTTATACGGCGTCGCCACCTGCAGGCCGAAGTAAGGAAGCAGAGGAATGCACCACAAGGGTCCACAATGGATCAGAAGTAGTAGAATGCATAGAGAAGGAAAAAGAATAAAGGAAGAAAGAATTGAAGGAGAAGATGGCACAGGCATGCCAAATCATCGCCTCAGCCGATTTGGCTAGAAGGCTTCACGATGAGGAGGTTCACCGTGTCAAAGCAATGGTGGAGGAGGAAGAGAAGAAAAAGCTCGAAGACGAGCAGCGCATTACGCTCACCGCCAAGTAGCTTGAAAAAGAATTGCAAAAAGAAGAAGAAGTCGAAAGGAAGCAGAAGGTTGAGAAGGAGTTGCGCAGAATAGACAAAGTGCAGTACAACATTAAGTTGAAAAGAAAAGAAAAAGAAGAATGGGAAAGGGAAAAAGAAGAGTAGGATAAGGAAAGGGCACGCGTCAAACGACAAAGGACCCGCCTTGTGACCGCTCAAGAAAAAGGAAAGGAAAAGGTGGAAGGCAGCAAGTCTTCGCTGGCTAGATGGTGCCCAAAAGCCAGAAAAGAAAATGATGACTTACTGATGGAGATGGGCTTCTTCCCTGCACTGGCCCCACTACTAGATTTCATCGTCAGCATCATGGTTGAGCTTGGATGGGACACTTTCTATCAATGCCCATCCATAGTAATCCCAAAGGTAGTGCGGGCCTTTTATCAAGGCAGGCTCCATGACATCGAGAATGTGGTGATCATCGACGAAAGGGTAGTGCCATTTAGCATCAAGGACATCAATCAGCTTTATAAGTTAAAAGAATTCCCGGAAGCACCCGACAACAAGCTGATTGACGATCCTACTGAGGAACATATGAAGAACGCATTGAGAATATTGGCACAACCAGGAACCACTTAGATGGTGTCCCTAACTAGCATTAGGACCCTTGCATCTAACCGTCTGCTGCCAGAAGTGCATCTATGGGTCTACTTTGTGAAAAAGAGGCTCATCCCAACCACTCATGACAAAACAATTTCAAGGGATCGAGTTATGGTCGCATATTGCATTGCGCGTGGCATCCCGATCGATGTAGGCAGATTAATTGCGAGGCAAATTAGAAGCTATGTAGGCTACATTAGGGGTTAATACTTCTTTCCATGGACTATCTTCAGCCTCTGCCTATCTGTAGGCACTGGCATCGAGGACAAGCCTATGCCAGAAGTCCATGGTTTCATTAGCACTAAAATCCTGAGAGTTCTTCTCAAGGATTCACCTTATTGCTCTAAGCCTCCACCAAAGTGTCCCCTCATCGATCTTAATGCACCGCAACCGCCAAGACCCAGATGACAGCAATGTAATAACAAAGGCAACGAAGTTATCCAAGGCAGTGCATCGCATCAACCACCTAATGAACCTTTCGAAGAGCCGTCATCTTTAGTCATTCGACCACCAAGCCCCACTATTGATCCCCTTTCCCCTCTTCCCGATCATCTTACCAACCTTCTTCTTGTCCCTAACTCTGGCCCCCCATCACCAGCAACATCCAATAGCCATCCCTCACCAGCCCACCAATCTCTTAGGGCTTCGCCACACATTGATGACCCACACGGTTTGGGTGCTAGCCCTTCCACTCAGCCCCAAATCGATGCAGGTGAGACATCGATGGCACCTCCTCCCATCGCATCCATTGTTGCTGCCCTTGATGACATGTGGGGATTCTTAATCCAAGAACTCTTCTCCTTCTGCCAAACCCTCACGGAGCTATGTGAAAGCAACATAGAGTTGTGTCAGGCGATGATTAACATACAATGCAACATCTTCACCCTTACTCCAACTTCTTAACCGCATATTTACATGGCCCCGTGGTTCCTCCCCATCTGCGACAGCCACTTTACTTTCAAAAGGCGCCGCCCGGAGCTCCGCAACCTCCACCCCACAATGGTCCCTCAACTTAAGTCTAAATTTGGGGGTGTATTACCTTCCCTACCTTTGTATTTTCTTCCTTATCTTTTGAAATTTTTGTGTTTGCAGTTATTACTATCTTCTGTATTTCCTTATCCCTTGTGCTTGGTCTCTTTGTTTATCTCATCCTTTGTCAATTCAATGCTATATTTTCTTTTTCTTCTTTTGCGTTGTTTATTTACGCTACTATGATGAGTATTATACGTAATTTCTTTACATATCGCATGTTCTGCCTAACACTCAAACAATTCTTCGCAATAGTTTCAACTTTACCTTCTCTAGTACAAGCCTATGCTCAAACCTTCTTTTCAAAATTTTGACCAAGTGTTTTGTCTCTTATTTCCAAACTGCTATGAGGACCTTGTAAGCCTCTAAATTTGGGGGTGGGAAGGGTCTGAGCAGATGCGATCATCTTTAAGTAACAAAAGGGGGGAGGGGGGAACCCAAATAAAACTCCACTATGAGCGCAAGGGAAAAAACCAACCTGATAAGAGTTAAGTCGTGAAAGGAACCTGTTCGTAGTTGGATACTTCGCATGACACCCGTGCAGATAAGCCAAAATGAAGGTAGGTTGTCAGGATCGAAGCAACCAAAAAGAATAAAAAGGAAAAGACAACTCCACTGTCCAGCTAAAGTAAAAACTTGGCCAAGGGACAAGAGTTGAAGTTGAGCTTGGTACACAACCGAAGTTGGATGTTCACATGACACCCGTGGGAGCAAGCCAAAATGAAGAATGTAACCATGATCAACGATCTCTAATATATGACGCAAACCAGGCTATGACATAAAAGGTGCATTCCATTTTTACAAGAAAGAGAAAACGTCTTTTCGAAACAAGAAGGGAACTTTGAACAAGAAATTCGTCTAAAGTAAGATAAAAGTAGAACATTCTAAAGAAATGTTCAAAGGATAGAAAGAACAAGTGATTTTAAGAAATTATGTAGAGGAATAGCATTTTGAGTAGCTGATCGGTGCAAAACAATGACTTAGTATTTAAGCTGAATTGCCTTAGTATAGGATATGCTTGAGTATAAGCATACTTCTAAATTTGAGAGTGTGATAACTTGTAGAAATACAAGTTATTTATATTAACTTACCTAGAATATGCGGCAATAGGAAGGAAAAGTTGTGCCGAACGTAGTAAAATTGGCTTAGAAACGTGAAGATTATAAAAGTATCACAAACATACCTGCTGACCGCATTGCGAGAGCAAAAAAGAATGTCCAAACCTTTGTTTTGCAGGTAGTAGGTATCACTACATGTGGCGATTGCTCATGGACAAAAATATCAACGCATTCTCGGGGATTTCTGAAATCGTACACCTTTTTCTGATGTACGGCCTGACAAATGGAACGTGGAGCAGAGGGACATTCCCACCAATCGCGACAAGAAAAACTAACTTTTCAGAGTCGGACCATTGAAGCAAGAGGTGCTAAAATCTATAAATAGCAACACTCAACACAAGGACTAGAAAAAAAAAAGACGAAAAAGAAGAGGAAAAATAGCAAAAAAAAAGTTATGTGCAAGGAACACTCTTCTCCCAAGAACTCTCCTGAGAAGGAAGTTCTCTACCTCATTCCTCTACTCATCCAACGCACCAGCAAGCAAGCAACTCTGATCGGGATCCGTGCCAAGACATTGACACGCAGCTCTCGACTGTTCTTCCTTTCTGTTCATCGTTTGTTGTTCATTTTCTATCTATCATTCATATCTCTGTAACAAACGATTTACCTTTACCAATTAATATCACTACCATGTTCATCTTCATCTCTTTGTTCACCATTATCCATTCATCCTTCATTTCTTACACCATGAGTCACTAAACTTCTAGGGTGTGGGGAAATGATTGAGTGAGTGAGTCAATCCATGTTGAAGATTTCAGCTAAGTTTATTTAATGTATGCTCAATGGCATCTTCACCTGCGAGAGCAAAAGTGAAGATGTTAATCCACCTCTCGAAAGAAGGGTGATAGAATACATTAACTAAAGCAAGAAGTATTTCTAGAGATGGAAACAACCTTGCGTTTGGAAATGTTCGTCCCTGATCATCGTGGAAATATGGTGATGCAGGCGATCACTGAGAAGTGTAAGCCAAGGGAATACGAAACCTTAGTTGCATCCTTAACTGGATTGAAAAACTTGCGATAATCTTTTTGCCTAACCCATTTCACTCTGTGTTTCTATCCATAAGACTTGCCATCACATTCACTCATGCACACCTTGCACAATTTCAGCTTTATTTGTTACCTGTTTGTTCATTTACCATCGCATTTTACTCTCTAGCACTTCACAATCATAATTTGTTTACAGTCACACATATCACTTCATTATCGCACAAACATCACAAATCCCCACATTTGACTTCAGATCATTTTGAGAAACTCGCGGTGGAATTATACTTGGCTTCATCGCGAGAAAACTTATGACACGTATAACACTATCTGAACGCATCAATTGCTATTTTACAGTAAACTCTGTAACATCGTATATATCATCTATCAGCGTGATTAAGACATCGCATATCATTTTTACATTGGCATTCTAAAAAGAACATCAGGTAAGAAGATAAAAACACTACGATCTGATCGTGATGGAGAGTATATGGACCTCTAATTCTAAAACTATATGATAGAACATGGCATTGCATCCCAACTCTCGGCCCCTGGTACACCTCAGCAGAATGGTGTATCAGAAAGGAGAAACAGAACCTTGTTAGACATGATTCGGTCTATAATGAGTTATGCTTATCTTCCAGACCCGTTTTGAGGTTTTGCAATGGAGATTACATGTTATATCCTGAACAACATTCCCTCGAAAAGTGTTTCTGAAACACCTTTTGAGTTGTGGAGAGGTCGTAAAGATAGTTTACGCCACTTTAGGATTTGGGGCTGCTCAACACATGTGCTAGTGACTAAACCAAAGAAGTAGGAACCGCGTCTGAAGGTTTGCCTCTTTGTAGGTTACTCCAAGGAAACAAGAGGTGGATACTTCTATGATCCAAGTGAGAACAAAGGGTTTGTTTCTACAAAGCGCTTTCATTTCAGTGATGAGGTCGCAAAGAGGGAAGTAGGGCTCCTATTGACTAAAGGTGGATTCTTTGCTTTCCTTTAGAATGAAAGTCGCTATTCAGCCCCTACTACTGATTTTTGACTTTGTTTGATTCAAAAGGCGAACAGCCCCCCCAACTAGTCGTATGAGGTGGGGTGTTTGTGGTAAGCTGTTTTGGATATGAGGAATTCCTAAAAAAAAGGCAAAGTCCGGTATTTGACGAAGATCTTTCGATCAATAGATAGGATTTAGTGTTCGATATAGGGGATAGGATCCATGCTATCTTCTTGGAAGAAGATCACATCTGGGGTCATAAACCATGGAGTAAACTCGTTTTGTAAGCAATTTCTAGTGAGACTGTTGAGGGTTCAACAAGAGTTGTTGAATAGGCTGACAGATCAACAAAAGTTGTTGAGGTCAGTACATCTAGTCAACCAGCTCAAGAGTTGAGACTGCCTCGACGTAGTGGGAGGGTTGTGAACCCACTGGATCACTACATGGGTTTGATTGAAGCCCAAAACGTCATTTTGAATGATGAGGTCGAGGATCCATTGTCTTTCAAGAAAGCAATGAAGGATTTTGACAAAGATGAATGGGCTAAAGTCATTAACCAAGAAATGGAATCTATGTACTTCAATAATGTCTGGGAGCTTGTTGATTCGCCTGATGGGGTAAGACCTATCGAGTGTAAGTGGATCCGCCTGATGGGTTATACCTAGGTTGAGGGTGTTGACTATAAGGAAACTTTCTCACCTGTTGTCATGCTCAAGTCTATCAGGATTCTCCTATCAATAGCCACATTTTATGATTATGAAATATGGTAAATGGACATCAAGACTACCTTTCTTAATGATAATCTTGAGGAGACCATCTATATGACTAAACCAGAGGGGCTCATAGTTCCAGATCAAGAGTAAAAAGTTTACAAGCTTAATAGGTCCATTTATGGGTTGAAACAAGCATCTCGATCGTGGAACATTAGATTTGACACTGCGGTCAAGTCGTTTGGCTTTGATCAGAATGTTGATGAGCCTTGTGTTTACAAGAAGATCATCAACAACTTAATAGCGTTCCTAGTACTATATGTGGATGATATCCTACTCATTGGGAATGATGTAGGGTATCTGACTAACATTAAGAAATGGCTAGCTGCCCAGTTCCAAATGAAAGATTTAGGTGATGCGCAGTATGTTCTAGGGATCCAGATCATTCGGGATCGTAAGAACAAATAGTTAGCCCTGTCTCAGGCATCGTACATAGATCAAATGTTGATCAGGTACAGGATGCAAGATTCCAAGAGGGGTTTATTACTTTTCAGGCATGGAATCGTTTTGTCTAAGGATCAATGTCCTAAGACACCTCAAGCAGTTGAGGAGATGAGATGGATTCCCTATGCTTCAGCTGTAGGAAGCTTAATGTATGCAATGTTGTGTACCAGACCCAAAATTTTCTATGCAGTAGGGATTGTTGGTCGGTATCAGTCCAATCCAGGATTTGATCATTAGACGACGGTCAAGACGATCCTTAAGTATCTTCAGAGAACGAGGGAACTACATGCTCGTGTATAGAGATAAGGATCTGATTCTTATAGGATACACAGACTCTGACTTTTAGACCGATAGAGATTCTCGCAAATCAACATCGGGATCAGTGTTCACTCTAAATGGAGGGGATGTAGTGTGGCGACGCATCAAGTAAGGATACATCACGGACTCCACTATGGAAGCCAAATATATAGCCGCTTTTGAAGCAGCTAAGCAAACTGTTTGGCTGAGGAAATTCCATTCAGATTTGGAAGTTGTTCCAAAGATGGATTTTCCTATCACACTTTATTGTGATAACAGCGGGGTTGTGGCAAATTCGAAAAAGCCTCAAAGTCATCGTCGGGGTAAGCATATAGAACAAAAATACCACTTGATTAGGGAGATTATGCAGCAGTGATGTGATAGTCATGAAGAATGCGTTAGAGCACAACGTTGTTGATCCCTTTACAAAGGCTCTCACAACTAAAGTGTTCGAGGGTCACCTGGAGAGTCTGGGTCTGCGGGATATGCGGCAAGTGGGAGATGATACTGGGGTATGCCCTAGTTTATTGTATGTTGTACATGTTTTATATTGTATTGTACATTAGTCTTTCGAGGCATTAAGATAAGTGAGAGATTGTTGGGATTGGTATCCTAATTCTCCCAGAGTCTTGTTGTTTGTAATTATACACATTTTTTTATGAATAAAATAATTATTATTTCATTATGGCATTTACTCATATCCAATAAACAAAGCTCCATGGTTATCTTATGTAAACTTAATCATGTATATGTGATATAAGTAGATCATGACTTAAGTGATAACCTAAATAGGTCTATAGTATAAGTAGTAAGGTGGGATACCTGATCTTGGTAACACTACGGATACGACCCGCATTGGAGAGGTTTGCAAGTGTTGTAAACTACTACAGATGATAGATCCTGGCCATTCATGTGGAGACATGCGAGCGGGGGTGTCCTGTATAAAGAGTTTGTATAAGACCGGACCACGAAATGACTAGACTCTATATATAACGCCGTTGATACTAGATACTTACATCTCACCTAGAAGACCATAGGTGACATGACCTCAATCCTGAGTGTTTTAGTAACTTCTACCTTTGAGGGCGGTCCTTTGATTAGTATGGGTGAGAGTGGCCAGATTGTCAACTTAACATGCCTACCTTTTTGGGGGCTTGTCTGATTTAGGAGCTGGGAACTCAATACACAAGATGGAATTCACTCCTTTCCCGAAGTAGGGATAAGTAGAGAGATTGCTCCCTTAAGGGATGATTCCGGGGCTTGAACATAGTGATCACAACTTCTCTTTGGAAGAGAGGACTCAGTCATAGTAGGACTATGGCTTATGTTCATTAGAGGGATCAGTGGTACTTAAGAAGTTAGATGTAACTACAGGGGCATAATAATTATTGGTCGAGCTGTACTTATGAGTGATCTGTGAAGGGTTGTCGCATTGTTGATTGGTTAAGATGGACACATAATATATCTGTGGTAAGGAGAGTTCAGCTATCGATCTTTAGTGGCCTGCCTGACAGTTAACGGATGGTGGATCTCGTGACTAAAGAGTTTAGTCAGTTATTCACGTACCGTTGGAGCTTCAAGCTACAGGTCCATAAGGTCTCCTAGCTAGCTCAATGGATTCAAGTTGAGGATCAGTTCTTAGTGTTGATTTGAAATGTTCAAATTGAAAAGAGGTATTTCGATTACATGATATAATCAGTATGGTGTATGAGATACATCAAGTGGAGGATTAATGTAAATGAGATTTACATTAAGTGTGATGACATAGAAAATATGTTTCATGAAATGAAATATTAAAACTATAGGTTATAAATATATTATGGTAAGTTAGTTATCATTTATATATATAATAATATAATTACGAGATAATTATCTCTTTTTCTCTAATAACCAATTGAGTGGGAGGTTATTGGTGGTTTCATGATAACCGTGAGTTAAAAGGAAAAATATTTTCCTAATTTTAGTAGGTGAAAAAAATAAGATTTGCAAAATTGTGATTTGAGATTTCCTCTCTCGGAAATACTCGCGGAGAGTTGTCAAGTAAATTAGATTTACTAAGCGACAGCTTAGAGTTAGCTAAACGATCGTGGAGTGTTAGTAGGCGATAGACACTCAGCTAAGCGATGAGTTAAACAATCGCATAGCTTTTGCTAGACGATCACTTAGCTTTTGCTAAACAATTGGGCATCGACCTATATGATAGGTTCTTCCATCTCCCACTTGCTCAATCATTTACACGATTATTGTTCCTCCATTTTTCTGCCTCAAACCAAGTCCACACAGAGCCCACCCTCTAGATTCTCACACAGAGAATACCAAAGTAGCCTTCTTGGTGGTGTCATACTCAACTCGACACTATCGAGATCCTGTGGAGGCCGTTTATGTTGTTCGGGGTGTTTGTGACCTTGGCGATCATTGAGTTCGAGTGCGTGGTGTTCGTGCAGTGTAGTGATCGTGTTGGATGAGCGTTCATGTGTTGCTATGTTGCAGTGATCGAGCGTTCGTGATCAAGGAGCTTTATGATGAGTCTGCAAAAGTGTGTTACTCTTGTCCTTAATCATATGTATAATATGTTGTAATTTCTGTATTTAATGCATAACCATATGTTTTTTTTGAGACAGTAATTGTAAAGTTCATATACGATTGTAATTTTGAATGATTTTTCCATTGCTCATGGAAATATTCATATCCAATTTTCTTCAGGGCCTGCTTCATTAGCAAAAGTTGTTGATGGAAGTTCATCTAGTAGGTTAGTTCCACCTCAAGAGTTGAGGGAACCTCGACGTAGTGGGAGGGTTGCAAACCCACCTTTTCGGTATATGGGTTTCACTGAAATTCTAGCTATGGTAGCCGATGGCGAGGTTGAGGATCCATTGTCTTATCATAAGGCAATAGAGGATATTGACTGGGATGAATGGGTCAAAGCCATGGATCTCGAGATGGAGTCTATGTATTTCAACTCAGTATGGGATTTTGTAGATCAACTTGATGAGGTAAAACCTATAGGTTGTAAATGGATATACAAGAGAAAACGGGGTGCCGATGGGAAGGTGCAAATCTCAAAGGCTAGACCTGTGGGAAATGGTTATACCTAGGTGGAGGGAGTCGACTATGAGGAGGCTTTCTTGCCTGTTGCCATGTTGAAGTCTATCCACATCCTCCTGTCCATTGCCTCATATTATGACTATGAGATGTGGCAAATGGACGTCAAAACTGCCTTTCTGAATGGTATCTTGAGGAGACCATTTATATGATGCGGCCCAAGGGATTCATGGCGCAAGGTCAAGAGTAAAAGGTTTGCAAACTGAATCGGTCCATTTATGGGCTGAAACGGTCGTCTCGATCTCGGAACATTCGGTTTGATACTACGATCAAATCGTATGGCTTTGACCAAAACGTTGATGAACCTTGTGTCTACAAAAAAAAAATCATCGACAGTTCAGTAGTTTTTCTAGTATTATATGTAGACGATATCTGACTCATTGGGAATGTTGTAGGTCTACTGACATCAGTTAATAACTGGCTAGCTACCAAATTCCAAATGAAATATTTAGGAGAGACTCTGTTTGTTCTTGGTATTCAGATCTTTCGAGATCGGAAGAACAAAATGCTAGCGTTGTCTCAGGCATCGTACATAGACAAGATGTTGCTCAAGTACTCGATGCAAAACTCCAAAACGGACCTACTGCCTTTTTGGCATGGAGTTATATTGTCTAAGGAAATGTGTCCTAAGACACCTCAAGAGGTTGAAGAAATGAGACGGGTCTCCTATGCTTCTTCCATTGGCATTTTGATGTATGTGATGTTGTATACTAGACCAGACATCTACTACACTATGGGGATAGTCAGTAGATAGCAATCTAATTCAGGACAGGGTCACTAGACTGCCGTCAAAAACATCCTCAAGTATCTTCAAAAAATGAAGGACTACATGCTCATGTATGGATTTAAGGATTTGATCCTTACTTGATACACGAACTCTGACTTTCACACTAATAAGGACTCTCAGAAATCCACTTCAGGCCCAGTGTTCACTCTTAACGGAGGAGCTGTAGTCTGGTGAAGCACTAAGTAGGGATGCATCGCCGACTCCACGATGGAGGCCAAGTATGTAGTGGCTTGTGAAGCTGCTAAGGAGGCTGTTTGGCTTAGAAAGTTCCTGACTGATCTGGAAGTTGTTCCAAACATGTCTAGGCCCATCACTCTTTATTGTGATAATAGTGGTGTTGTGGCGAACTCCAGAGTGCCTAGGAGTCATAAGCATGGAAAACATATAGAGCGGAAGTATCATCTCATATGCGAGATAGTGCATAAAGGGGACGTGATAGTCAGGAAGATCGCTTCGGAGCACAACGTTGCTGACTCATTTACGAAGGCTCTCATGGCTACAGTTTTTTAGGGTCACCTTTAGAGTTTGGGTCTATGGGACCGCTCGCGGCTGGACTAGGGCAAGTGGGAGATTTTTGTAATGGGCCTTAGTGCCCTAGTTGATTGTTTTGTACTTGGTGACCCACTTGCTTTAAGACAAGTGGGAGATTGTTGGGATTGATGCCCTAAATTCTCGTAGGATCCTTAGTTTGTAAACCCCTATATGAAAAAACGCTTGTGATGTAATAATATGAGATATTTTCTTCATTGTTGTCTATGAAATATGAGATATTTTATTTATTTTACCACAAACCAATAAACTAAGATCCCTGGTTGTCATTGTAACTTAAGCATGTATGAGGAGACATACAAGTGGATCATGCCTTAAGTGATAACAAAAATGGTTTGTGGTATACGGATATAGGAGGAAAACCATATCCTTGTGACATTACGGATGCGGCCCCTTTATAGATAGTTACAAGTGTTGTGACGTGCTACAGATGGTCTAATCCTAATCATTCATGTGGAGATATGCGAGCGGGGGTGTCCTATACAAAGGAGTTTGTATAAGATCAGACCACGAAATGTTTAATTTCATTATATAACATCATTCATGAAAGAGACTTCATTTCACTAGGATGACCATAGGTAACATGACCTTAATCCTGAATAAGTTGGGAACTTCTGCCTATGAAGGCGGTCCTTTGATCTGCATGGGTGTGAGTGGCCAGATTTTTGACTCAAACCTACCACTTTGGGGATTCGTCTGATTGGGGAGTTGGGAACTTAGCTACACAAGATGGAATTCACTCCTTCCCCAAAGCAATGGTAAGTAGATAGATTGTTCAATTAAGGGCAGATTCTGAGGCTTGAACGATATGGCGCCACACACCTTCTCATAGCCTAAAAAGTGTCCACTCATAGTTAGACTATGATGTATTATTCATTAGAGGGATCAATGGTATTTAAGGAGTTAGATGTAACTACAAGGGCAAAATGATAAATTGACCCAACTATACTTACGAGCATCTGTGTAGGGTTATCGTGCTGTTGACTGATAATATCCAATGGATACAAAAAAATATCTGTAGTGAGAAGAGTGCAGAAGTTGGTTTTTAGTGGAGTGTACGGAAGTTAACGAATCGTGGATCTCGTGACTAAAGAGTTTAGTCAACTATTCATGTACCGTTGGAGCTTCAAGCTACAGGTCCATGAGGTCCCCTTGGTAGCTCAATGGATTCAAGTTGAGAATCAGTTTTTGGGTCAATTTGAAGTGTTCAAATTGACAAGAGGGAGTTTGATTATATATTATATAATTAAACTAGTTCAATTATATGTGATATGATTGACATGATGTATGAAATACAATATCTGGAGGAATTTGATATAAATATGATTTATATCAAGTAAAGGAGAGAAAGACTATGGTTTAAATGTTACATATGATGTGATATTGAAACTATAGGTTATAAATATAATATGATAAGTTCGTTATTATATTTATTTATAATTAAAACAATTATAGGATAATTGTTGGTAGTTTCTTCTTTAACTGTGCGTGAACGTGGGATGTTTAGTTTTCATAACTGAAGGATAAAATTAAAAATATTTTCATTTTGTAGAGAATCGCTTCATTAAGTACATTGTTAATCATTTAGCTCACGAGAGACTACACGACAACCTTCAAGTGTTTGTCTAAACGATCGTGCACACGCACCTTTGACTAAACAATCGTGTAGCATTTTACTAAACGATCGCATAGCAAGCAACACTAAACAATCGTGTAGCTTTTTACTAAACGATCGCGTGGCAAGTAATATTCACTAAACAATCGTGTAAACAATCAAGGCTAATTTTCTAAACGATCGTGTACCTGTTGTTCTATTAAACGATCAAGCACAAAGTCCATACGATAGCCAGTATACTCTCCTACTTGCTTGGTTGTTGAGTTTGATCGTTGTTTCGTCCAACCTTTACTAAATTCATAACAGAGTCCACACCTCCTGGATTCTCACTCCGAGAATACTAAAGTTACTGAGTGATGGTGTTCAAAAGGATACTTGTTCATGGAGAAGTTTGTTCGTGACTACTGAACAATTGGGTTGGTGTTCTAAGCGAAAGCGAGAGGTAGTTGTTCCAAGTTCTTCACAAGAGCGAGAGATCTATGGAGAAGAGTTCTTCAAATGTAAGTCTCCCACTCTTTTTGTATTTAATTACTATGGCATGTCGTAATTTGTTAGAAAATGCATAACTTGTTTGTATATTTGTGAATGCTTGTAATTATGTCACAATGAATTTGGATCGATCGTGCTTCCACTCAAGGGTTCTCCTTGATAAGAGTTCCTTCATATATGTGTTCTACATGGGGAATACAATATTCACATGGCTCTCAAAAATTCAATCAATCGTAACTTTTTTGACATGTGAGGCAGAATATGTGGCAGCATCTTGGTGTATGTGTCACACAATTTGGCTAAGAAACTTATTGTGTGAATTAAATCTACAACAGCATGAGGCAATCGAAATATGAGTTGACAATAAATCAGCCATTGAGTTGGCAAAGAATCCGGTCCATCATGAAATGAGTAAGCACATTGATGTCCAGTTTCATTTTATTAGAGAACATGTAAAGAATGGAGAAGTGAAAATGATTCACGTTTCAAGTCATGATCAAGTAGCTGATATTTTTACAAAGCCTCTACCAACAGCTTTGTTTGAAAATTTAAAAAAGATGATCGGAATGAAGGACTTAAAAGATTTGAATTTAAGGGAGGAATTTGTTGAGCATTAAACTCAAATTGTCAGTTTTTGGGTGAATTTTAGCAGGCATTTGGAAGGTCAAACGATGTCTAAATTAACGGATTTTGATGCCCCAAATGTGTACTTTCTGATGGTTTAAGTCTCAAGTTGTTTGGAGTTTTCCAACAAAAGTTATGACAGTTTGAGTAACGAAGGGTCAAGAATTACTACAACTTTTGAAATTCTATATTAATTATTGTAATCTCTTTAATTTGCTTTTATTAGTGATTTATTGAAGGAATTTAGGGAAACACTTTGTGAGACTATATATAGCGGTATTGTAATCTTTGCCAAGATAAGATTGAAAAAGAAATCAATAGAAGATTGAGTATTAGTGTCCATACTTTATTCTCTCTCTTCAATAAAAAGTTCCACCACTCAAATAATTTTGTTTTTTTTCGATTTCTTATTGTCCATTGTTTAAATTTATCTAGTTTGGAGTAGTGGGCCTTTAAATTTTTAGTGTTCTTGGCCGGGCTGATGCCAGATTCAGAAATAACTACCTCACTCGTAGCAATTTTTAGTGTTGCTAACATCTAGAGGAAAGTGGAGAGGAATAGATGTAACAGATCATGAAAATAAACAAAACCAGCTGCTTGTCTAGCTAACTACTACATTACACTATTCCAAAGACACAAAGACATTATTGGATAAAGGAAATTTTGTTAATTGTTGATTTGAGTTCAAACTTCGAATACCAACATCGTCTCAATGGGGTATCGAATTTTCAACAGTAACCTATGTTTTTTGTGAAGGAGGTTTGAGTGAAGCTTTTGTAGCTTAGCAATGGAGTGTGTGAATGAGAGGAAGTCTTGTCAATTTTGTTTCCTTTTTGACTTGAGATGATTTCTTTTTTCTCTTTTATAGTAAGGTATATTTGTATGGAGATTTTTCTTTAGGGGAATACTTGGGTGAAGTATCATTTGTATGTGTCCCTTTTAATCTTAACCAAGGAAAAAGAGATTAAAAAATGTCTCTATTTTAGAAAAAGACAAATTTGTCACGTAACAACTTGTGATTGGACATTTGTATGGACGGCACAAAATATGTACATTTGGGATGCACCCAAATATTTTTCTTAATAAATAAATATTTTATTGAATAAATGAAATAAGGAAAAAAAAAATACAATACTTTTAGGTGATTATAATAAAGATCTCAAATTGAAGTTTGAAAATGATAAACTAAAACAACGAAAGGGGTACGGTGTTTATTTTGTAATAATAAAAGACGATCAAAATAGGATAAAAAATCCTTGAAAAGATAGTCATTGTGTTCACCCCACAAAATCCAAAAAATCACCTGCGAAAGAGCTAACCAAATTGTGTCCTCTTCATACCACCAAAAGGATAACTCACCGATAAAGAAGTAAAAAGATAAAAAAGTATTATCAAAACACAGAAACGACCATCTGAAAGCCTTCAAATTAATATATTAGAAACGTGATGCAAAAGATCAATGCATAAACAGATGAGCTAGAGACTCAATATGTGGTTAGCACATATAGCACCAAGAAGGAGAAAAGTATATTTATGGCATTTTCCTTTGCAAAGGACCAACAAAATTAACAGCTCCAAGACTTTACTCTCAAAGAAAAATTTTGACTTTCTGAAGATAATGATCCTTCTAAATAACAATATAAAGATCCTTCAAAAGAGAATCAACTATACCCAATCAACCATGAGGGATTTAAAAGACTTAGAAGGAATATATATATATATATATTTATATATCAAACAATCCATATGCGAAAAATATCACTTGACTTCTTATAAACTTTTTACAACTATTTGTGAAGAAGAAATTTGTTGAAATGTCGGATAGAAATTGAAATTTCATATGGTATATAGGAGAATATGTGGTTTCTACTCCAAAAAAAGTTATACTCTTATATACATTTAACGAATTATAAACCGTTAAGTATCGAGACTTTAAAAAAAAAAACATGAATGTTGAAATTTTGTTATTGAAACTTGTGAGTCGAAGATTTGTTGAATGGAATTTTATGCTACATTGATTTCTTTTTCTCGAAATTCACGAATTTTGAAAGATATGTTTTTCTTGCATTTGTCAAAATTAGTAAATGGGTGTTTGGCCGTTAAATTGGATTGGGTTGGGTTGGTAAAAAAAACTCATCTACCATTTGATTCATCAATTATTAAAAAGGTTTATTATCTCGTTATTCATGTTAACTCATATTTCTCATCTCGTTATTCGAATCAATTCTCCCAATTACTCTCCTCCTATAATACAACTCAACTCAACTCTGCACCTCCTATAATACAACTCAACTCAACTCTGCACGTCAAATGCTCCTTAGATGAGTATAATGAAAATTGAGCCAAGGGTAATAATTGATTTACAATAACTAAGTTGAAAGTATGAGATGATATATTTTCCTTTGGATCAAAAGTACTATATAATTTTTATAGGTGGCATTATTGTAAGTTTACAATAAAGAAACAAAAAGTACAAAAACAATTTTTCTTTTTATTAAAAACACTTGTGGCGACTCTACTTTTATTATTTTTTTATAGTTTTTATTTATTTCCTAGTTTCAAACTTTTATACTTTTAATCCTTAAATTGGGAGTTTGATTTCTCATTAGATTTCAAAATACCACAATTTTAGTCTTGAAATTTGAGTTTTATTTCAATTTATTTCATAAGTTTCAAGATTTACCCTCTTAACCTCAATTTTTCATGAAAAGTTCATTTTAATATTTAGCATTAATATCTATTAATTATTTTAAAATAATTATGAAGTGAAAGTTTAAAATAATTAAAAAAAATAGTGAAAACTTACCCATTTTTTATTTATGTCCATAATCACCCATTTTCTCACAAATTACTAAATGATGTGGAGATTTTTCCTTTTTTTTTTCCTTTTTTTTTTTTTTTTTTTTTTTTTTTTTTTTTTTTTTTAAGGAATCGAGCATAGCAAATTGCTAGTAACCCCTCTAAAATAATTTGACAAAAAAACAACAATAATAATAAACCATTTAAGAACAACTGAACTACTTTTCATGACGGTACTTTTTTTTTTCCAATCCATCCATTATTTTCTAATTCAATTCATGCCATAAAAAACATTTACCTTTTATCTTACTTTAATATTCCATTATATGTTAAATATATTACGTTTTAAGTGTATATATTACTTATATGTTCACATATATATATATTATTATATTATATGAACCCATAAACTAAATATAAGATAAATAATCAAAATAGATGTAGTATATATTCATGCCTATATATTACTTAAATATACAATAGTATATAAACATCTATGTTTAAGATTAATATATTGCATTATATTATGGATATATAATGATTTCTATCTAACTTAGATATACATGGTAATTCTCAATAAAAGAGAAAATACAAAAAATTTGAAACTTAAGATTATGTGGTGAAGAAGATGTGGAGAGAAATCTAGAGAGAGAGAGGAAAATAGTGGTGGATGTATTAGGGTTCCAACTACAGTTACAAAGGGATTGAAAATGATTTAAATACTCAGCTGTAGGCCCAATGGGCTTTTTCATAGAAAAAGATTAAACCTAAGCTAATTAATAAATGCTATTATAAAACATTAAATAGATGAAATACACTTTAGGTTTACGAGATTTGAGGTTGGTATTTATTTGGGAGAAATTGCCAGTTTTGACCCAAAAAGTTTTTTTCCATCAAAAGTGACATCATTTTTAAAATCTTTTTTTTTAATCTTTTTTTCCAACTTTTCAGACTTAAGTGAATGGATCTACCACATAAAAATACAATTTTGCCCTTCAATTGAATTCAAAAAGATAAATCTTATCACAAAAACTTCATCTTTCCGTGGAAGTTAGGGTTTTGTACTTCTTCTTCTCGTTGAGTTTTCAACCATTGTTGGATTCTCTTGCAAAGACTCCCCTACCTCTATAAAAAAGACTCATCTTTTGTGGTCGTTGGATGTCTTCGGTTCTTGCTTCACCCAATTTGAATTTTGACAAAAGGTACACAAGTACCTCTTCCACTTTCTACAAGTACCTCTTCCATTTTCTTTCTTTCTAAATGATTAATCGATTCTATTGTTTATAGGGGGAATCTGTGTGATTTTTGGTAGGAATGTGTAGTGAAAAACCCAAAACTCTTTTTATATCAATGACACATTTGCCATTTCATCCTTTGAACTTTAACGAATTTAAAAGAACCTATAAAATATGTAGGGTAAGGGGTAAATTCTCGTCTGGGTTTGATTTCGCATTTCTTGGGTGTATTGAACTTCACGAGACAAATATCTCGTAAATTTGTTGCGAATATTTGTCTTGTGAAGTATTTGCAACAGTGGAAAGTTTGTAAAATAGCTTGAAAGTTCTCTGTCGTTTGTCTCATAATGCTATAAGTTTGTCTAGTAAAGTTACTGGATGAGACAATAGACAGAAATCAAGTCAACTTTATGAGAAACTTGTCAGTCTTTTTGTCTAGTAAAGTTGAGTTGATTTCTATCTTTTATCTTGTGAATCTCGTGAAGTAACTTCACAAGACAAACTTATAACTTTACGAAACAAACAACAGACTATCTTATTTGTCTTAAAATGTTGTAAGTTTGACTTGTGAAGTTACTTCACGAGACAAAAGTCTTACTTATGAACTCAACTTTACGAGACAAAAGACTTACTTATGAACTCAACTTTATGAGACAAAAGACAGTCTATAGTCTCGTAAAGTTGAGTTGATTTATGTCTTTTGTCTCGTGAAATAACTTCACCAGAAGTTTAGAAAATTACGAGACAAACAATAGAGAGCACAACTCAAGCTATTTTACAAACTTCACAAGTAAGTCTTTTGTCTCGTGAAATTACTTATGAACTCAACTTTATGAGACAAAAGACAGTCTATAGTCTCGTAAAGTTGAGTTGATTTCTGTCTTTTGTCTCGTGAAATAACTTCACCAGAAGTTTAGAAAATTACGAGACAAACAATAGAGAGCACAACTCAAGCTATTTTACAAACTTCACAAGATGTTGCAAATACACCCAAATAACTATTGATGATGGCTCTTTGGCTACTTTCTCGTGAAGTTCGTCCTTTTTAAGGGTATTTTCTTTCATTAGGGATTTTAATATTGTACCATGTTTTGTGACACGTATAGGTAATTATTATGGAGCCAAGGATCGAGTCAGCAAGATACTTTATGGCTTCGTTATCTTCATGTTCTCATCTGGTTAAGACCGATATAGTGATATGTATGAAGTTAACGAGGGTCCAGTTAGACATGTTTAGACAAACCATATTTAGGCCCATCTTAGATAGTACTCTCTCCCTCAATGGATAACTGATACATCACCTAATTCTCAGGGAGGTTGTGGATGATAGGCCAAACGCAATTTCTTTTAATCTATTTAGGTCTAGGGTGTCATTTGGTAAGGATGAGTTTGACCTCATCATTGGGTTTGTGGTACAGACGTGAGTGATGCAAAATAATGCTAACCTTACTAGGCTTAGAAACCTATACTTCAACAATAGGCCTAGCTTGAAACAAACTCAAGTTGACGAACATTTTCTTGCTATGGACTTTAAAAGTGACGAGGATGCAGTGAAAGTGACACTTGTTTATTTCATAGAGTTAGTCATGATGGGGAGGGAGAAGAAGCAGGTGTTTGACTATACCATCCTCGATATTGTGGATGATTGAGATATTTTTTGCAACTACGACTAAAGTAGTGTGATTTCATGAAAAAAAAAATCAATAGTCTTAAGTGAGCTTTCATCAATGCTATCGACCCAGCAGAACCCAGGACGTTAGTTAGATATAACCTGTATGGATTCCCATTCGCTTACAAGTTAGTTCACATATGTATTCTATGTGTGCTTCCTTCTCCATTATCGCAAATTGTTTTTCATGATTTGATTCTATTTTCCTGTTTGTAGGTGTGGGCGCATGAGACGATTTCTTCGCTTAGAAATCTCGTGGCAACTCATACTAGTGAGACAATCATTCCATGTTTATCTTGATGGGAAACAAGAAACATCCAACATATGCCTTATTGGATAGAGATATTTTCAATCCAGGATGGGTAATAAACTTAAAATTCTTTTGATATATTGTTATGAGTTTATGTTGCTTATGACCCTAACTTGTCACATGCAGGGAAACCTCGTTATAACGGTACAACTAGTACCAACAGAGGACAAGGTAGCTCACATGTGCCGCATAGTTCCTGCCCTTGAAGTACATGTCCTCCCACTGAGGCCTATTGGTGAGGGTGATGATCGTCATGCTGAAGGTGATGCTGGCCACAATCAGGGTGATTGTGGCAACGAGGGTGGGGGTCATCTTCAATTATTTTCTCCTCTTAGTTCACGTTCTCCTCTCCTACACCATGCTAAAAAAAACCCTTCAACACGTACATTTTCATCTTCTATCTCATTATCCTCACTTATATTATGCCAAAACCCCCTATCTGCACAAAAATTATCCTCCTTACCGTATATTGAGGATGATGGATCATATCCTCAGGATTGTATGGATAAACAAAGAAGTTGTCATCTGATAGGCTATATGGAGCAACATTATTATCTAAGGGGGATTAGTGATGTAGCATAACCTTTTGGATAATTTTGTTCAAAGGAAGGTTGTGTAGGTTAATTCTTGGGTTAAATTATATGAAAAACTTGGTTGGTATGAGCAACTGGGAATCTTTAAGTCACTGTTGCCATATATAGGTTGGGACTTCATTGATAAATAGATAGGAGGCCTACATGCGTCTTCAACATTTAAAAAGAACCTAAATTCTTGTTCATTGTGTATCAAATACGTAGGTACCCTAGATCAAAAATGTATTAAACATCTTTGGGTGAGATTGTGATTGTTTGGATCAATCTAACTTAGATTATAAAACTCCAACTAGAAGTATTGAAAGCAAATGTCACCTTTTACGTCCAAACTCCCCAGTACCACATGCTTATTTTTGTTCATCATCGTTCCAAATACCACCTAACAAACAAACACACAAGGTATTCTACAAGTGAAGATAAAACTTATTGGCCGAAAGAAATGTATAAATAAATATTAAAAAAAAACTTAGGAGAAATTTGACTTAAGTTAACTAAGTCAACTTTATGAGAAAGTTGACATGGTCAACTTTACAACAAAGCTAACTTTCGTCAACTTTATGAGAATGTTGAGAAAGTTAACTTAGTCAATTTTACGAGAAAGTTGCCTTAGTCAACTTTACAAGACAGTTGCCTTAGTCAACTTTACGAGATAGTTGCCTTTAGCCAACTTTACATGAAAATTAACTTGGTCAACTTTACGAGACAGCTCGATTGGTTCAACTTCACGAAACAAAAGTTGAACAAAGGGGTTGTCTCATAAAGTTGAACCAACTCAACTTTCGTGTAAAGTTGGACAAAGTCATCTTCACGAAGAAGACGACTTCACGAGACATCTACTTTGAACTTTATGAGACAAATCACTGAACATCAACAATAACTTTCCCAATTCAATCATGTTCCAGTACTTTTTTATTTTTCAATTTTCTCTTTACTTTTTCTCCTAAAACGCAAGAATTTCATAGGTTATTGAAAACTTTCTTCAAAAAGCAGTTTTTTGGCTCCATTTTACAGACTTTCTGAACAAATAAAAGCTACATTTCAACATACCCATCTCTTTTAGAACTCTAAAAAAGGAAAGAAATTGTTGCTCTGAACTTGGGATCCTATGAAAAAGATTATTCTTCTAAAATTGGGACCCTCATGTAAAGCATTTTTATATTGAAAACAAAATGTGAAACTGATAATTGAAGTTTCTAATTTAAGATATGTGAGTTAGGTAAATTAGATAAGTTAGGTGATTTCATATTCAGGGCAATTAAATGACCATTTATTGAAAGGCAAAATTATATTTTTAGGTAGTGAGTCCCTCCACTTAAACACCGAAAAGTTGGAAAAAGAGGTTTCAAAAATAGATTTTAAAAATGTGGTTACTTTTGGGTCAAACCTGACAATTTTCTTTTATTTAGTCCATGAAATTTCAAAATAAACATTTTAGTCCCTAGTCCTAAATGGTCCTTAAGTTAATTTGACCTTAGTTAACTAACAAAAAAGTGATATGACATGTTGATTTGAAAATTGTTAAATGAGGTGACATATTGAGTTACAAACTTGGAAGTCGATAATATAAGTACTATGTCAATCGAGCTATGTTATTGGCAAAATCTAAGTTAATTAACAAATGATATTACATAACATTAAATGCTATTACATAGTATTAAATACTCTGAAGAAGACGTCCCATCGACATTTGAATTAAATGATGAAATGATTTTGAAAGACAATAAAAATAGATTGACGGGACATGATACAAAAGTTGTGAAAAATTTAGTGGAAAATATGGTTGAGGGAAATTAATGTGAATCATCTTAATAACCAAATGAAATTCAACGTGAAGACGCGGAGAAATGGGAGAATAATTATCACATAAAATCAATTTCTATTTTTAAAAAATAGTTAAAATCCTGAGGAAAATCATAGTACGATATAGGTGGCCCCACTTAATTCTCATTGATAAAATCGTGGAAATTTTCAAAATAATTGCTACTTATTTAAGAAAACAAATGAAATGACATAATTTATTAATGTCAATTCAAAAAAATTATAATTTATTAATTGTTGACATGTATTCATGAAGAGAGCCAGAATTTAGAAAATATACAGAAAATCTATAACTATTACAGATTTGAAAATTTGTGAAAATATAATCTTTTTCTAATCCATTGAGAATAAATTTTCATGGCTATTTGGTAATTATTTAGGCCTTATTTTCTTAACCATTTTAGTTTTTATTCTTATTTTTAAAAATTAAGTCTATAGACACTAATTCTACTCCAATTTTCTTCTTTTGTTTTCCATTTTTCACCAATTGTTTAAAAAATCGAGCCAAATTTTGATAACTAAAAAAGTAACTTTCAAAAAGTTATTTTTGTTGTTGGAAGTTGATTAAGAATTCAACCATGGTACTTAATAAAGATGCAAATGAAATAAGCTTAATTTTCAAAAATAAAAGCAAAAAACCAAATGGTTACCAAATGAGCCTTAGTTTTTAAGTTTTTGTTTTTTTAAAAAATTAAGCCTAAAAATACTACTTCCACATCCAAATTTCTTTCTTTGTTATCTACTTTTTACCAATGGTTTAAAAAACAAAGTCAAATTTTGAAAACTAATTTTATTTTTTATTTTTTTGAATTTGACTAAGATTTCAACCATTATACTTATGAAAAATGCAAATCCTTGTAAGAAATTGAAAGAAAATAGACTTAATTTTCAAAAATAAAAAAGAAAAAAAATAAAATGATTATCAAATGGAGTCTCAGTTATTTAAATTAATTAATAAAAAGATTGAAAATGAATATTAATTGAAAATCAAAGTTAATTAAAAGTGTAAATCTTAAAATTTATAAACCAAATGGAAACAAATCTCAAATCTTAAAGTAAAACTGTAACATTTAGAAACCAATTGGCTAAATTGAAATCAAACTAAAAAATCAACAAATAAAAATAAAACATTTTTAAAAATTAAATTCATTATTACATTGAAAAAATATGAAATATTTTGAAACTTACCTAGTAAATATAAATTAGATAATAAATCTAAAAGCGAAAAATGTATTTTAAAAAAATAAAATAAAAATGACAATTTTATAGTCCACAAATTTTCATGAAAAGAAAACACTCGATTGTTGTTGTCATTGTTAATTTATTATGTCATGAATCATTGTTGTACCTCTAACGGCCCACCAAACCGACAATTTAAAGCAGGTTGTTTTGTTGTTTTACGCAAAACATTATCTATTGTCTCAAAACATTATATACGATAAACTTATTTGTCTCAAATTACCATTAGAATAGAGATTTTATAAAATCTTACGCAGAAAATAGGCGAAGGTTATCTGTTGTTTTATGCAAAACATATCATTGTGCGCATTATAAATTTATATGATAAACTTGTCACAAAATTACCACTATTGTAGTATAAATTTTATAAATTTTATACATTTTTACGCATAAATAGGACTAGATCAAAGAGTGTGACAGTGACCTAAAATAAATAATGTTTCTTATAAATCTCAATTTCTTTTCATGGTAATAATAAAAAAATATATTTAAGAGACGCTTAGTCCTAAAGATATCTATTTATTTTGTGGGATTGGGCCCAGTAAGGACCCGCCTCGGAAGAGGTAGGAAATCCCCGATTAGATGGGGAATGAGAGAGGGAGTGGAGAAAGTTTCTTCTCATTAACTAAACGGGGATGGAGACAGGGATTACATTCCCCATCCCCGACCCGATAGGAAAGATATATATATATTCACTTATTTATAATATTTTAATAGCTTCAATAATCAGTTTTTTCTAATTTTTATATTTATATCTTTATACTTCAATACATTTTTTTAATATTTAAGACTTTATTCCTTTTAAGATCATGAGTGTTATAATATTTAAGTTGAAGGGTTAGATTTGTAATATTCAAATGTTTATTTGTAGAAATTATGAGATTGAAATTTAAATTATATCTTATATATAAATATTATTGTTTTTATTAGAAAGTTTTATAGTGTTTTTAAATATAAAAAAATGTATTGAAAATGATCAATTTAATATATAAAATTTTATCAAGATTGAGAATAATATTTAAATTTTACAAAAAGAATAAATTAAAAAAATAAATTGGTATTTTTTTTTTCGCGGGAACTTGATTCCCTCAAGATCCATGCGAAAATCCTCGCTTCGATCTCCACAAGAAATTTTGTGAGGATGAGGAATGAAATGGAGGTGGGGATGGGAACAGGGAAGCCTTCTCCGTTCCCGTCCCATGGACATCTCTAGTTAGCCCAAAGATTTTAAAGAGTGGAATTCAGTTCCAACGAGTTCGTGGCCCTATGACTAAGAAACATCAATTTTATGCCTAATTAACTCTTTACTCTTTAAGTCTCAGGAGTCAGATTTGACATTTTTACCCCTAGCAACAAACATCTTATTAAATACTATTTGATCCATGTACATATTTTCAAACTCACAAAAAAAAATTATTATCTAATATAGATGTTCTTTTTACAATATTTAGAGTGAGAAAATATAAATTTTGATTTTGAAGTTGATAGTATAAACGCTATCAATTTGGCAATATATGATATGTCTCAACAAGTATAAGACTTGTAGTTTCAATTTTCACTCTCTATTATTCTCAAAAAAAAATTATCAAGTAAGAAATAAGGTCGATTTGATTTTTTTTTTATATATATATATATATAGATATCCTCATCAATACATTTCAATTTTTATTTGATTTTTTTAAAACAAGGTTCTATAATCATTCCATTTTTAAATTTTGCTTAAGTTACACAAAATTTATTTTATTTTCTATTTTCGTACGTGAGAGGTTGTTTTTAAAATTTAGGGAGGGAATTACAATAATACATTAATAAAATTTATAATTACGTTGTCAAAAGAAATTATAATTACATTCATAAAAGGGAAAAAGAAAACCAGAATATTTAGAATGCATTAATTTATCAAGTTCTTCAGGATTCTATATATATATAAATCACTTAACTGAGAATTCAAAAATATTATTTCGAAGATTAAAAAAAGCATAACCAACAAACCTAACTTAGGACGTTGTTTGATAATATTTTGTTTTTATTTTTCAGATAAAATAAAAACAATATCAAAGTATAGGACCACAAATGATATACAACTTCAAATTTTATAATTAGTTTAGGCTAACTATATGTCATGTTTAAAAAATTGATGTCGATAGAAATATTGAGGACTTAATTTTACGGAAATTTTGATGGAAATATCGATAAAATTTTGATTTCGATAGATATGAAAAAATTATAAAAACAAAGAATTCAAAAGATAAATTTAATTTAATAAATAAACATTTTATGATTTTTAAACAAGTTAGAATATCCATTATCTATATTATACATTAGTGATATACTGATGTTTTGTTGCTTAATTATTATATTTCGTGATTTTTCTATGATATAATGAATATATCAATTCATCTTTCATGTCAATATCGAACTCATAGAAATATGAAAAAAATGTGGAAATAACGATAGAAATATCAACATTTTGATGAAAATTCAATATGTTATAGTCTCAAACCGTTAGTCCATATCGTTTTAAAAGTTTTCAATTTAGACTACTATGTATCAACATTATTTTTCAGCTTCCCTGTCATTATTGCTAAATTTTAAAAATTGGATCATAGATTTATACGAAATTAGTGATAGTCCCAAAATTTCATGTGAAAGTACATTTGTATATAAAATTAGAAGTTTAGCTCATAAATTTTTAGATTTGTGTTTATTTATAGTTCATAATTTTTAAAAAGAATGCCTAATAGATTTTGTATTTAATAAATCTTCAAATTTACATCTAACACGTTTTTACATATTGAAAATGTTAAAAATTAAATGTTATATTACACATTAATTTAACCTTTATGTTTAATAGGTACGATTAGATTTCTTTTCAAAATTAATGTATCTATTAACTACAAATTTTGAATTTTAAGGTCTAGTTAGACACAAAACTATTTCTTTTCTTACAAAATAATTAATTTTTAAATATTTTAATATTTTTTAGATCAATTAGATATAATATTAAAGTCGATAGATTTATTAGAATTTAAGACAAAAGTGGTGTTCACAAGCTTAATTTTAAATTAAAAAAAAAAACTAAATGGTTACTAAATAGGTCTAAGGATTAATTAGTCACAATTTTCAAAACCTAGGAACTAAACTTGTTATTTAACTTTCATATTGTTCTACGACAAGATTTTTTAGATAAATTTGATTAGCTGAATTTGAACTTTGTATTTGTATTAATTTCAATGTAATGAGTATAATATTTAATATTTGATCCTTTATTACTTTTTCTCAAAAAATAAACTTTAATCATTGAGTTTGTTGATTTTCTTGAATGATCGGCCTTTAAGGCTTGGTGATCTTCTTTGAGGATTAACCTTTGGTATTGTTGATTAGTTTGGAGTGACATTTGGCTTGTTGATCAATTTGGATCGGCCTCTGACTTATTAATCGGGTTGGATTGGCCTCTAGCTTGATGATTTGTTTGGATTAATCTTTGGTTTGTTAATCGGTACGAATCGACATTTGGCTTTTTAATCGATTTGTGAGCTTTTTCTTAGATTTGAGAAGACTGTTAATCTCCTAAAACTCTGAAGAACTAACGATCGAGGCTGAAGTTCTGAAAAACTGAATTATGAAGCTCTCAAACTCTAAAGATCTAAAGACCGGAGACTTAAGAGACTAAAACTCCTCCCAATTTTTGAAGACTTTGATATTAGAGCTCCAAAAAGATGTGGAAGGCTTAAACTTCTTGTAACATTTGAAAAAAAGAATAAAAAGATCATATACTAGGGATTGTACATACTTATACCATCAATCAATACAAATACAAGATATAAATTCAAAGCATCGAATTTCTCCGAAAGTATCTGTGACGTCCCGGAAATTTTAAGGTAAAATTCAGTTTGTTTTTTTATTTTATTTTATTTTGGTTTTGAAAATATGTGATAAGTGGTTTGGAGTTTAAATTTAAGTTGGAAGTTGATTGGTTGAGAGGATTAAGAGATTTATTTTTGGAAAGGAAAATGGAATGAAATATGTATTTATTTAATAAATAAATAATTGGGAGAGGGTTTATTAGATTTGTGGGGATTAGGGTTTTAAAAAGCTTATTTATATGTTAGGTTGCCTCGGTTTGCATGCAATTGAAAAAAGGAAAATCAATTTCCCTTTCCTTTCTCCTTCGTGAAGCAGACCACCCTCCAACCTTTTCTTCTCTCAGCCGCGCGAGGTCGCCGTCCACGTCGCCACCCGCGAATTCATCAGCGTCGTCATGCCGTTGTGCCAATTGCTCGCTGACGTCGGTCCAGAGCTGCACGCATGTGCCGATCCAGCCTATCCTCCACCGATCTCTCTTAGTTCCGTGCGTCCGTCATGGATCCCAACCGCGCACCCATTTGTCGCCTGCGTAGGTTAGCCGCCACTCAGGTTCTGCCTTCAGTCGACACACGACCTCGAGCTTTCGCTACCATTAGGGTGTGGACGTGGGTCACTTTCTGTTGGTTTTTGGGTGAGTTTTCTTTGAGATTCATCAAGATTTAGGGTTGGTTTGGTGCCCAACAAATTTTATTGGTATGATTTAAGTTATGCCCATGATGTGTTATTGCTCAAATTGGGGTTTCGAGACATTTTTCCGAATCCGACTAATCCCCATTGGTAGTCAAATTTGCATGGTTCTAACCCTCTGCTTTAGCCTAGTCAACCCTTCCCCGGTTGGAAGTCATTTCACTTTAAGACTGCTTCACTAGTGTAGTTAGTCAATCAGTATACTGATTTCCATTTTTGGATATGCTTGAGACTCCTTCTTTCCTTCTTTGTCGAGGAATCTCTTTCTATCTTTTCATAGTTTTGATTTGTAGGTAGTGACCAAACAAACAAAACGAAAGAAACCTCATTTCTTTAGATCGACACTATCCAACAGCTTCGACGGTGAAATTAGGGGCTGCTTTGGCACATTTTGTGGGTAAGGCGGTCGTTCTTGAGTTGTTCTGTTTGGGTTTTAACCCTTGAAATTAAAGGTCACACATGAGGTTAGATTATTGTTTGACATTTGTGAGTAGTTAAGGGTCATAATACGTATTGGGTAATGATTTGGGGAAGTTTTGAGATAGTTATAGTTGTTTAATTAAGCTTGATAAGGTTCAAATTGATTTTGTTTCAGATAGTAGTGATTGTTTGGGTTGATGCCCTAAAGTCTCATATCCTGTACTTTGTAAACAGTTTATACGAACGTTTGCGATGTATAATATATGATATTTATTTCATTTCTTGACTTTGCACATTTGGATGTTCTATTTGCTTTACCACAAACCAATAAACTTAAAATCTCTGGTTGTCTTTATGTAACTTAAGTGTGATGACATACAAGTGTGGTGATATACAAGTGGATCATGTCTTAGGTGATAATCAAAATGGTCTATAGTATATGGATATAGAAGGGAAATCTTATCCTG
The DNA here is from genome assembly GCF_027475165.1 of Benincasa hispida. Lineage (NCBI taxonomy): Eukaryota > Viridiplantae > Streptophyta > Magnoliopsida > Cucurbitales > Cucurbitaceae > Benincasa > Benincasa hispida. The sequence goes on from NC_143478.1 coordinate 35,137,147, forward strand.
GTAACGCTACGGATGTGACCCGCTTTGTGACTTGTTACAAATGGTCTGATCCTGATCATTCGTGTGGGGACATGCGAGCAGGGGCGTCCTATATAAAAAGTTTGTATAAGACCTGACCATGAAAAGTTAACGTGTCGTTATATAATACCGTTATATAATACCATTCAGGATAGAGACTTCACTTCACTAGGATGACCATAGATAACCTGACCTCAATCTTGGGAACTCTTGCCATTGAGGGCGGTTCTTTGATTTTCTTGGGTGCGAGTGGCCAGAGCGCCGACTCAAACCTACCACTTTGAAGATTCATCTGATTTCACATACATTCTCATGGCTTGAGAGGTGTTCACACATAGTAGGACTATGTTGTATTGTTCATTAGAGGGATCAGTGGTACTTAAGGAGTAAGATGTAATTATAGGGGCAAAACGGTAAATTGGCACAACTGTATTTATGAGCATCTATGAAGGGTCATCGTACTGATGATTGGTTATATCCAATGGACATAGAAATATATCTGTGGTAAGAAGAGTTCAACTGTTAGTCTTTAGTGGAATGTCGGGTAGTTAACGGATGGTGGATATCGTGACTAAAGAGTTTAGTTAGTTATTCACGTACTGTTGGAGCTTCGAGCCATAGGTTCATAAGGTCCCTTTGGTAGCTTGGATACAAGTTGAGAATCAGTGTTTGGGTCAATTTAAAATGTTCAAATTGACAAGAGTGAGTTCGATTATATATGATATAATTGAACTAGTTAATTATATATGATATAATTGACTTTATGTATAAGATACATTAATTTGGAGGAAATTGGATATAAATATGATTTATATCTAGTGGAGAAAAAATAATTTGGTTAATATATGATATTAAACCATAAGTTATGAATATAATGTGATTATATTTATTATTTATTAATTGGACAGTTATGGGATAATTAGCCGACGTCTCTTCTGTTTTCGTAACTGATGAGTAAGATGAACATTCATTTTGAGACACTTAAATAGATCACGGTGTGTTGCGATTCTAGAAGGTCATCGCTTAGTAAATCAGAGCCTATACGATAGTGTTGTTTACTGAACGATCACTTACACCCGCACGCATTACTTACTAAATGATCGCTTATCTTTTACTATAGGATCGGCGCGCTACTTACTGAAGGATCGCTTATCTTTTACTAAACGATCATTTAACGCTCGAGCTTTACTAAACAATCGTATAGACAATCGCCTAGCTTTTCCTACACGATCGTATGCTTTACCTAAACGATCAAGCATTTTGTTTATACGATAGACAAGTCTTTCTCCCACTTTCTTGTTCGTTGTATACGATCCCTTTTCCTCCCCCCCTCTACCAAATCCGAACAAAGCCCATCCTTTGGATTGTCACTCCGAGAATACTAAGGGCTTCGAGTGGTGATGTCGCCCCCGTTTCCTTGTGTTCGTGCGAAGTTGTTTGTGTAGATGACTGGGGTGTTGTTGGACAATTACTTACTGGTCTAGCAAGAGCGAGAGGTCGTTCGTGGAGAGAGCCAAATTTCAAGTGAAGAAAAGTCATCAACTGGCATGTTCTCTCGGTCTCTTATTTATTGATCCTTTAAGGATGCCAGTAATTTAGCGTTGTTAATGCATATTTGTATGCTTGAATGTATATGTGGAAATTCTATCACAATGAATTGGAAAGATCTGCTTCCACTTATAGAAGAGTTCCTTCCGTGTTTGACTCGAGGTCTTTCAAGGCTAGAAAAGGGGATTAAAGTATTTATACTAGATATTCTTTTATTGCTTTAGAGTAAGTAATTTACTACCAGTTTGCCCTCGCACCCAAGCATGTATTACGTACTGGTTCCTATGTTGGTATGAAATATTTTGACATGCCTGTTGGTCAGTTGAAAATTTGAAGCTTACGCTTATGTCATGGAATGTGGATTTTTCGTGTTGTAGCAGTGTTTGATGAATTGACAAATTGTGAACTGTAATGTGATCTTAGCATGATTTAAAACCTTGATTGTATGCTTATGTCTACATAAGACTGCAGTGACTGTTAGTACTTCCATCAGGCTATGCACATTGCATGTTGTGAGCCTTCGAGCCCACACCTTATGCCTATGTACAATGTTTCCTAGGGAACACCATTTATGTTTGTGATTTTGCCCTCCGGGGCCACTAGTTATGAAAGCATGCCTTCAGGTTCGCCCCTTATACTTATGTCTATGCCTACGCCTACGTCTACGATGCCATTATGTACTTGCATCCCGATGAGAAGGCTAACAGATCACTGAGTGGGCCCAGTAGTGGATCGCTTACTGAGTATACTTGTATTCTCATCCTTTTCCTTTCATGTTTTTCAGGTAAAGATAAAGATAGACCAGTGAATAACAATAGAGATCTATGACCTGGCCATTTGGACGAGTTATTACTTTCGTACTTAGGTTTCATTCACTAGAATCTGGTTTAGGAGTCAGGCGTTTTAAAAACCTATGAATATTTCTTAATTTAATTTAATAATTTATTTAATTTCTATTTATTTTAAAGTTGGGTCAATGGTACCCGAACGATATTTTCAGGATTTTTTTTATTTAAGCTTTGTTTAATGAAATAAAAATTTTATTTCTTTTATTTAATTATTCTTCGAGAAATATGTTGCCAAGTCTATGTATACACAGAGTAGCGTCCTAAAAACATAATAGAAATTTGGGTCGTTAGAGTCTCGTCGAACAACCACCATCATTACTAAATTTTAAAATGTATGTTATAAGCTTATATGAAATGACATTTTAAGGCCCGTTTGATAATATTCCTATTTCTTATTTTCTGTTTCTAATTTTTTAAGAAACATACTTGTTTGATAATTATTTTCGTATCTTATTTCTAAATTTTAAGAAACGTTTCTTAGGTTTGTTCAGGTGTGTGCAATATGATGCAAGTAGTTTATGTTGGTTTGTTCCAATCCCACATGAGGCAAAAGGTTACATTTTTTTTACTTTTTAATTTCTTAATTTTATAATATATTTATATTTGTGTAATTTTTATTTTAGAATTTACAATATCTAGATTTATATATCATTTTAATTTCTAATATGTATATTTTAAATAGTTTTTGAATTTTGAATTTCAATTGCAATATGATGTTTATATATTATTTTCTTTCTAAATTTTAATCTTTAGTAGATTTAAAACTAGTTAAAATTTTACCATATATAAATGTGTGAACAAATTTTATATATTTGTTCATACATTTATTTAACTTGACTTTAATATTTTACAACCACGACATGTATATAATAATATAATTGAGTTGGATTTAAGTCAATATCATTTAAGATAAATGTCTTGAGTAAGAAACAATTGTATTAGTGAAAAATAATATTTCAATTCAAATGCAAATGGTTTTTTCTTTCTTTGAAAAGAATGTAAATGATTTGAATGAGAAACAATTGTATTAGTCATAAATAATATTTCAAATCAAGTGTGTATGTTTTATAATTATTTTTATATTTTAATGCATGTACATAATCAAATTATATTTAAACTATTAAATAAAGGCAAGAGAAAAAAAATACAAGAAATAAAAAAAACAAAAATTAGTTGTTGCCACGTATCTAAGATGACATGGAGCAACCTACGTCCTCTAAAAAGGTTAATTTAAAAAAAAATGAGTCATCACCAATTTTTTTTTTACGGTGTGATTGGACACCGTAATAAAGTGAACAATTTGTTTAATAAAAATTAATAAAAATGGTATTCGAGAAACTAGAGTTGGGTTCGGAAGTTATTTGTGTATGGGAAGGTATTAGCACTCCATAACACTCATTTAAAAAAGTAGTAATCAAATTTTAAATCTTGAAATGAAGATATTATTTAAAGAAACAAAGTTATTAGAAAAAATTGATTAGGAAACTTTTTGAAATAATATATTAACTTTTTAACATATTTCCTAAAACGAACAAATACCGTTTTGAGGTAATAAAACTAACATTACATGGAAAATAATGTGTGCTTTTTCATTTGATATGTTATTCACATATGTCATGTCTGGTTGGAAAGGATTGACCAATGATTTTCACATACTCCTTGAATGTATAAGAAATTCTCATAATAAATTTCCTATGCTTAAAAGAGGTATATAATTATGTGTTTTTAATATTTTAATTCAATATTTGACTTATTAATAAGTTTTCATATGTTTTATATTATGCAGATAAGAACTATCTTAACGATTCAGGATACTTAGATATGCCTGGATTTTTAGCACCATTCTGCAGTCAAAGATACTATTTACGAGATTTTAGAGAAAGGAGACAACATTGTCGAGGCAGGTAAGAAGTTCTTAACTACCTACATTCTTTACTATGAAATGTTATTGAATGTTGTTTTGGCATGTTGAAGGCTCAATTCCCTATTCTTAAACAAATGCCTCTGTTGAGCTAAATCCGTCTTTCAGGCCCAAATGAAAAGGAGTCTGGTCCACGAAGGAGATTGGTAGAATGCAAGGTTCTCCTGAGGCCAAGAAGTTCAACTAAGATGTCACCATGTCATTGATTCCACTAACTCGATCCGAAGAGAGTAATTGCACTCCGAGCAAAAACTCTTCAGATAAACAAAATTCATTTTCTCTCTCTCTCAGCTCGTTTACAGAAACTCTTTTTCTCTCTAAGTTCTTTATTTCTTTGTGAAATTCGTACACAGTAAAGAAGAGAATTAAGCATGCAAATAGATAAAGAGGAAGAGGAAGAAGATATCAACTCAAGCAAGCATGTACGTGGTTCGGCAAGGTGATGCCTACATCCACGGGAAGGGAGATAATTCATTTATTGAAGACTACAGAGATAATTTTTATCTTTCTTTATAGATCTTGTACAAAAACAGAGGTGTAAAACTCTTGAAGATTTTGAATGTAACATATATATATGATTACAAGTTTGTTATGAAATCTGTCAAAGAAGGAGAAAAATAGTTATTGAGCTGTTGAGATTATTTTCTTCAAATCTCCACCTTAATCTCAACTATGTAGACTTTTTCCTTCCAGATCTGACCATTATTTACTCTTTTTCAGGTAACATGAAGCCGATCTATTCAAGGCACTTGATGAGCTTGAGCTTCGAGACAAGTTTGGTAAGTATGTCAGCTGCGTTCTCCGAGGCATGGACCTTTAATACTTCGATTTGTCCTTGTTCAATCCTGTCTCTTACAAAATGAAATTTTTTGTCTATATGTTTGTTCTTGAATGGTATTGCGGGTTTTTGGAAAGAGGGATAGCACTTTAGTTATCACAGTAGATCTTAATTACAGTTTGTTTGATGCCAAAGTCTTCCATCAAACCCTTTAACCACAATGCTTCTTTTATATCTTTTGAAAGTATCATGTACTCTGCTTCAGTAGTTGATAGGGTTGTAATTGATTGTAGATTAGGTCCATATAGGAAGAGATAACCTGTCAGTGACCTTCTTTTATCTTGGTCCCCTGCAAAATCTGAATCAACAAACTCATATAGCTCAAGTTATGTCTCTTTAACACTCTAGTAGATTAGCTTAGAATAGTTAGACCAAATTAGATACCTAAGTATCCATTTGTTAGCTTCCCAATGTATTCTTCCAGTTAACATGTATCTACTAACTAAACTTGCACAATAGGATAAATCAGGCCTAGTAGAGATGATGAGATACATCAAGCTACCTATTGCCTGATTATAGAGAACTAATTACATCTAATTTAGGTGTTCCAGGTCAGTTTCCTTAGGTGAATTAGCTAAGGATAGTTTAAAATGTTGAGCAATAGGTATAGTTACAGGTTTAGCATTAGACATGTTGAATCTTCTGATGATTTTCTCACAGTAATTGGTTTGACTAATGCTAAGTGTAGAGGAACCCCAGTCTCTGTCAATTTCAATCCCAAGGATCTTCTTAGACTGACCCATATCCTTCATATCAAACTCTCTCTTTAGGAAATTTTTTACATAACTTAAATATTCTTTAGAACTCCCAGCTAGCAACATATCATGCACATAGAGAAGTAAGTACACCTTGTTCCTATAGGTAGTTGAGTTCACATAGGTGCAAATGTCATAGGTGCTTTTCTGAAACCCAATACCCTCAATGTAGTCAATGAATCTTCTGTATTAGCATCTAGGAGACTGCTTAAGACCATAGATGGACTTATTCAAAAGACAGTAGAGGTCTTCTTTTCCCTTTTCTTTAAAACCCTTTGGTTGAACCATGTAAATGACCTCATCTAAGTAGCCATGTAGGAAAACTGTTTTTACATCTAGTTGGCTAATTCAAGGTTGTATTGAGCAACTAAGGATAACAAGAGTCTAATTGAGGTTTGCTTTACTACAGGTGAAAAAATCTCAAAGTAGTCAATGCCTTCCCTCTGTGTAAATCCTTTAGCCACTAATCTTGCCTTATATCTGAGCTTTTCTTCTTTAGAAGTGCCCTCCTTCAATTTATAGATCCATTTAGATGTTATTGGCTTGCATCCTTTAGGAAGAGGAGCTCGGGTCCAAGTATTATTAACACTTAGTGATTGCATTTCTTTACACATAGCTTCAATCCAATTCCTAGCATCAGGGCAACTTACTGCCTCTTCAAAGTTAGCTGGTTTTTGGTCATTTAGAGCTATAGTTGCATTTAAAACTAGGTTCATATAGTTTATTTCAGTATACCTAGCTGGAGGAACAATCACCCTTCTTTGTCTATCCCTTGCTAATAAGTATTGACTTAAATCAGGTTGAGCTTTAGTATTTTCTATCAACTGTCCTGTAGTTTCCTCTTCCTCTTCTGAATCATTAAGAGGATCATGACTAATGGACTTATCTTGAGGAGCCTTCACCTCAATTCTAGTAGGACTCTTAGGTATCTCAATTGTAGTCTTCTCTTTCTGCATAAACATTTATTTTTCTTTAAAAGTGACATTCCTGCTGACCACAAATCTTTTCTCGATAGAATTCCACATTTTAAAGCCCTTTACACCTTCAGTGAACCCAACAAATATATATTTCACAACCCTAGACTTAAGTTTTCCCTGATTTTGATGTATGTATCCAACATATCCAAATACCCTTAGGTTGTGTAGATTAGGAGGATGTTTGGACCATTTTTCTTCAAGAGTTAAGAAGTTTAGGGATGTATGTGGGGACCTATTTAAGGTGTACACTGTATACCTTGCAGCCTCAGCCCAGTACTTTTCACTAAGAATGGCATCTGAGAGTAAACATCTGACCCTTTCCATAATATTCCTGTTAAGTCTCTCTGCTACCCATTCTATTGGGGTGTATATTTGACTCTCCTGTGCCTAGTTATGTCTGTTTCTTTACAAAATTTATTGAATTCTTCACTAGAAAATTCCAGCCCATTATCTGTTCTTAGGTATTTAATTTCCTTAGAGGTTTGCTTCTCAATCATGAGTTTCCATTTTTTAAATTTGTCAAACACTTGGTCTTTTGATTTAAGAAAGAAAGCCCAACTTTTCCTTAAGAAGTCATCTATAAAGGAAAGTAAGTACCTCGAGCCACTTAAGCTAGGTGTTGAGGTTGGTCCCCATGGATCTGAGTGGATGTAGTCACAAATTGCCTTTGTTGAATGTTGTGCTTTGGCAAGGCTATGTTTGGTTGCTTTCCCCAAAACACAATGTTCATAAAAGGTTAGCTTGTCTAAAATTCCCTTGGGTAGAATTTCCTATTTAGATAAAACTTCCAATCCTTTAGCACTTATGTGAGACAGCCTTTTGTGCCACATGTCAACTTCTGTCATATCATTTGTTGTGGTAATATATGCCCTTGTCATCATCTCAACCCTTTTGACCATAAACAAATCATTAACTTTCTCCCCAACAAGGACCACCTTTGAATCTTTTACAACCTTAAGAATTCTACCCTTATCCCTGTACTCACACCCAATTGCATCAAGCATTCCTAGGAAGATTAAGTTTCTCTTTAGAAGTGGAACATGTCTCACATTATGAGTAGTTTGACAGTCCCATCCTTGAGTTTAATAGAGACAGATCAAATACCTTCAATTTTACAGCCTTGGTTATTCCCCATGTAAACCATTTCTCCAACAATTTCTTTGTAGGTGTTAAACCAAGGTCTCATAGGTGTCATGTGATAGGTGCATCCTGAATCCAAGACCCAATAATGTTTCCCAAGGGGGTTAACATAATTGGCCTTGTCAAGTGTTGAGGCTAGTGCATCAAAGCAGATGTAGGAGCCTTCTACAACAGAGACTTTTGTCTGCTTGCCTTTGGGCTCTTTTTATTTCTCCTGATTCTTTCTCTTGAGAATGAAGCAGTCTTTATCAAATGTCCTTTCTTTTTACAATATTTGCATTTAACTTTCTATTTTGGCTTGTTTTCTTTTGAATGCTGCTGTTTTCTGTCTTTTGACTGATTTGGTTTGAAGTTTCCCTTCACAAACAACCCTTCACCACTTGATTGCTCCTTTTTCTCAAGTTCCTTTATTCTTAGGGCAGATATGATTGCATTTGCAGATATACTATCCCTTCCATACTTCAATGCATTTTTTATTTCCTTATAGGATTCTGGTAAGGAATTTAAAAGTACGTATGCCTCATTCTCATCTCCTATTTTCTCCCCGAGATTATTAAATTCAGCAACAATTCTTTTGAACTCATCTAGATTATCAGAAAATGATTTTGATGAATCAATTTTAAAGGTGAAAAATCTCTCCCTAAGGTATATTTTATTAGGAAGATCTTTAGTGGCATATAAGTCTTCTAGTTTTGTCCAAATCCTATAGGTTGTCTCTTGATCATTGACTTGCCTTAAAACATTATCACTAAGGTTTAGGACTAACGTACCATAAGCTGCCAGCTCCCAGTCTTCATTTTCTTAAGCTGTCACATGTTTAGGAGAGTGGATGGATTAAGAAGGGCCTTGTGAGCCTTCTACTGACCAAGGATGGCTTTAATTTTGGCATTCCAAAGGCCAAAATCTCCTTTTCCATCAAATTTCTCTATTTCAAATCTTTCTACTGCCATTTTGGAGTGAATCTTGAATTTTGATTCTTCAAGAACTGAAATCTTTGAATGTCTTTGCTCTGATACCAATTTTGTTTGGCTAAATCTGTCTTTCAGGCCCAAATGAAAAGGAGTCTGGTCCACGAAGGAGATAGGTAGAATGCAAGGTTCTCCTGAGGCCACAAAGTTAAGCTAAGATGTCATCACGTGGTTGATTCCACTACCTCGATCAGAAGAGAGTAATTGCACTTTAAGCAAAAACTCTTCAGGTATACAAAATTCATTCTCTCTTTCAGCTCATTTACAAAAACTCTTTTTCCCTCTAAGTTCTTGATTTCTTTGTGAAATCTATACATAGTGAAAAAGATAATCAAGTATGCAAATCGATAAAGAGGAAGAGGAAGAAGAGAGCAACACAACCATGTACGTGGTTTGGCAAGGTGATGCCTACATCCATGTGAAGGGAGATAATTCCTTTATTGAAGACTATAGAGATAAGTTTTATCTTTCTTTACAGATCTTGTACAAAAACAGAGGTGTAAAGCTCCTGAAGATTTTGAAGGTAACCTATATATATATATATGATTACAAGTCTATTATGAAGTCTGTTAAAGAAGGAAAAAATAGTCATTGAGTTGTTGAGATAATTTTCTTCAGCGTCCTTACCCAATCAATACACAGAAATATATACCAAGTGCATGTTGCACGATTCACAATTTCATTGGATTGTGATCGACAAGATGATCTACTTAATGACTTTAGCATTGAATCAATGATTGTTGAAGATACAGGGAGTTTGCAAGACAATTTGCATAATAGTATAGTTGAGTTAGATGTTAGTCGAAATCATTTAAGACAAATGACTCAAGTTATAGATGACATTGCCAATCAAATTTGGATAATATATGAAGGATAGGATACAACTTTGTCATCGTATTTAGTTGTCATCGAGACTTACTTGTATTAGATGATATAAACTTTTGATAATATTTTTTCTATATTTAATGTATGACATATTTTTCTTTTTTATATTATATTGTTACAAAAAAAAAATAAAATAAGAAAAGACAAGGATAATAAACAATGAAAAAAAAGAAACATGAAAAAAGAAATGGTTATCAAACATATTTCTATTTTTGTTTCTTTTCTTCAAGAAATAGGAAATATGAATAGTTATCAAACACATTCATGTTTCTTGTTCTACAAAAAAAGAAAACAGAGAATAGGAAATGAAAACGTTATCAAATGGATCCTCTACATCAGAGAAGTAACTTTATCAATTCCTTCATCAATTTCTAATAAAGTTTGCATAAATTTCTTTATCATTAGTCAAATTTAACATTCACTTGCGACAAAAAGTGTTACTAAAAAATGTTAAAAAATATATTATTATTATAAAATTTTTAAAAATACTAACAAAATTGAAAACAAATATATATTTAAATATGAATGGATAAGATAAGTAAGTAGTACAAAGCCAAACACCCTTCAAACTCTAATTCTACACAGCATAAAATATTTAAATAATAACATGCTTATTTAAAGAATGAGAAATTGTTTACATTTTAATCTTTAAAAAATCAATTAAAAGAGTAAAATAAAGGTCATAAAGAACAGAACATATTTTTTATTATTTTTTTACATGGCAAGGCAACTCTTATACAATGTAAGGTTAAGAAATGGCATTGAACCACTCATTCAAAAGATCCCTCCCCCACTTAAGTTTTGTTTTTATTAATATTGTTGTTGTTATTATTTGACAAAGTTTTTGTCATTCCTCTCTCTCATGTACTTGAATATTTATCCATTTATTTTTGTCACAATTCATAATCTATTTTTGTTAAATTACCATTTTAGTGCTATAGACTTTGGTCAATATAGTTTAAAGTATCTAATAAGTGTCGATTTTGTATTTTTAATTTTATATTCAATAGGACTTTGATGTATTTAAATTTTTTAAAAATTAATTAATTAATTAGATAATGAAATGGACTACTTTCAACTTCTTTATCTCATACGTCCATGAATTTTTAAAAATGTTAAAAAGGTAAAAAAAAAACTATTGAACACATTATTGAATAGGTTGATGACATATTAGGAAGTACAAATACTTCTAATTGTGTAGAGAATCGATATCAGATATGGTTACGATATGAATACGTCAGTAGAACGTGTCTGATACGTGATTTGAAATATCTGATTATTTTTATTTTTCAAATATGCGTATCTGCTTCCAGATAACGTGGGTAATTTTTTTTTTCAAATTAAGCCCAACCACTAAAAAAGCTCAGCCCACAACCCATTTTATTTTAGTGCATGTTTAAAAGTGATTTTAAAATCATCAAAAATCACTTTTTTTTCATTTTTAAAATCACTTGAAAACACACTTTTAATTATTCAAAATTAATTTAGTTTTCAATTTTACATTTTTAAATGCAATTTTCATATCGTTAAAATTAGTTTTGAAGGATTAAAGATGTTTCACGGTAATTTTGAAAATAAAAAAGTGATTTCAACCATTTTAAAATCGCTTCCAAATATAAAAATCCACTTAAATTGAACAATTCAAAACAAAATAAATTAAAAATGATAAAAACGTAACAAATTGAAAAAAAAAAACCCGAAATGTGATTAAATCTTTATTCTTCCCTTCTCTCTCACTATTTAAATCATGATTCACACCTCCATCGTCCTCAACTTCATTCTTCAATCTTCATCTACTACTTTCTTACCGTCTACTCTAGTCACTCAACAATCACTCAACGTTACTGGATTTTTTTTTTCAAGTTTTCATTCTCCTCTTGAATCTACTTTAATCTAACTTAAGATAAGTATTATAGCAATTAATTAGACATTATATATATATATATATATATAACGTATCTTATTTTTTAGAAATTAGCGTATCGTCGTGTCGTATCGTATCGTATCCGTATCATGTATCTGTATCTATGTATGTGCTTCTTAGATGGCATATGTCTAAACTAATTAACTTATGCTTATGTAGATATGATAAAGACGTTTGGAGAGATTTAACCAAGTTATACAAATTTTAATAAAATTATCAGTTCAAACATAATTTAGTAGATAAAACATGAAACATCGACAAAACTAACCTATTTCAATTTAGTATTCCGAAAATGGGCCTTTTTTTTCCTTAAGAAAAACGTGTTTTTAGGTCCCTTCACCGATGAAGATGATGTCTACAAGGGTGTGAAAATACTCATACCCGTCGCACTTCTCCATCAATTTTTTCCACCAACTTCTCTTTAATTTTTCACCCATAGTTTCATCAAACTCCTATAAATTTTTTTTCACGAACCTCGTTTTTTTTTTCTAATCTTTCCCACATTTTATTCCTTTTCTTTTTCCAAATTGAAGTTTTTCCTTTTATTTTCTCTCACAAAATTAAACGAATCATTGGTTTAATTGAATAACTAAAGAAAATATCTCACCCTTTCTCTTCGTCTCAGGTAATGGTTTAATCCTACAGCACGTCCTTGGACAATGCTCAAGACTATGCTGATTTTTTGGCCACTGACGTTTCAATGATCAAGTTCGAAGATGATGAAGCTTATGAAACGACTATCCTTTCTTTCCTTTTGGTGTGAATGCGTGAAAGCAAAAGGAAAAGGCGTAGGTTGGCCTGGCTTTGGCTTGCTCTGGTCATTATGGCGATTGATGCCTATACATTCAATCGCTATAAGTAAGAGAATGTACCCATTCAATTTCATGTTTTATTCAAAACTCGAATTACGTATGTAAGTGACAGATGTCAAAGCATAGGTGATGATTCTCTTTCTAAAAGTGATCTCTAATAATGAGTCAGATCGCACCAATACCAATCCATTTTATTCTATTTATTCCAAGGCAAGGGTTCAACAATCCCTTAGTCAAAATCAAGGAACTATTAGTACGTTGTTGAATAGGAATAAAGAATGTCAATCTTTTCGAATTTTGTTAGCGGATCCCGATGAAAAAGAATCAATTTCAAAAGATCTTCTCTATTCTTTTACATTTTTCTGGATAAGCGAATCAAGTGATTTTTTCATGTTTTTCATTAAGAGGTACATAAACACATTCTTAATACATTGTTGTTGTGCCTAAAATATTCTTTAAAAAGTTATTTAAGTTTTTTTTTTTTTTGCTAAAATATATATCAAACTCATTTAAAGATAAAAAATCTCAATCATCTCAATTTGTAAGTGACAATCAAGAAAAGCATAAAACAATTAATAGTAAAAAAGTCGACACAGAGATTTACGTGGTTCAGTAATAATGTGTTAGCTATGACCAATGACAAAAGAAGAGAAAAAGAAGAGAATAATTTTATTATTAGAGAAGAATATCATATAACAAATTATTGAGGTGTTTCCATCTTAGTTCCTTCCCACTTTCCTGATATGGGAAAAGGTGTGTATAATACTTGTTTATGTATCCATTGTGCCAAAGAGTAGTAGCCAGCGACTTAGGTCATTTCCCCATTCATATAACCCTAATCTGTATATGCCCTCCACATCCTTCCTATATAACCAAAGTTAAAATATGCCCTCCACATCTTTCCTGTTTAACCAAGTACAAGATGTGCCCACCATATATCATTTATTATGACAAAGGACAAAGTATACTACCATCACTTTCTTTCTTGTTAATAATGCACATAGACCATAATTTGGGGGAGATGAGAGATGATGAGGTTAAAGTAGATGATAATGATGAGTTGAATAGATATGAGGAGCATAAGGGATGTTATGAAATCGAAAAGTAAAGAATACAGAAAAATGTAAAAGAATAGAGAAGATCGGACATACAGATTTACGTGGTTCACTAACAGCAATGTTAGCTACGTCCACGAGACAGAGGGTGAACGATTTTATTAGAGAAAATGTTATGGAATGCTGAATAAATAAGTTTATATAGCACACTCTAGGGTCATAATCGTAAATAACCATAAATAAACAAATATGATAAAAATGGATTCAACTAAGGTTTCAAGGACATTAGCCCTGAACCCCCACCAGGGTGCACTATGTCATGGTCATGCTTGTCCAGGGCCTGTTGCCCATGGCCGCATGCCTGATCCAACCCCCTTCTAGCATACTTTCATATCATGTATTGTATTAGCTTAATTAGTTTGCTTTCTTTACATTTTCATTGTAAGTGACCACTCGCCCTTTTGCATATGCAAGGGTGCCAGTTGGCTTTTTGTTCAGAATGCACTATATGGGGATAAGACTAATCATCACTTCCCCATACCCAGAGTAGTATTCTATAAAGCTGTTGTTGTTGCTTATTGCTTTCTAGTCTACTACAATCTTTCTTTCTTTATTCACACTCACAAAAACTGCTTACGAAAACCTTTTCTCCAAACCGGTTTTCTAAAACCGTTTTCCCTAAAACGGGGGTGGAGGTTGCGAGAGGCACTCGGTGTGCCACCGGCAGTCCGTATTCGAATTGGCTAACTTGTTCGTGAGTGGGAACAAGTGCCGCACAATCGCTAAGAGAAGCTTCCAAAAGAGCGATTATGACAGACTACACCTAGACCTTGACTCGCTAACCAATCAACGAGAACCTTGTACTAAGTAGTTCGAAGTGCTAAATAACAGATTTAAGACATTCCAATAAGGGAGATGAAAATGATGAGCCTTGGTAAGATAAAGATCACGAGCCCAAGGAAGATGGAGCTCATGCTTTTGAGGTTTCGCATGCAACTGCACTTTGTCAAGTCCTGCAATGCCATTGGATGGCAACTTCTTCAGGTAACTTCAATCATCATGTCCAGTCAGTATTCTTGTTAAAACGACGTAAAAGTTGGAAACATCTGTGAGCAACAAAGACTTATCTACGAGATTCTTTGGTTGGATGAAGAGTAACTTCATGTTTAGGGTTAAAAAGTTGAAAAATGGTCTTTACATTGTTGCATGTCTCAAGGATGTATACAAATGGAGAATTCAAGCGGTAAAATTGAAGGGGTGTGATTTATTCAATATTTCAAAATACTTTAACATTCATACATTTATACTTTCTTAAGATTTTTTATTATCTTCTGGAAGATTATATCCTCATTACAAAAGGACTCCCCGTTGTCAATTATATTCAACTTGACATTATTGATAAGTTGTCTCAGAAAGTAAAAGATGGACATCTTAACTTCATCCTCTTCATTCAAAATCTCTAGCCTAGGATATAAATTCTCTAGGTCCTCACATTTCATACTTATATCGTTATCCAAATATGTTGCTCTAAGTCTATTTTCCACAACATTGATCTTAATTGGTTTAATTGCATGTGTTAAGACTCGTGATAAGGTAAAATTCTATCTTACGAAATAAGACCTTCTTATCGAACAGTTTAAAATAAATTACATTTTCGAAACAATTGGCCATTAATATTATAGACATATCAAACAAAGGTTCATAGACGATCTATCTAAACATTTCCATTTGGGTTGGGTTTAGTTTGAACTTTATACTTTTTATGGTTTTACCTAGGTGGGAATAATATGTCAATGCTTAGGGTGAAATTAGGAAATTTGTGACATTTCAAGAAGTGCAAAAGTTGGACCTAATGGAGGATATTTGTGACATTTCACCCCCTTGGGTCTCCCAAAAACAGGTTTTTTTCCCAGATGAGCCTATGTTCAGAGCCTTACTTTGAAATAAGCCAAATTTTGTCAAATTTCTATGTTCCATCTCAATCTTGCAATTAAAAGGATTACAACAAACTTTTAAAAGATATAGAAACTTTTTAAAAAAAATACTAAAAAAGATAAATTTGTTGTGAAATTGAGGAGTACGACGAGAACACGGATATTAAGAAAATATAATATAATAATATATTTATATAATATAATATAAAATAAAATAACTAAAATCATAAAATTGAATAATATGAAAATTAATGGAATTTTAAATTGGATTTCTCATCAATGTGCATTATTTTGAAATCCACCAAATGCCACTATTTATAGACAAAGTGACAAGTAGGATGTAGACTTATATGGACACCAAACATAAATTATTATAAGGCACATGGATAATATGAAAAATGACACATGACTTTTAGGACATTAAGCATTGGACATCTAACTTTATTGATAATATGAAAAATGACATGTTTCAGGTACCTTAACTTTATTGAAAAACCGCGTGCAACTAATCTTGCTTTGTATCTTGTGACCTCATTATTTTCATTTTTTTTTCCTCATAAATACCCATTTGTATCCCAAAGGTTTGACACCTTTTGGTGTTTGGACTACTCCAAAAACTTATCATTTTGAAAGTGAGTTTAATTTTGTCTCCGTTGCTTCTTTCCATTGAAGTCAATCTTTTCTAAGTCGACATTCTTCAACAGATTTTGGTTCAGGATCCTCATTTTCAGATGTAATATTAAGAGCAATATTATATTGTTATCAATAACTATATTAGTTCGATTCCATCTTGTTCTTATCATGACATAATTTATCGAAATCTCGTTATTATCTTTAGGTATTTCACTTTCCTCACCAGTCATGTCGATGATTTCTTCATGGGTATTTACATCCTTAACCAAGTCTTTTTTTTCTATTAATTTTTTTTGAGGATTTTTATCAATGGAACCCACTGATCTATCACTCTTCTAGCGTGTTCTAGACTCATTAGAGACAACTTGTTGTGTTGGGATATCAATTTTTAGTGGAACATTTGCAGCTGGTATTGTGACTTACTTACTTTCTTTACATCTATAAATGCATCTGGTAATTGATTTGCTATATTTTTCAAATGAATTATTTTATGAACTTCAAGTTCACATTGATCTGTACGAGGATCTAAATGAGATAATAACGATACATTTCATGTAATTTCTGTTTTCAATTTCTTAATTCCCCCCCCCTAATGTTAGAGAACTTGTCCTATTAAAATGACAATCAACAAATCTTGCAATACTGCACACCCAAAAATTCTCATATGAGAAATATTTGGCTCATAACCTTAATGTCAAGGGAAATATTTGTTGTGAAATTGAGGCGCATGGCGAGAACACGGATATGAAGAAAATATAATATAATAATAATAAATAAATAAACAAAATATAAAATAAAATAACTAAAATTATAAAATTAGATAATATGAAAATTAATGAAATTTTGAAGTGGATTTCTCACCAATGTGCATTATTTTGAGATCTACCAAATGCCACTATTTATAGGCAAAGTGACAAGTAGGATGTAAACTTACATAAACATAAGTATGAATTATTATAAGGCACATGAACAATATGAAAAATGACACATGACTTTTAGGACACTAAACATTGGATATCTATTTTTATGATATTTATAATAAAATTCATTTTTGAACTTTCTGATGTGATGGGATTCTCATCTCAGCTTTCTTTTCTATATTGAAAAGTATAGGGGTAAAATGGTAGTTTAACTTTATTTCATTTCCTTTGATTGAAAATTTCTTAAACCTTGGACAGTCCAGGAGGGCTCATCCACAGAATCTATAAAAGCAGGGTTTAAGTGTAAAATGGAGAAGTGCAAAGAAGATGGATGATTGTAGAGAGCCATTGTTGGAGCTTAAAGAAGGGAGATGGTGGAAGAGAGTGTTGGAGATGGAGGAAGCAAAGCTTCAACTTCTATTTTCCCTTCCATTGATTCTAACAAATGTATTCTATTACTTGATAACTTTAGTCTCTGTTATGTTTGCTGGTCATCTTGGTGAACTTGAGCTTGCTGCTGCTACTCTTGCCAATACTTTGGCTAGTGTCACTGGCTTTGCATTCATGGTATCTCCCTTTCTCTCTCTGTTTCTCTCTTTGCTTTCATGATTTAGGGAAATGGGTCTTTAACTATCTATCTATGCTGCTAAGAGATGAAAAAATGGAAGTGGATTGTGTTTACAGTGAGAAGAAATTCACTCTTTTTCTTCTTCTTGGGGTTGACTAACTGCCGTAAGAGGTCATGAGTTCAATCTACAGTAATCACTTACCATTAAATATCCTACGAGTTTCCTTGAGATCCAAGCATTGTAGGGTCAAAGCAGACTGTCCCATGAGATTAGTCAAGTTGCGTGTTAGTTGGTCTGGACACTCACGAATAAAATAAAAAAAAATCTTAGCAGCATTGGAATTCAGTGGCCTCTTTCTTTTATATCAATATCGGAATGGAAATGGTTGTTTTGTGTCGGCCAATGGAACAAATTCATTATCGTAGACAAGATGAGTGAATTTCTATTTCATCTTCATCAATAAGTAAGGCAATCAAAATTTTTGTTTTAGCTCAAACCACATAGGTCTCATTTTCAGTTCAATTTTTTTATTTTTTTATTTTTTTTTTAAAGAATATAGGTACTTTTGAAACAGAAGGGCAAAGTAAAGTTCAGAGTACTTATATAATTTAAGCTAGATTAAAATATGGAAAAATTCTTGTGAACTTGATGGGTAACTTTCCCAACAAGTTGAAGGGAAGAAAGCAAGGATTGGATGACTGAAAAGATTGTTAGAAGTAGGTTGAAAGTTACAAATTCGTTTGGGCATGTTGCATACAAGTCACTCTATTTTTTCCAACTGTTCATTTTCTTTTGTCTTTTATGTAAATCACTTCATGCCAAATTGGTAAATATTTATTCGATACACATGTCGCTTCATCATTTAGTGAACCGTGTTGACAACATCTATATAGAATAAAAAAATTCTCTTTTCATTGACATGTTTGAAACTTTTTGAAATTAAAGAACCAAATAGACAAACCTATGAAAGTTTAAGGATCAAATTTGCTATTTATAGCATATCAGGCCACTTAGAAGATCCCTCTGCTTGGTGGTATGATCTGTTGTGATAATCTCTATATTTCCAATATTTCAGCACATAGCATATAAGAAATGGAGTATTCAACTATTATGAGGCACCTAAGGCAGCAGATCTCAAGGTGAGGATGTCAAAATCTGTTGCCCATTTTCTTGCAATTAGGATATAAGATTATCCTAATCCAAAGCTCATTAAGCATCACTAAAACTCAACTTTACCTTTTAAAATCTGTTCTAAATTTCAGAGTTTAAATATGATGATGATAACTCAGCTTTATCTGTTTGGTTTTAGTAGTGTACCTCTTTTGGCTGTAACTTTCTTCTTGTTCTTTAGACAGGACTGAGCGGATCGCTTGAAACGCTTTGCGGGCAAGCGTTCGGTAGGAAGTTTTATGAGAAGATGGGGTTGTATCTTCAAGGCTCTTGCATCTTATCATTCTTTTGTTCCATCGTTATATCAGTTATGTGGATTTACACAGAACAGATTCTTGTCTTGCTCCATCAAGAACCAGGGATTTCAAGGTTATCTGCAATGTATATGAAGTTTCTCATCCCAGGATTATTTGCATATGGCTTACTACAGAACATCCTGAGGTTTCTCCAAACACAATCTGTTGTCATGCCTTTGGTTTTCTTCTCTGCCCTCCCAATGTTCATCCACATACCTACTGCATATGGTCTCGTTCACTGGACACATCTCGGTTTCAATGGAGCTCCATTTGGCTGTTTCAATCTCATTATGGATGTCATTCCTGATTTTAGCTATATATGTACTTAAAGCAAACAAGTTTGAGAAATCTTGGCAAGGCTTCTCATTAGAAGCTTTTAGCTATAGTTTTTCAAGCTTAAAACTAGCTATTCCATCTGCAGCAATGGTGTGGTAAGCATCCTCAACTCTTGAATGCAACCTATCGAATAACATGTCGGTCGTTCGATCAATTGGCAACTCATGGATCTTTCTTGCTCTCTATTGTTCTAATCGGTTAAAGTTTGGAGTATTGGGCGGTCGAGGTTATGGTTTTCTTAGCCGGGTTGATGCCAAACCCGGAAACAAGTACTTCACTGATAGCAATGTGGTAAGTAAGTAAATCTAGTTTCCATGTTCTTCTGATACAAATGTAGTCCTTCCATGTTTCTTATTTGGTTTTCATTTTCTATTCCTTTAGTGACAACACACAGACCATTGCCTACATGATCACTTGTGGACTCAGTGCTGCAGCAAGGTTTGTTATTACATAGTTTGAATTTGGTTTCAATATAATCTCGATTGAAGTAATGATATGATTAAATTAACTATAACCATCAGTTTAAGCTTTTAAGTTCAGTGGTTATTTAACATGATATAGAAGGAGGTTTTGTATTCGAACCCTTGTAGTGTCATTTACTTAACCCATCAGCTTTAGTTTTTGGGTTGGTGATTACCCTTTTTATGATTTTAAGAGTTGAGCTAAGTCGCTTAAAACTTTCCTACATGTGAATGATTTTCTTACCTGATAATCGTTAGAAAAAGAAAAATGTGAGTTTTGGTGGATCGAGGTTTCTAAAGTTCTGCAGCAGCACGGACACTTTAGTTTGGCTAGTTTGTCTGAATTTGACAGTATCGAACACTTGGACACTCCGACATTTGTTGGACACATATGGAACACTTGTTAGAGCAACAAATAGGTTAAACATGCATAGAATACTTGTTGAGTAGACTAAAAAAACACATATATGATAATAATAATAAATTTTGAGTGTGAAATACATCAAACTAATTTTGTAAGCATATAAATGCATCAACTCATTTACTTCGAATTTTATTCTAGTATGAAAATGATATATATATTTTTATAAACGTGTCCTTATCGTGTTGTGTCCTAGATTTTCAAAAATTGATGTACCCGTTGTGTCCGTATTGTATCGTATCCGTATTTGTACTTCTTAGCTTGCTCCTCCTTTTTACATTAGTCCTTTTACTCAAAAACCTACCTAATTCCTTAGTTTTTATCAAACTCAAATCTTAATATAATTTGTTAATTTAACCTTCACATGTATTAAATATCTGTTCATCATCTCTTTCTGCCACACCAAATATATTGAAAGTTTTCGTCAAACAAATGACACTTTGTGACAGCACAAGGGTCTCAAATGAATTGGGAGCAGGCAATTTTGACAGAGCCAAAACTGCCATGTTTGCAACTCTCAAGCTTTCTGTCCTCCTTCCTCTGCTAGTTGTTTTAGCACTTGCATTTGGACATAACACCTGGGCTAGCTTCTTCATCAACAGCATTACAATAATGGATGAGTTTTCTTCCATGGTCCCATTTCTCGCTATCTCGATAATGCTCGACTCGGTTCAAGGCGCCATATCAGGTTCAGTACTAAAAAAAAAAAAAAAAAAACCATCATTCATCACTGCCCTTTTTCTCATAATTCTCATTCAACTGCAGGGGTGGCTAGAGGCTATGGGTGGCAGCACTTGGCTGTATACATAAACTTGTCCACGTTCTACTTTATCGGTGTAACGATATCGATCCTTCTTGGGTTTAAGCTTAGATTATATGCTAAGGTGACAAACTTTACACACAATGTTCATAACTTCATAGTTGAAGACATTGGTATGATTCTTTGATCTTCATTTTCTTGTTGATTTGATTATGCAGGGTTTATGGATCGGATACATCTGCGGTCTCTCGTCGCAAACTGGTTGTCTTCTTTTGGTTGCTTTGTCTACAAAATGGATTAAAATGGATCAATCTGATTATGAAGTAAAAGATATGCCTCTTCTAGTTTAGTAGAAGGTTTTATACTGTTGGATGAGAATTTGTTGTCGGTTTTCTATTTTTGAAAATTAGGCTTAAATATCTACGTCTCCTTTGTTTAGTTCTTCCATTCTTGAAAATATTTTTGTAAAATCTCCTCGAAGTAGAAAACAGGTTTCTTTTAGTACGACAACTATAGGGTAGTGGATTGAACCTCCAACTTTAGGGACAAAGATCATGCCAATACCATTACGCAATCTCATCTTAATAGTAGAAAATATCTATCAAAAACCTCTCCTTAAAGTTTGATAGCTTCTTTAAAATTTTTAAATATGATTTTGATATTTGAAATGATTTTGAAAGTGAAATAGAAAATGAAGAAAAAAAAAAGTAAATAAACAAAACCAAATGGTTACTGAACCTTATTAAATGAGTTTATTTGTTCACTCTTTGACTGAATCTAGCATTTTTTTTCCAGAAATTTGATTTGAGTCCGTGTTGGTGGGTCAATATAGAATATTGACAAGGAATTTTATGTTGTTTTACGACTATTTGCACTTGTTTGCATGAGGTTTCCCGAGAAACTTGTTTCATGAAATTTGAACTTTGTATTTGTATTGATTTCAATATAACAAGTACAATCTCTAATAATAATTCTTTGATGCTATTCAAAATAAACTTTAATATTTAAATTTTAAATTGGTTGAACTTCTTGGATGATTAGTCTTTGGGCTTGTTGATTTTTTTAGATCAACTTTTGGACTTGTTGATCTTCTTGGATGATCAACTTTTGGGTTTGTTGATTTTCTTAGAGAATCGAGCTTTGGGCTAGTTGATCTTCCTGGACGATCAATCTTTGAGCTTGTTGATCAATGATCGGCCTTTAAGCTGGTTGATCTTCTTGGATGATCGGCTTTTGGGCTTGTTGATCTTCCTAGATGATAGACCTTTGGGCTTGATGATCTTCTTGGAGGATTAGTGTTCGCACGAGGTTTTGGGAGAAACTTGTTTTGTGGAGTTGAACTTGTGTTAATGTTGATGTTGATGCAATATGGTTCAATGTTGAGTACTTGATCCTCTGATTCTCTCTCAGTTGAATGTGTATGCTTTACTTGAAGAAGTGGAACGCGTGATTTTCTTGAAGTTGAAGGAGTCTAAGAGTCTTCTGATTGTTGGGAGAATTCTTTCTGGGCTCTTTGAATTATACAATTGCTGACCTCCACAAATGAGGAGAACTCTATTTTGTAAAGTTCTCTAGTACTTCGTGAGTTTGGGTTTGGTTGGTTCATGGGCCTGATCCTTGGGCTCAATTAGTTGGATTTGGACTTGATTTGACATTTAGGTCAAATTCAGTATATTTTCTAGCTTAATTGGACTTTAACCCAAATAATAATATCAAATTGAGTCAAATTAATCATATATGATTTAACGGTCATGATTAAACCACGTGGCGTCATCAAAATTTGTCTTCAACTCCAATTTGAAACACATGTCAACTTCTGCTTAGTCCCAAATCATAATTTAATGATTTGGAACTTCGTCAGGATGTGACAATTTGTGATTGGTCCAAAATTTCTCAAAATTTCTCATTCAACTGCACCTATACTTATAATCTTGAACTCAACTTTTACAGAGTGTTTTGGAGCAAAGAGTGGAATAGTGAGCTCTAAGGAATTATGAAGTTTAGAGAGTTTGAACTCTTGAGGCTTACAGTGTAAGAAGTTAATAAGGTATAAAATTGATATTTTAGTAGTGAGACCCACAAACTTCTTGGGCTAAATAAGAAGTGGAGTTCCCAACTCCCTGGACCAAATACACCTTTGACGAATAAAAACAAATTTGATATATGATTTCCATTTTCTACATTTATTTTTTATTTTTTTTTTTTACTTTTAGCACTTAAACTTTTAAATTTTAAATTTTGGTATTTGAATTTTTACCTAAATTTTAAAAATGTCAAATTTAATCCTTTTTACATTTTCTTAAATTTTAAGTTTATTCTTTGCAGTAAAAATATTACTAAAAGTATGATGTTGACCTATTTGATCTAGATTATTGCTTTTAAAATAGGATAAATTGGAATTAACAACCAAGGTTTAGAGAACTAAACGTTTGAAAATGCTAAAAATTTAAGGATCAAAATCTAATCATATTTGTTAAAGTGAATTTATGGATTACTTTTTTTAATTCTCATTTTTGTTGATGTCATGAAATGGACCAACGGTGAATTTGTGTTTCTTGAGGGAGAGTAATTCAATATCTTGCAAAATGAATAAAGCTAAACACAAGTGTATAGTTGAGTCAAATCTATTCCAACGATCAAGTTAGAATCAAGTTTGAAAATGACTCAATTGATAGAAAAATAAGTCTAAGTTTTTAAGCATACATTTCTTCGATCACAGCTTGAAGATTATATAGGTTGATCCATTGGTAACTGAAGCTCGCATGACCTTTCATTTTTCAAGTCACTTTTGGACTTCTTTTCAGTTGTTATCCATCAGAGTCATCATTACTAGAGTTAGTGCATATCTCGACTATCAATGTGTTCGACCCTTGGACAAACTTTTAGCATTTGATTAACAATGGATTAATGAGCCACTATGCTTATTATTTAGTTATGACACTTTAATATAATTATTGTTTAATTAATAATGTGGTTACGTAAAATAGAAATTGAAATCCCTTTATTCTTTAAGATTAATTATCTCAAAATGAGCTCCCTTGTACAATGTATGGCTTTTGCATGGTTGAGCCATGCAAAAATTCAATCATAAAATATATAATTCATCTCAATAAATGATTATAAAAATTTTGCATAATCCATATGCATGGTTTGGCCATCCAATAACATGGATTCAAGTGGGCTAAGCCCCTTTGAATTTGTTTTCAAATGCTGGTGGGTCGGTCTTTATTGCACATAGCTTCTTTTTTTTTTCTCTATTATGCTGACTTCATATGAGGTCAGCCTTGCTTCACATGGGGTCGACAAATTGTTGACTCCTTCAGCTGGGCTTAGGGTTGGCCCTTCAATTTGGACGTTGGCGATTATCTTTTTTTTTTTGAAAAAAAAAAATTATTTCCTCTTTATTTATATATATATATATATTCTAATTTAACTCATTTGCATAACTAAATGGTATTTATCACCACCGCTCTCAAATGGCTAAAATCCACCTAAAAGCTCATTGACTCCACCTCTTAGCTCGAGTTATTCTCTTATGCCTACCTGCTTTGTTAACTTGACCCCTTTTCTTAGTTTTAAATGGGTCGAACTAGCTAAGGTCATCTTCTTTAATTTTGGCCTAAATAAAATACACTGCCCATAATGGACTCTCGATTATCTCCGTCCTAATTTTGGCTTTAATTTAATTAACCAGGTTTAATTTCACCCTCTACAGTTGCCCCTCTCTTGAGCTGGGCTGTGTATAGCCTTTAAACGGAGCCTAGCCCAAGTGCTCTTTCTCAAACTCTTAACGCATCTATTGCTTTAAGCTCGACCTTGGTAAATTTCTCATTTTTTGTGCTAAATTTCCTTATAAAAAATTCACTTGGCCATCAAAATTCACCACACTCCACCTTTTTCATCTTTTTTCCATTATTCCTTAAGGTAATATTCTACTTAACTTATATTTGTTTATGGAGAACATTCAAGTCTTAGATTTTAGGGTCGATGTGTCAACTGACTCCAATGATGTCGATTCCGTTCTCAATCAACGACCTCGAAATTGTATCTGGAGGGGAGTGGGTTCTGAAATAACGATTTGGTTCCCCATATTCCTTCCTCTGGCCCTTAACCATAGATATTTTAAATTTCCTTAGAAATAAATTTAGGACTTCTGACTTGGTGCATATGAAATTCCCTTCATTAGATGATGAACCATCTAACCTGCCTTTAGGTGAAGTAGTTTTTTATAGTACACTGTTTACCTGTGGAGTTAGACTTTCACTCCATCCTTTTATTCAATAGTTTCTAGCTTATGTAAACATAGCGCTTTCTATTTCCCAACTCTTACTGTGTGCTATTAGGTTGTTACGTTCTTTGGCTTCAACTGGGGAACCCAAATCCCACTACCATGGAGCAGATGTGTCATCGTACTCTAAAAAAAAAAAAAATTTGCATCTGGTTCTTATTTTGTTACTATTTGCAAAGGAAATTCCATTGTTTCATGCCCGACTACCACAAAAGGGTGGAATGAACAATGGTTTTTTATCAGTGGCGACTGGCTCGCATTAGACTGTGGAAGTCCTCCTTTCCTGGTCCCAACTGAATTTCAAACTTTTAGTAAATTTCTCACATGTTTGCTTGAATGGGTCTGACTTTTACAACTTACTCCGAAAATTTTTTCTTTACTTCGTACAATTAAAATCAAAGAACCGCCTTCATAGGCAGGAGTTCACAACTCACTCAAGATTCAAGTCATGTTACCTATGGTCATCCTGGTGAAATGTAAGTCTTTATTATGAACGACATTATATAACGAGACTAGTCATTTCGTGGTCCGGTCTTATACAAACTTCTTTGTATAGAATATCCCCGCTCACATGTCTACACATGAATAATCAGGATCAAATTATTTGTAGCACTTTACAATAATTGTAACATATACAAAGCAGGTCATTCTCGTAGTGTCACCAGGATAAGGTATCCAGCCTTATCCATCTACTACAGACCATTTAGGTTATCACTTAAACATGATCCACCCGTATGTCTCTATATACATGTTTAAGCTACAAGATAACCTTGGATGTTAGTTTATTAGTTTGTAGATTAATGCAACTAAATGTCAACTAAATAAATAAGATGTTTGTATAATAAAATTACAAACTATAGAACCCTACGAGATTTAGGGCACCAACCCCAATAATCTCCCACTTGACCTAAAGCTAGAGGGTGTACAAGATAAAAGTCAAACTAATATATATAAAGTACACAAATAATAAACTAGGGCATCACACACCCAGTAAAAATCTCCCACTTGTCCTAGTCTAAACGTGGCTTGTCCCATAGACCCATACTATACAGGTAACCCTCAAACACCTTAGTCGTGAGGGCCTTTATAAATGGATAAGCAATGTATGTGCTCCGAAGCTATCTGTGTGACGATCACATCTCCTCGATGTACAATCTCTCGGATGAGATGATACTTTCACTCTATGTGCTTCCCACGCTTGTGACTCCTAGGCTCTCGAGAATTAACCACAGCACCATTATTATCACAATAAAGCATGATAGGCTTTCACATGTCTTGAACGATTTTCAGATCAATCAAGAATTTCCTGAGCCAAACAACTTCACAAGCCGCTACATACTCAACCTCCATGGTGGAGTTAGCAATGCACCCTTGCTTAGTGCTTCTCCAGACTACTGCCCCTCCATTAATGATGAACACTGATCCTGATGTAGACTTCCCAGAATCCTTATCAGTTTGGAAATCCGTGTCTATGTATCTTGTAGGGATCAAATCCTTAAAACCATACACAAGCATGTAGTCCCTCTTTCTTTTTAGATACTTGAGGATATTTTTAACAATAGTCCAATGATCATATCCTAGATTAGACTGATATCTACTAACTATCTCCACTGCATAGCAGATGTCTGGTCTAGTACATAACACCGCATATACTAGGCTACCAACAGCCGATGCATAGGGAATCCATCTCATTTCCTCAACCTCTTGACAATACAACTCCATGTCTAAAAGGTAGTAAGCTTCTCTTGGAATTCTGCATCGAATATTTGACAAGCATTTTGTCAATGTACGATATTTGAGACAGAGCTAACGTTTTGTTCCTTTGATCTCTAAAGATCTAAATTCCCAGAACAAGCTAAACCTCTGCCAAATCTTTCATTTGGAATTGGATCGTTAGCCAATTCTTAACTTTAGTTAGTAGACCTACATCATTTCCAATAAGTAGGATATCGTCAACATACTGAAGGAACTCTATTTACAGAGAACCTTTGAGCGGAAGCGGATCGTCCAAATCTCATTTCAATTGAACCCAAACATTTACAGTCAACAATACAAATTATGCATAAAAGATAAATTACAGCATGCTATCTAACAATAAACAAAGGTTCAAAAGACTATACCTTTGAAGAACCCTTCTTCGTGTTAATCCCTCGAACGAACTGGTTCACAAACGCGTCGAACAATACAAACTCTCCTTGAACAGCAACAAACAGTAACGAGTAAACTCGAACCAAACAGGACATTACCACTTGGTGACTTGGTATTCTCGGTATGCGAATCCAGAAGTGGTGGACTCTGGTTAATTTTGGTTAGAGGGGAAGTTTAGAGTTGGAGGAGGAAGACGATCAAGGAAACAAGGCTACCATATAGCAAGAACTTTTGATCGTTTAGAGAAGCGAGTCTATCGCATAGGCTCTTAAGACTATCGTGTAGTTATTCGATTGTGAATGCTTGCCTTATTGAATAATCAAAAACCAATTTTCACTATCCCACTTTTGCCACAAAACTAAATTAACTACCCACTAAGAGTGGTTAGAGAGAAAAGGATAATTATCAAATAATTAATAAATTATAAATAAATATGATAACTAACTTATCATATTATATTTATAACCTATAGTTTTAATATTGCATCATATATAATATATAAACCATAGTTTTTTTTCTCTATTTTATGACATTTAATATAAATCATATTTATATTAAATTTAATAACTATGAATCTTATTCATAGAAAATATATTTGAATTATATTCAAATATTTGTTCCTCCAATTAAACAATAATGTATCAAATACAGTATATCAATTATATCATATATAATTGAATTCCCTCTTATTAATTTGAACATTTCAAATTAACCTAAAAACTGATTCTCAACTTAAATCCATTGAGCTACCAAGGGGACATTATGGACCTGCAGTTTAAAGCTCCAACAGTATGTGAATAACTGATTAAACTCTTTAATCACATTATCCACTATCCGTTAACTGTCGGGCACTCCACTAAAGACTGAAAGCTGCACTCTTTGCACTACAGATATATTTCTGTGTCCATTGGATATAACCAATCAACAGTACAATGATCCTTCACAAATTGCTCGTAAGTACAGTTGAGCCAAATTATCGTTTTGCCCCTGTAGTTACATCTAACTTCTTAAGTACCACTGATCCCTCTAATGAACAATGGATCATAGTCTCACTATGACTAACCCCTATCGGGCCAAGAGAGGGTGTGGCGCCACATTCTTCTAACCTCAATAGATCATAATCCCACTATGACTAACCCCTCTCGGGCCAAGAGAGGGTGTGGCACCACATTGTTCAAGACCCGGAATCAACTCTTAAGGGATCAATTTATCTACTTATCCCTACTTAGGGGAATGAGTGAATTCCATCTTGTGTAGCTGAGTTCCCAGCTCCCCAATTAGACGAATCCCCAAAATGGTAGGCTTGTTGAGTCGGCGATCTGGCCACTCTAACCCATGCAAATCAACGAACTGCCCTCATAAGCAAGAGTTCACAACTCATTCAAGATTAAGATCATGTTACCTATGGTCATCCTAGTGAAATGAAAGTCTCTTTTATGAACGGTGTTATATAACAAGACTAAACATTTCGTGGTCCGGTCTTATACAAACTTCTTTGTATAGAATATCTCCACTCGCATGTCTAATACATGAATGATCAGGATCATATCATTTGTAGCAGTTTACAACATTTGTAACACCTACAAAGTGGGCCATACTCGTAATGTCACCAGGATAAGGAACCCAGCCTTATCCATATACTATAGATCATTTATGTTATCACTTGAACATGATCTACCTGTATATCTCCACATACATATTTAAGTTACAACGATAACCATAGATGTTAGTTTATTGGTTTGTGGTTAATGCAACTAAAATATCGTATATTTCATCGACAGAGTGAATCAAATATCAAATATTATAAATCACTGAAATGTTTGTTCATATAAGTATTTACAAACTACAAGACTCTACGAGATTTAGAGCATAAACCCTAACACATACAACACTAAGAAAGCTACTAAACTATTGATGATTTTCTTGTAAACACAAGGCTCATCAACATTCTGATCAAAGATATAGATTTGGTCGCAGTATCAAACCTTATATTCCATGATCGAGAAGCTTGCTTCAGTCCATAAATGGACCGATTAAGCCTGCAATCCTTTTGCTCTTGACCTTTTGATATGAATCTCTCGGGCTGCCCCATATAAATGATCTCCTCAAGATTTCCATTCAAAAAGGTAGTCTTGACGGCCATTTTCCAAATCTCATAGTCATAGTATGAAGCAATGGACAGGAGGATCCATATAGACTTTAACATGGCAGCAGATGAGAAAGACTCCTTATAATCGACTCCCTCAACTTGGGTATAACCCTTTGCCACTTGTCTAACCTTGATGGTTTGCACCTTCCCATCACACCTCGTTTTCTATTATAGATCCATTTGCAACTATAGGTTTAACACCATCAGGTTGATCAGATCCCAAAGTGAAATAAAGTACATCGACTTCATTTCAAGATTCATAGCTTTGATCCACTCATCTTTGTCAACATCCTCCATTGCCTTCTCGTAAGACAATGGATCCTCAATATCTTCATCAGTTAACATAACTAGGATTTTCGTTAAACCCATGTAACGAACAGGGGGTTTGCAACCCTCCCACTGCATCGAGACTCCCTCAACACTTGAGGTGGATTTTGCCTACTAAATGATCCAACTTCAACAACTCTTGTTGAGGTATCAGGTTCTTCAAAAACTCTTGTTGAAGGTGAAAGGAAACCATCGAAGGTTTTGCAGTGGAACTGGGGATTATTCCCATTTTGTTTTCCACAGAATTTCAGATTACAGAATGAAGACAAAGAATATTATGCATTAAGAAACAAAAATTACAGCATGTTTTTTACTAAGAAATAGGGAAGAAGAATTTTTACTAAGAAATAGGGAAGAAGAATTACTTACTCTTGAAGCCAAACTTCTCTATCAATCCTCGATCCACGATCATGATCCAATATCCAAACCAAGACACAACCACTTGAGAACCCTCTGTATTCTCTTGGGATGAGAATTGGGCAGGAGTGCTAGGCTTTGCATAATTTTTGGAAGAGGGATGAGAGGATGAGAGGGAAGAGAAGAACTTTTCTTCTTTATATGATTGAGAGTAAAACCAAGGAGAATTCTCTCTTTTTTCTGCAGTTCCACAATTCATGGAAGAAGACGACTTCCTTTTATCTAACTCCCTACACTGCATGTATGATGTGAGAGAAATTTAGGGGGAGGGAGTTATAACTTCGTCCCTTAAAAATAAATAAAAATTAATTTAATTAGAAAAAGTATATGTATGTATATATATATAATAACTACCTTATTATATAAATATACTATATGTTATATCAAATATAACACATAACCTATAGTTTTTTTGTATCAAATACAATATAATCTATAGTTTTATTTCCTCTCAATTATGCATGACATTTAATATAAATCATATTTATACTAAAATTTAATTATATGAACCTCATCCATTGAATTAATATTCGAATCATATTCAAACACTTAATTACTCTCAACTATTTATGGTATTTAACATAAATTATATTTATATTAAATTTAATTATATGAATCTCATTCATATAGTTAGTATTTGAATCATATTCAAAATCCTCTAAAAAAAACTTTATATTGTAATGTATCTAATACATTATATCACATATAATTAAATTAAATAATTATATCATATATAATTAATTTC
Source organism: Benincasa hispida (assembly GCF_027475165.1). Classification (NCBI taxonomy): domain Eukaryota; kingdom Viridiplantae; phylum Streptophyta; class Magnoliopsida; order Cucurbitales; family Cucurbitaceae; genus Benincasa; species Benincasa hispida. The sequence goes on from NC_143478.1 coordinate 35,168,410, forward strand.
TCTCAATTAATTTGAACAATTCAAATTAATCCAAAATTAATTCTCAATTAAATCTTGATTGAGCTAAAAGGGGATCTTATGGACCTATAGATTGAAGCTTCAATGATACTTGGATAATTAATTAAACTCTTTAATTAAATTACCCAAACTTCCATTAACTGTTGATCGTTCCACTACAGACTAACAGTTGCACTCTTCGCACTACAGATATATTTATGTACCCATTGGATATAACCAGTCAATAGTGCAATGACCCTTCACAAATTGCTCGTAAGTACAACTAGACCAAAATTGCCTTTTTGCCCCTGTAGTTACATCTAACTTCTTAAGTACTACTGATTCCTCTAATGAAAAATAAGTCAAGTCCACATTGTTCAAGCCCCGAATTCAACTCTTAAGGGAGCAATTTATCTACTTACCCCGACATTAGGGAATGAGTGAATTTTGTCTTGTGTAGTTGTGTTCCCAACTCCTCAATCAGACGAATCCCCAAAATAGGCATATTGAGTTGGCAATCTAGCCATTCTCACCCATACAAATCAAAAGACCACCTTTATGAACAGGAGTTCACAACTCACTCCGGATTCAGGTCATGTCATCTATGATCATCCTGGTGAAATGTAAGTCTCTATTATTAATAGTATTATATAATGAGATTAACCATTTTGTGGTCCAGTTTTATATAAACTCTTTGTATAGGATACCCCCGCTCACATGTCTCCACATGAATGATCAGGATCAGATCATTTGTAGCACTTTACAACATTTGTAACATCCACAAAACGGGTCATATCCATAGTGTCACCAAGCTAAGGCACCCGGCCTTATCCATGTACTATAGACCGTTTAGGTTATTATTTAAACAAGATCCACCTGTATGTCTCTACATAAAAGAACTTAGGATCTTAGTTTTTTGATTGAGTGTATGCTCATAAAATAAAAATTATTTTAATAAAAATAATTTGTTTATACAATGTTTACAAACTACGAGAATACAAGAGATTTAGGACGTTAATCCCAAAAATCTCCCACTTGTCCTAAAGCTTAGGGAGTTAAATGTACAATACAAATAAAGTACAAAATACAATAAACTATGGCATACACTTGAAATCATACTTGGCAAAGAAACATTTCCCACTTGCCCTAGACAATATACTGCATATCTCGTAGACCCAGACTTTTTAGATGATCCTTGAACACTTTAGCCATGAGAGCCTTTGTAAATGGATAAAAAACGTTGTGCTCCGAAGAAATCTTCATGACAATCACATCACCTCGATGCACAATCTCCCGAATCAAGTGATATTTTCGGTCAATGTGTTTGCCTCTTCGATGACTCCTAGGTTCCTTAGAATTTGCCACAGCACCATTATTATCACAATAAAGTGTGATGGTAAAGATATATTTGGAACAACTTCCAAATCAGTAAGGAACTTCTTAAGCCAAACAGCCTTTTTAGCAACTTTACAAGCAGATACGTATTCAGCTTCCATAGTGGAGTCTGCAATGCATCCTTACTTGATGTTTCGCCAAACTATAGCTCCTCCATTCAGAGTAAACACTGACCTTAATGTGGATTTCCGAGAATCCCGATCAGTCTGAAATCCAAAGTCTATGTATTCTGTAAGGATCAAATCCTTATCTCCATACACAAGCATATAGTCCCTCATTCTCCGAAGATACTTGAGGATTGTTTTGGTCGCTATCCAGTGATATAATCCTGGATTGGATTGATATCGACTGACAATCCCTACAGCATAGCAAATGTCATGTATGGTACATAACATTGCATACATAAGGCTACCAATAGTTGATATACAGGGAATTCGTCTCATTGCCTCAACATCTTAAGGAGTCTTAAGATACTGTTCCTTAGACAATACGACTCAATGCCTGAAAGGTAACAAACCCTTCTTGAAATTGTGCATCGAATATCTGACAAGCATCTTGTCAATATACAATGCCTAAGACAAGGCCAACCCTTTGTTCTTATGATCTCTAATGATCTAGACCCTAGAACAAACCGCGCCTCTCCCAAATCTTTTATTGGAATTAGGCAGCCAGTCATTTCTTTACATCAATCAGAAAACCTACATCATTCCCAATAAGTAGGATATCATCCATATACAGCACGAGGAAAGCTATTGAGCTGTTGATGATTTTCTTATAAACATAAGGCTCATCAACATTCTGATCAAAGCCATAGGATTTGATCACAACATCAAATCTTATATTCCAAGATCTAGATGCTTGTTTCAGTCCATAAATTGATCAATTAAGCCTACAAACCTTTTGCTTTTGATCTTGTTCAATGACTTTTTCTGGTTGATTCATGTAGATGGTCTCATCAAGATTACCATTCAAAAAGGCAGTCTTGACGTCCAATTGTCATATTTCATAGTCATAATATGTGGCTATGGACAAGAGAATTTTGATAGACTTTAACATGATAACAGGTGAGAAAGCTTCTTCATAGTCCACTCTCTCAACTTGGGTATAACCTTTTGCCATAAGTCTAGCTTTAAAGATCTATACCTTTCCATCTACATATCTTTTACTCTTGTAGATCCATTTACAACCTATAGATTTTACCCCATTAGGTTAATCCACAAGTTTCCAGACATAATTGAAGTACATAGTCTCCATTTCCTGATTCATGGCTTTAATCCATTCATCCTTGTCAACATTTTCCATTGCTTGTTTATAAGACAATGGATGCTCAATGCCATCATCAGTTATGATGTTTTGGGCTTCAGCTAAACCCATGTAGCGTACAGGTGGGTCTATAACCCTCCCACTACATCGAGGTAATCTAAACTCTTGAGATGGATATGTATGCCTAAATGAACCAACATCAACAACTTTTTGATGTTGAAAGAACTTGTTTTTACGAGGAGATCCTTGAGTGAAAGCAGATCGTCCAAATTCCATTTTTATTGAAAACTAAATTTACAGTAAACATACAAGATATGCATTCATAAACAAATTACAGCATGCTTTTTACAAGGAAAAAGGGTTCAAGAGATATCACCTTTGAAGAATCTTTCTTCGCGTATATCCCTCGAACAGTCATGAGCCTTGAACTCAGCAAAAACTTGAAGACCTTCTTCAAGAACTTCACAAACCAAACGGAGACACTACGACAGTGAACTTTTGGTATTCTCAAGGTGAGAACCCAAGAGTGGTGGGCTCTGACTATTTTGGTTTTGAGGGTTTATTTGAGTTTGGAGGAAGATGAAGATTGAAGAACACGGAATGATTCTATGAAAACTCTATCACATAGACAATTAACTTCAATCGTATAGTGTTTCACCTTAGTCTTTTTAGGAAGAAGAGATACTAACTTCTTTATTCCTTTTTGTCACAAAACCAAATAACCACCCACTAAGGTGGTTAGAGAGAAAAAAAGGAATTTATTATTCAAAATAATAAAATAATATAAATAAATATGATAACTAACTTATCATATTATATTTATATTAAACTATATGTTATATCAAATATAACACATAACCTATAGGTTTAATATTGTATCACATACAATATAAACTATAGTTTCTTTTCTTTATTTTATGGTATTGAATCACATTCATAGAAAATATATTTGAATCCCGTTCAAATATTTATTTCCTCTAATTAAACTATAATGTATCAAATACATTATAACAATTATATCATATATAATTGAATCAATTTAATTATACTATATATAATTAAATTCCCTCTTATTAATTTGAACAATTCAAATTAACCTAAAAACTAATTCTCAACTAAATTCTTTTGAGCTACTAAGGAAACCTTATGGACCTGTAGCTTGAAGCTCCAACTGTACGTGAATAATTAATTAAACTCTTTAATTACATTATCCACCATCCGTTAACTGTCGGACATTTTACTAAAGACCAACAGCTGCACTATTCGCACTACAGATATATTTCTGTGTCCATTGGATATAACCAATCAACAGTACGATGACCCTTCACAAGTTTATCGTAAGTATAGCTAGGCCAAATTACCATTTTTTCCTTGTAGTTACATCTAACTCATTAAGTACAACTGATCCCTCTAATGAATAATAGATCATAGTCCCACTTGCCCTAGTCCAGCTGTGGTCTGTCCTATAGACCCATACTCTACAAGTGACCCTCAAACATTGTAGTCGTGAAGGCTTTCATAAACGGATTAGTAATGTTGTGCTTCGAAGCTATCTTCATGACAATCACATCCCCTCCATGCACAATCTCTCAGATGAGATGATACTTCCGCTCTATGTCTTGTCGTGCTTATGACTTTAGGCTCTCTAGAATTAGCCACAGCACCACTATTATCATAATAAAGTGTGATGGGCTTTAACATGTCTGGAACAAGTTCCAGATCAGTCAAGAATTTTCTGAGCCAAACAGCCTCTTTATTAGCTTCACAAGCCGCTACATACTCAGTCTCCATGGTGGAGTCCGCAATACACCCCTACTTGGTGCTTCACCATACTACTTCCCCGCCATTAAGAGTAACCATTGATCCTAATGTGGATTTCCTAGAATCCTTATCAGTTTTAAAATCAGAGTTTGTATATCCTATAAGGATCAAATCCTTAGAACCATACACATGCATGTAGAACCATACACATGCATGTAGTCCTTCATTCTCCATAGATACTTGAGGATGTTCTTAACGGCTGTCCAGTAATCTAATCCTAGATTAGACTAATATCTACTGACTATCCCTACTACATAGCAGATGTCACCTCTAGTACATAACATCACATACATCAAACTCCCCACGGAAGATGCATAAGAGATCTGTTTCATATCCTCAACCTCTTGAGGTGTCTTAGGATACTATTCCTTAGACAAAGTAACTCCATGCCTGAAAGGCAATAGGCCCCTCTTAGAGTTCTGCATCGAATACTTGACAAGCATCTTGTCAATATACTATGCATGAGACAATACTAGCATTTTATTCTTTTAGTCTCGAAAGATCTGAATACCCAGAATAAACTGAGCCTCTCCAAAATCTTTCATTTGGAATTGGGTCGCTAGCCAGTTCTTAACTGTAGTCAGTAAACCTACATCATTCTTAATGAGTAGGATATCATCTACATACAATATAGAAAAACTATTGAATTGTTGATGATTTTCTTGTAGCCACAAGGCTCATCAACTGTTGGAATGTATCAGTATGCAACGAAAGCAACAAGGATCAATAAGCACTCTAATTCATTAATTTTGGCAGTAACTAAAGCATGCTCAAGATAGAACAAGAGGGTTTCAAGCCATACCTTTGTAGAACTTCTTCAACTCTTGATTCTCATATGCACACTTCTCCAAATCTTGTTATAGACTACCTCAAGATCTTCTCTACTATTCTCCTGGAGCTTAGATTGAGTTGTGGGACGCAAAATAAGCTTGAATGAAGGAAAATTGGAGAAGAGCTCACTTTTACCACCACTTAAAGAACAACTTCTTCAACACGATTTTTTCAGCAAAATTCTATATTTGCATGCCCAATTTCACTCCAATCTTCTCAATATATTGTAGACTATCATGCAAAGAAGATGGTTGCATGAGATGCAGCCCATGCTTGGTATTATTGAAGCAAAAAGAGGTGGGTTTAGTGTGAGCAACTTGAAGATGATAATGGAAAAAAGAAAAACCAATATTCCATTTTTGTGTTTTTAAATCTTTTTCAGTTTTTCAATTAATTTCAAAAAACAAATTGATTTCTAAAATTGAAAAAATTATTAATTTTACAAATTTAATTTCATAAATTAATTTTTCTAATAAAATTAATAAATAATTATTTAAACAATTTAAATAATTCTAATTAATTTAATATCAAATATAAAATTAATTTTACACAAATCCACCTTCATATATTTAAATCAGATTTAAATATTAATTCTTCTATTCCATTTAATTCTCAAAATTAAACATGTAATTATATCTCATATAATTACAAATTCCTTTAATTCTAATTTGAATGTTTCAAATTAACTTATTATGCTATTCTAAAGCTAATCCATTTACAAGCTAGTAAGGGGACCTCGTGGACTTACAGATCATGGGCTCCAACGATCCAGGATTAATTGGCTAAACTCATTACACCGAATTAACCCCATCTGTTAACTAATGGGTCACTCTACTAAAGCCCATAGTTGCACTCCCCTCACTGTAGATATATTATGTCCACATGATTTAACCATGATTAGTAAGTCGACCATTCACAAGTTGTTCGTAATAACAGCTGGGTCAAATATCTGTTTTACCCCGAGATTATGTCTTGTTCCCTAAGTTCCTACTGATCCTCTAATGAACAACTGGTTTGTGATCCAATCACTAAACCAAAACTCTCTCAGTCAAGTGAGAGGGTGGGGCCTCTTGTTCAAGACTTGGATTCAATACTTGAAAGAACAACCTTTCTCCTATCCCTAAATCGGGTAGGCGTGAATTCCATCTTGCACCCTATGTCCCTAACTATCTATTCAGTCTTACCTCTAAAATGGGAGGGTTATTGAGTCGGAATTGTTGAGTCAACCCTCATCTATGCAAATCTAAGGATAATCCAAATAAATAGGAGTTCATAGTTAGCTCAGGATTAAAATCGAGTTACCTAGGCCATTTAAGTGAAATAGTCAATCTTATACAGTAAACAGCGTTATAAAGTAAGAGTGACTTATTTCTTGGTCCGATCTTATGCAAACTCATTGCATAGAACGCCCCCACTCCTCATGTCATAACATGTACGAATTAGGATCACTTCGTTTGTAACACTTTACAACTCTTTGTAACAACTACAGAGTAGGCCGCATCCCATAGGGTTGCCAGAATAAGGCACCCAACCTTATTCATATACTATAGATCACTTTGACTATTTACTCGAACCTGATCCACTTTTATGTCTCTACATAAAGTTTAAGTACTCATGTAATAGTCATGGGTCTTAGTTTATTGGATTTAGATTTTTATGTATACAATTTATAAAATCAATAAAAAGTTTATTGACTATAGAAAATGTTTATCTTTTTACAAACTGCGAGTTTTAGGACATAAAATCCAACAATACTCCCACTTGGACTAAAACTCAAGTGGATCAATATTTACAAATATATACAATGTTGAGTTTACACAGAGAGAATAAAACGTACAAATACAATCAACTAGGAAATTTCAACACCCATAAATTCTCCCACTTTCCCTAGTGATAAATATCTCGTAGACCTAGTCCCACTAGGTGACCCTCAAACACTTTAGCTGAGAGGGTCTTTGTAAATGAATCAACTAAGTTGTCTTGTGAAGTTATCTGCACGACAATTACGTCTCCTCTGTGTATAATCTCCCTGACGCTCGGTATGCTTTCCTCTTTTATGGCTTCGAGGTTCGTTTGAATTTGTAACTACTCCACTGTTGTCACAATAGAGAGTGACAGACAGGTGCATATTAGGAACTACTTCCAGATCAGTCAGGAACTTTTTGAATCATACTGCTTCTTTTGTTGCTTCACTTGCAGCTACAGACTCAGCTTCCATTGTGGAGTCAACAATACAACTCTGTTTGATGCTTCTCCACAAAATTGCTCCTCCATTCAGAGTGAGTACCGACCCCGAAGTTGATTTCCTAGAATCAATATCGGTTTGGAAGTCAGAATCAGTGTATCCAGTAAGGATCAAATCCTTAGCACCATACACAAGCATATAATCTCTCGTTCTCCAAAGATACTTGAGAATGTTCTTAACAGCAGTTTAATGATCATATCCAGGATTGGACTAAAATCTACTGACTATTCCTATGGCATAGCATATATCGGGACGAGTACACATCATTGCATACATTAAACTCTCTGCTGCTGATGCATATGGAATTCGATTCATGTCCTTAACCTCTTGAGGTGTCTTAGGACTTTGTTCCTTAGACAAGTGAATTCCATGTCTTAAAGGTAACAATCCTTTCTTAGAATTTTGCATTTTATACCTAGACAACATCTTGTCTATATAAGATGCTTGAGATAATGCTAATGTTCTGTTCTTGCGATGCCGAACTATTTGTATCCCAAGAACATACTATGCTTCTCCCAAATCTTTCATTTGGAATTGCAAAGCCAGCCATCTCTTAACGTCAGTAAGAAATTCTACTTCATTCCCTATGAGTAGAATATCATCAACATACAATACCAGAAAAACGACAGTTTTGTTAACAATTTTCTTGTATACACAAGGTTCGTCAACATTTTGTTCAAAGCCATAAGATTTGATTGCAGTGTCAAATCTCATATTCCAGGATCTAGATGCTTGTTTCAACCCATAAATGGATCAATTAAGTTTGCAAACCTTTTGCTCTTGATCATGTTGAATAAGCCCTCCTGGTTGAAACATATAGATACTCTCTTCAAGATAGACATTCAGAAAAGTTGTCTCGACATCCATTTTCCATATTTCATAATAATAAAATTTGGCTATGGACAAGATTATCCTAATTGACTTTATCATAGGAACCGGAAAGAAAGTTTCTTCATAGTCTACCCCCCCAGTCTTGCTTTATAGGTCTGTACCTTACTAGCTTGGTCTTGTTTTCTTTAATAGATCCATTTACAACTGATGAGTTTTCCTCCTTCAGGTTGATCTACAAGATCCCAGACAGAATTGAAATACATAGATTCCATTTCAAGGTCCATGGCTTTAATCCATTAGTCTTTATCCACATCATTCATTACTTGTTTGAAAGACAATGGATCCTCTAAGCCATCATCTGGTATGATGACTTGAGTTTTAGTCAAACCCATGTATCGGTCAGGTTATTGCACAACCCTCCCACTACGACAAGGCATTCTCAACTCTTGAGAAGGATGTGAAGTACCAGTTTCATCACCAACTATTGTTGATGGACCTACTCTATCAATAACTCTTGTTGATGCATTTATCGTTTCTCTGGACATTTCCTCTATTACTAGCTTACTGCGAGTTGATAATTCTTCATATGGTCTTCCTCTAGGAAGGTTGCATTTGTCGATACAAATACATTGTCTACCTGAGGATCGTAAAAGAAACCACCTTTTGTTTCTTTTTGGTAGCCTACAAATAGGCATACTTTTGAACGACGTTCTAACTTTTTAGAATTTTGCACCAACACATGTGCTGGGAAACCCCAAATTCTGAAGTGACGTAAATTTCCTTTACGTCCTCTTCAGATCTCGTAAGGCGTTTCAAAAAGACTTTTCGACGGAACTATGTTCAAAATATATACTGCAGTTTCAAGTGCATGTCCCCAGAAAGAATTTAGTAACTAAGCGTAACTCATCATGGAACGAACCATGTCCAACAAAGTTCTGTTTCTCCTTTCTGTCACACCATTTTGCTGAGGTGTGCCAAGGGCTGTGAGTTGAGACTGGATTCCATATGCTATCAAATAGTTCTAGAATTCTAAGTCCATATACTCATCACCTCGATCTGATCGAAGTGTTTTAATCTTTTTACCTAATTAGTTTTCAACCTCAGCCTTATACTCTTTGAACTTTTTAAAAGTTTCAGACTTTTGGTGCATTAAGTAAATATGCCCATACCTAGAATAATCATCTATAAAGCTGATGAAATATTCATATCCTCCTCTAGCTCTACATTTAGAGGACCAAAAAGATCTGAGTGTATCAGTTCTAAGGGTTCTTTGGCTCTAAGACCTTTTCCAGAAAAAGATCTTTTTGCCATTTTACCTTCAAGACAGAATTCACAAGGTGGTAATGAATTGTCTTCTAACTTATTTAGATGACCGTTCTTAACCAGTCTCTCAATCCTGTTGAGATTTATGTGACCTAGTCTCAAGTGCCAAAGATAGGCATTTGGAGAAATTTTCCTTTTCTTATGAGTCTCAGCAGTTTTAAACATCTCTATTTTTAATACGGCTTTAACCTTCATCGGTTTTAACATATATAAGTTATTTTCTAATTTTGCATAACAAATTTTTTTACTTCTAGTATTGATGAACACTTCATCATTTTCGAAATAAACTTTATAATTTTGTTCCAACAAACAAGAGATAGATATTAGATTCCTTTTCATAGAAGGAATGTAATACACCTTTTTCAAATAAATATACTTATCTCATATAAATAACTTCATATTTCCCACTACTTTAGCTGAAACAACCTCCCCGGTCCCTACCTTAAAGATTGTTTCACCCTCTGTCAACTGTCTTCAGGAACTTGTTTCCTATAAGAGAGTACAAACATGATTAGCGGCACCTGAATCAATTATCCAGGTTTTATCATTTTCCACTAAACATGCTTCGATAACAAGTAAATCATATTTATCTTGTTGTTCAAATGTTGCATTCTCATCTATATTATTCAAAATTTTAGATGAGTTGAAAGATAAAGGACAATCCTCTGTTAAAACTCTTTTGGTGTTACAACTGTTAGTAATTTGTTTGTTTATTTGATTTTACGGTTATCTAACTCGAAAGTGAGTATTCTAGAAGAATTTGACATGCTGATAAAATGTAAAAAATTCTAATTAGAAAATTGTAACTAAATCCAAAATCAAGTTTTAGAAAAATTAGTAATAATGTACCTATAACCATTGTTTATCTACAACGATACTATAGTGAGTCAGAATACGAGCTACCGAGGTGTAGTCAGATACTCCTTCACTAAAGCAAACAATTTTGACCAAACACTATCTCCAGAATAATTCTTATTCCTATAGTCGTTTAGTTACAATTTTCAGTTAGAAATTACTAACACTCTTAATAATTCTGTAAGTGTAACCCTTCGTTTTCAGACGTCAGAGGTCGGCCCTAACTATGCTAACGAAATGGAGAGTCAAGGTTGGGAATGGACCTAAGAAACCCTATCCATTTCTGGAGTTTGAATTGTTCCGAATCTTATGTTACAACCCTCTGAGGGGATAGCCATTGCTAAACGACTAGCAAAGGGCCGCCTAAAGCAAACCAGCAGGTGCAACATAGGAACCTCACGGTCCAAACTAACGGAAGAAACCACAGGATATGTTGACACATATCCTTCACACACTTACTATAAACAACTTCCTCTGTTCACCTTGTTATTGACTCATACAAACACTTTCCATATGGAGGTCACTCCCAAGGTGACACAAAGTGTCATATGAATCTCATGGTGTAAACTATGTGGAGACGTGGTAGTTGAAATTGATTTATGTTTCAACAACTTCCCCTTATTCACTGAAATCTAGATTTATGCTAAAAAAATACTTTATGTATGAAGGTCACTCCCAGGGTGACCGCTTAAATCTTGATTGTGAACTCTTAGGGATGTGAGAGCTAAAAATAACGTATCGTATATGTTATTAACCTCCCACTGAAGTGTTCTACTAACTTTATCATATAAAAGTTATTAAACTCCCACTGAAGTGTTCTATTAATTGGGTAAATTTATACTTAGGTTCATTTTGACTAAACAAACTATCTTGAGTCTATGTTGTTTATCCAAGTATAATGCTTATAACTGGATTTTAAACTACGATGTCTAGGTGATAAACCGTTTTATTACCTCACACCACTCACGTATGCTTATAAAATCGGTTAACAACACTCAATAATTCGGCTATAATCCCCAGGTAGGAGGTGTTTCGTAGACCGTTAATTTAAGTACCCTAGCCTTAGATAGGATTATATACCGGTTAAGTTTATAACCTGAGTTTTACAAGTTTTAACTATTAAAACGAATGGTTAACCTACGTGAGCATGCAGCTATTCTTTGTTATGGATTTTTAAACGTCTATCCCAATTTTATAACAGTTTACAAAATTTTAGACATGCTAAATATCCACAACATACATCAAAGACATTCAATATTTAATATAACAATTATATTAAGTAAAAGAAACCCTAAACATGCATACTATATATTATAACATTTTATAACATACTTTCAATGCATGTAACATGCTTCCTATGGTGGGGTTTTAAATCTACATGGCATACTGCATGCACATACAAGATTTATTTAATTATTACATACATCACATGCATAAACAATTAAATACAAAATGATATGGTTTTAGTTTTGACATAAACAAGTAAACAAAAGCCTAATCATTACAAAACAGCTTCAAAACCGCTTCTGAACCGCTCAAACCGTTCTAAACCGAACCCAAACAACTTGAACTGAACTGGAAAAGTCTGAACCGAACCAGCCAAAAACTTTTGAGTCTAAATTAGACAAGCCAAAAACATTTTGAGGCTAAATCGGATAGAACCTCGAGAAAATCAGTCGAACCGGCTACTCTCGGTCCAAGCTCAAAATCTCGCTGAAGCTCATCGTGTAACACTGAAGAATATCGTCTAGCACGATCGTCTAGTGTTTGCCTGATCATGTCGTGACATCGTATAGCGTCTGACCAAGCTACACTATCGTGTAGTCTTCCATCTATCGTATAGTGGCATCATTTAGTGCCGATCAAAACTACACAATCGCTTAGCACCATTTCTTTATCGTTTAGCGCACACACAAAGCTACACGATTGAGTAGTGCAATCGTATAGCACTTCAACGCATCGTTTAGCTCCTACGCAAAGTTACACGATCGTGTAGCGCTATCACATAGCGCCTCTACACATCGTTTAGCTCCCGCAAGTACACGATCATCTAGCATACAACACGTCAATACCCAACACCCATAGCTACACGATCGTCTAGCTTTTCTTCACATAATTTAGCGTCCATAACTAGACAATCATCTAGCATTTAGACTTCAACAATGATATTTGAGCAGAGACTGAGAAACTAGAATCTGCAACTCTGTCTTCTTTACTTGTTTCTTCAATTACATCTTAATTTCAACTCTAATGACTCCAAATACATTACAGACTCTTAAGAACACATATAAGCTCATCAAACAATAGCCCATTATAAATTTAATCAAGAAATAAAAGAGAAAATAAATGCCAAAACTCAAAAAACCCTATCAGTGCACCAGTTTCATATAACTCATGAAAAAACACCCACCACACCAAAATTAAACCGAATTGAATGCTTAAATGATGCTCTGATACCAATCAATAAAGCACAGATACTTCATGCGAGGTAAAGAATCAGTATCATATACGTATTGGATACTGATACTTCTAGATACTTCCCAAATACATATCTGACACGCAATTTGACGTATCTATTTCTACACGTACTTTTTTTAAAGAAAAAAAACAAGCAACTCATCTAATCTTTCCCAATCTAAAACTAGGCAACCTATTTAAAAAGCTCACTACTCGAGTCCAAAACTAAAAGGAAAAATAAATAAATAACGGACCAAACCCTAGAATAGAATCATCTAATCTCCATCTTCACATTTGAATCCCCACCAAGTTCACCAAAATATAAACCATTTGGATATCTTCAACAATTCAATGAAGAATTTTTTTCGTTTATCTTCATACTTCTCCCTCTAATTTTCTTCTCTTCTTCTTTGCAACATGAGTCACTTTTTTATTGCATTTTATTAACTATTGTACTTCAACATCTTAGATGTTGCGTTTTTTTTAGTGTATTTTAGTGTTTGTAACCTATTTTGTGCTATTGTTATTAACTTATATGCTAAATTTATCTATATCCTAGATTTAAAAAAAAATAGAAAATGTATCTTCAATGTATCAGTATCCTCGTTTTTTAGAAATATATATTAAAAAATATAAAAAAAATAATGCATCCTTAAACGTATCCGTATCTTAGTTTTTTAGAAATTGACGAATTGTCGTATCCAATCGTATCCATATTGTGTAACCGTATCTATGTCTGTACTTTATAGATACCAATTGTTGGAATGTATCAGCAAGCAACGGAAGCAACAAGGATTAATAAGCACTCTAATTCATTAACTTTAGCAGTAACTAAAGCATGCCCAAGATAGAACAAGAGGGTTTCAAGCCATACCTTTATAGAACTTCTTCAACTCTTGATTCTCAGCTGTAAACTTCTCCAAATCTTGTTGTAGACCACCTCAAGATCTTCCCTACTATTCTCTTGGAGCTTTAGATTGAGTTGGGGGACTCAAAATAAGCTTGAATGAAGGAAAATTGGAGAAGAGCTCACTATTACCACCACTTGAAGAACAACTTCTTCAACACGATTTTTCCATCAAAATTCTATATTTGCATGCGCTAATTCCACTCCAATCTTCACAATATATTGCAAATTATCATGCAAAGAAGATGATTGCATGAGATGCAGCTCATGCTTGGTGTTATTGAAGCAAAAAGAGGTGGGTTTAGTGTGAGCAACTTGAAGATGATAATGGAAAAAAAAAAACAAACCAATATTCCATTTTTGTGTTTTTAAATCTTTTTCAATTGATTTCTAAAATTGAAAAAATTATTAATTTTACAAAATTAATTTCATAAATTAATTTTTCTAATAAAATTAATAAATAATTATTTAAACAATTTAAATAATTCTAATTAATTTAATATCAAATATTAAATTAATTTTACACAAGTCTACCTTCATATATTTAAATCATATTGAAATATTAATTCTCCTATTTCGTTTAATTCTCAAAATTAAACGTGTAATTATATTTCATATAATTACAAATTCCTTTAATTCTAATTTGAACGTTTCAAATTAACTTATCACGTCATTCTAAAGCTAATCCATTTACGATTTAGTAGGGGGACTTCGCAGACCTATAGATCATGGATTCCAACGATCCAGGATTAATTGGCTAAACTCATTACACCGAATTAACCCCTATTCGTTAACTAATGGATCACTCCACCAAAGCCCATAATTGCACTCCCCTCACTGTAGATATATTATGTCCACATGATTTAACCATGATTAGTAAGTCGACCCTTCACAGGTTGTTCGTAATAACGGCTGGGTCAAATATCTATTTTACCCCCGAGATTACGTCTTGTTCCTCAAGTTCCCACTGATTCTCTAATGAACAACTGGTTTGTGATCCAGTCACTAAACCAACACTCTCTCAGCCAAGTGAAAAGGTGGGGCCCCTTATTCAAGACCTGGATTTAGTAATTGAGAGAACAACCTTTCTCCTATCCCTAAATCAGGTAAGCGTGAATTCCATCTTGCACCCTATGTCCACAGTTATCTATTCGGTCTTACCCTTGAAATGGGAGGCTTATTGAGCCGGCACTGTTGAGTCAACCCTCACCTATGCAAATCTAAGGATAATCCCGACTAAACAGGAGTTCATATTTAGCTCAGGATTAAGATCGAGTTACCTAGGTCATCTAAGTGAAATAGTCGGTCTTATACAGTAAATAGCGTTATAAAGTAAGAGTGACTTATTTCTTGGTCGATCTTATGCAAACTCATAGCATAGCATAGGACGCCTCCACTCCTCATGTCATAACATGGACGCCTCCACTCTTTATAACAACTACAGAGTAGGTCGCATCCCATAATGTTACCAAAATAAGGCACCCAACCTTATTCATATACTATATATAACTTTGACAATTTACTTGAACCTGATCTACTTTTATGTCTCCACATAAAGTTCAAGTACTCATGTAATAGTCATGGGTCTTAGTTTATTGGATTTAGATTTTTATGTATACAATTTATAAAATCAATAAAACATTTATTGACTATAGAAAATGTTTATTGTTTTACAAACTGCGAGTTTTAGAACATAAAACCCAACATCAATGTTCTGATCAAAGCCATAATATTTTATCACAATATCAAATCTTATGTTCCATGATTGAGATGCATGTTTTAGTCCATAAATGGACCGATTAAGCTTGCAAACCTTTTGCTCTTGACCTTGGATTATGAATCCCTCGGGTTGCACCATATAAATGGTGACCTCAAGATTGTCATTCATAAAAGCAGTCTTAACATCCATTTGTCATATATCATAGTCATAACATGAGGCAATGGATAGGAGGATCCGGATAGACTTCAACATGACAACAGGTGAGAAAGTCCCCTCATAGTCGACTCCCTCTACCTGGGTATGACCCTTTGTCACCAGTCTAGCTTTGAAGGTTTGCATATTCCCATCAGCACCTTGTTTCCTCTTGTAGATCCATTTACAACCTATAAATTTAACCCCATCAAGTTGATCTACAAGATCCCATACTGAATTGAAGTACATAGACTCCATTTCCAGATCCATGGCTTTGATTCATTCATCTCTGTCAACATCCTTCATTGCCTTCTTGTAAGACTATGGATCCTCAACCTCACCATCAGCTACCATAGCTAGGATTTTAGTTAAACCCATAAGCGAATAGGTGGGTTCGGAACCCTCCCACTACGTCGAGATTCCCTTAACACTTGAGATGGATTTGACCTACTAAATGAACCTACTTCAATAACTCTTGTTGAGGTAATAGGCTTTCCAACAACTCTTGTTGAAGATTCAGTAGTTTCTTTGGAAATCTCATTCAACATGATTTTACTTCTGGGTTTATGCTCCTTTATGTGGTCCTCTTCAAGAAAAATAGCATTTGTCGACACAAATACTTTATTTTCTTTAAGATCAAAGAAATAACCACCTCTCAATCCCTTAGGGTAGCCTAAAAATAGGGATAACCTTGAACGTGGTTCCAGTTTCTTAAGATTGGCCTCAAGCACATGTGTTGGGCAACACCAGATTTTGAAATGACGTAAACTAGCTTTACAACCATTCCATAACTCAGAGGTGTTTTGGCAACACTCTTAGAGGGAACATAGTTTAGGATATATGTTGCAGTCTCCACTACATAACCCCAAAACGAGTCAAGTAAGGAAGCGTAACTTATCATAGATCGAACCATGTCCAACAGGGTTCGATTTCTCCTCTCTGATACACCATTTTGCTAAGGTGTAACAGATGCTGAGAGTTGGGATACTATTCCATGTTCTATTAAATAGTTCTAGAATGTCAGATCCATAAACTCTCCACCTCGATCAGATCAAAGTGTTTTAATTGTTCTATTTAATGCATTTTCAACATCAGCCTTGAATTCTTTGAACTTTTCAAAAGACTCAGACTTATGTTGCATTAAATAAACGACCTATACCCTTGAATAATCATCAGTGAAAGTGATGAAATATTCATAACCTCCCCTAGCTCTTACATTCATCGGACCACAAAGTTTTAAATGCACTATCTCTAGAGGTTCTTTGGCCCTATGACCTTTTCCAATAAAAGGCCTTTTAGTCATCTTGCCTTCAAGGCATGACTCACACACAGGTAAAGAATTTTCTTCTAACTCGCTTAGAAGTACATTTTTCACCAACCTCTCAATCCTATTAAGATTGATGTGTTCTAATCTTAAGTGCCAAAGTTGGGCATTTTCCTTAAGAGAAATTATAGGTTGTTTATTTTAAGTTACGAAAGTTTTAAACATCTCTATGTTATGGAGGGCATTTGTTGCTAACGGCCTTAGCACATACAAATTGATTTCCAGTTTAGTAGAAAATATATCAACCCCATTCTTAGTAATAAACACTTTATTATAAGAAAAGTTAATTTGATAAAGATGTTCTAAAAGACACTTTACAGAAACTAAGTTCCTTTTTAAACCAAGAACAACAAATACATCATTCAAAATGAGAAATTTGTTCTATAAAGATAACCGAAACCTCCAACTGCTACAGCTGAGACGACGTGCTCAGTTCCAACTCACACCTTCATCTCACCAGCATCAAGTTTCCGCCCTGCTACAGCTGAGGAGTAAAGTGTCTATGCCGGGTATCTCATACCGATTGGGGGTTTTAAATAAGTCAAGTTGGCTGGGGCTTGATTTTGATAATATTAGAAAGTCTTCGAGAATCTTTCTAGGCAGATAGAACGACTCTTGCTTGTTCTTGTCGCTCGGCGGCCGATGACTAGAATTTCTCAATCTCGTCTCTTATCCAAACTGGGAACTAGTTTCCAGGATCCATATATTTTACGACTCATTTCGCCCTTTTTGGATCGACCTATCATAGACGATAAGGGATCCAATTTGGCACAAAAAACGGGAATCCCGAATGCACACCCATCTTATATTATATAATTTCTTTCATCACAGCTTTGAAAGAGGGTTTACAACCAACTTTCCATTTACACATAGTCGTTATTGTCATGACGTGTTCCTATTTCGGTAAGCAAAAAGAGTTTAAAGCACAAGGATTTTCAGATCTTTTGAGCAAGGTAGGTCTCTATCTTTCACTCATGTGTATAGTACCCGGAGGATCACCAGTTGATTGTTGCAGAGGTATCATCTTTCTAACAGTAGACGGAAATCTCCAATTTGGAGAAAGAGGACTGGTCTGATCTTATAACCGTCAGTGTCTTAAAAAGCCCCTTATTTCCTTTTTTTGGTATTGTTGAAGGCAAAGTCGGTTTTCTCTTCTTTCTTTTTTTTTGACTCTCGTCAAAGAAGATTTGCAACTCTTTAATGCCAAAACAAAAAGTCGAAGAACCACCAGACTTATTATTGACCCTATGACCAGGGTAGAGCTAGTTGGAGAGACATTACCTAGCCTCTGTCCGCATCAGTGGTTGGCCCACCATCGAAAGCAGAGGAAGCTAACCGAGTTGACTAAGAATCAGTCGGCCGGGAATAAGTACCTATCCCTTACGGGAATCGAACCCGTGTCTTCGACATGAAAAGATGATGTCCTGCCCAAGGAAAGGAAAAGGTTACTTCCAGATCAAGGATAATAAATAAAATGGAAACAAGATAAAATCATATATCAAAACGACTTCTGGCATCACCGGAAGGATCGAAACCACATTCATAGGCCGACAATTTTTCTGGATAGGTTGAACTATTGGAAGTAAATGGAAAAGGAAGGACCTCACCGTTTAAGAAGTAACCATAGAAACGAAGGAACCCACTATTTCTTTATCCATTTCTATTTTGATTTATTTACTCCATGTTTGTTTTTTTTATACCTAGTATGAATACAATTTGGTATTTTGGGGTGACTAGAACAAAAAAACAAATCGTGGTCGAGAAGCTTATAGTATTCCCCATGAGAAAGGCCTGCCTTTTAGTACGGGAAAGATGTCCTACTCTTTTCACTGTCTTACTTTGGCCCCTATCTCGATAAATCCAAACCGGCATTCAAGCCAAGCCCAGCCCACGGGGAAGCCCGTCATAGAGCAGTCGACTACTTCTAGTCGATATAATGGAGGGGGGTTACCTGCAGGTTTCCCAAGCCCCTGAGCTCATCAATGAAAGGCGCTTGGTTGATCTCTCTGGTTGAGGCAGCATTCATTTAGAAAAATTTACACGTGGGAAGGGCTTACTCTCCTCGACTTGGTCTCGCTCCCTTCCCACACTATTCCTTCCCACTAAAAAGAGCGATTGATTTTCTCGATAACCTTTCTGAACGTCCGTCTTCGCGTGGCGATTTGAAAAGGGGTATATATCTCTTGTAATGCTTTCTACTATTCTGATCAAGAAAGAATCTCTTCCGAACGACCAAGTCATAATGAGATTAAAAAATGATGCTTCCTTGGCCGTGTAGAACATGGATTAGCATTATGTCATTCCTACAAGCGATCCCTCATCCAGGATTGGAAGAAGTGCTATATGAAGACTTCGAGATCAAATAGAATATATTTCTTTCGAGACCTCGTGAGCCACTTATTTCTCCGAAACAAGAGATCAAAGTGATTTTCCTCCTTTTTCCCAATAAGTCGCATGCAAAAGCAACTAAGTCAACGCCTATTTGCTCTGGATCTACTGACCCGGACGCTTGAATCTATTCCACTGCAAACAACCGAATATACTACTGGCTTCCGCTGCTTCTGTTGTTATTGTTCTCACCTGTCACTACGCCACCTCAACAGTTGGGACTGGAACTGCTTTCGTATCTGGCACTCCCCAACTTTTTCTATCGAGATTTAGAAGTAGGGTGAGTGTCTAAAGCCCGGGTTATCTCTCTGAATCAACTTATTCACTGGACTGTTAAGCCATCGAGTCCTCTAGGGTTGATCGACCCATTTCAAGAAGATTCATCCAAGACTAACGATCTCGTTAATTCTAAGGATGAGCCCATTCGATAAGGAAGATGAGAGGAAGGCATACATAGTTGGCTGGTTATTTGTCTTTCCTATTCCTGCTGCTACTGAAGGTGCCCGGAATGAATGGAATCTCTGGTAGAGGGGAGTCGAGGTGGAATTCTTTGGGGAAGTTTAGGAAAGATGGGGAAACCCAGCAGCTGCCGGTCGGGGCTAGAGGCACTTAATAACTCACTCGTGGGGCATAATACCCAGAGGCTGAACGACACATTCAAAAACTAAAGCGCACACTCGAAAGTGCTTTGAAAGGTGTCAACAGGTGCGTGGAGCCAGAGCCCGCCATGTTCGCCCGTTGGGCCGAGTGTTCGCCCACTTCAGATTCTTCACCTTTAGATAACAAAAAAAGGTGTCCGCTCCTTAGGTCACCAAACTACGACGAGAGTTTCGCCTTTCGGCCGCGCCAGTCGCATAGGGCGACCGGACCAGGCCAAGTCAGAAAGGCTTTGATGACTCAAGGTTCATATTAGGGAAAGGAGAGTGAGGGGAAGAGGGGGTTGCCCTCGGCCCGATCATCTTATTTGTTCCAATAGATAGGCATGGTTCTGTAGTCAAAGAGAAACTAACCCCCTGCCTATAGCTATCTTCTTTCTTTCGAGCGAACTCCCAAACTACTGTCCTCATCCTTAGAAAAGGTTTTGCTAGAACTCCATCCTTTTGAAGATTTGACTTTGAGAAGATAGCTTTCCTTAGAAACTCCCACAATTCACTACAATCTATTCCCACCCTTTGACTCCCTTCCTGGCTACTCCCTTACTAACTAAACAAAATCCCCAAGCTCTGGTCACCTAGCTTAGAAATGAAACGCTGAGGAAAAATTACTGACTTAAAATCAGTGCCTAAAGTGCTCTCCAGTAGTGCCCCAAAATGGGGCCGGAAAAGTCGGTCTCCGTCTGGCAGAGTAGAAATCGATCGATCACTTGAAGTTCATAGGGCGCCGTCGTTTGCTAAGACCCTTTTATCTATCACTTGTGACATGAAGCCGCATATCATATATATATAATCAATATCATCAGTGAGTATTTCGAGATTAGGTTGGTGTTCCGTCATTCAATGCATTCATTCACTGTAACTATGGTAGAGAAGATAGCTGTAAACGCCTCTGCTCTTGTTAAGCTGGTCTTTCATCTCTATGTTATAAATGAGCAATGCCCGGACCTGGCTCAAGGATAGAGAAAGAGAACAGATAGGTTCTTCCCTCTGTTGTCACAAAGATTTTTGGCTCAACCGGGAGTGAACGAGATTCTGATTCAAGTTTTGTCAGTCAGTATCAGTAGCTAGGACTGGTAGCATGCTTAGAGGAATAAGCGATGCCATTGAATCTGTTAGAGGAAGACTAGAAGAGAGTAGCTCATGCCCGGAAAAGTCCGATCGATCTGATTTGACTATTCTATAACATTCCATTTTGAAAAGTTCTGTTAGGTTCTTAGTAGCAGTCGACGACTTTTCTTCACATAGCTTTTCGTCTCCTTGATAGCTGGAAGTTCTCCAAAAAAGTTGGAGGACTTTGTACCATCCATTCTAGTGTGGTTGAATTCTGTTCAACAGCCCAAGGACTTGGAGCACATCTTTTGTTATTTCTACTGCTTGAAGTGATTGTTAGGACACCTTTGCCAAACCTTCCCCATGGGTCGTTAATAGAATATGCGGAAACCCAGACTTCCCATCTTCTCACAGCTCTTTATCCATCATGCTAGCAAAAAAAGTGAAAGTGCGACGGGCTCCTCCATGAGAAAAGGGATTCCTTAGTTAATAGGATATGTCCTTTAACTTGGAAGATTGGAAAACCTTGGTCGTCCTTCGGACTTTAGTTAGCATCGAGCCGGAAGAATAGGAAAGAAAAGAGTTTCAATATTGAAACAACATTGGATAAAGGAAGTTCCTCCCTTCTTCTATTCCGTCCTGAAGAGTGACCGGGACCAATTCAGTCACGTTTTCATTCATTTGGAATCTGGCTCTTCTACGTCATTTTTATTTACTGCTTACCAGAGCTTGAGATCAATAGCACACTACGGAAAGTAAGCTACACTCACTACTACCAGACCAGAGCGAGCTTCCAAAAAGGAAAGCTCAATCTCAACAGTCTCATCTATTGCTGCAGATTCTCGAACAAGAATCGGGGATGGATCTTTACCTTTCTTAACTTTGAAACCTCTTCTGGAAATTGAGTCTTCTTAGACTATTCTCCCTACTCGGACAATAACTGGTCGAAAAGCCTCTACGTCAGGTCGTCTTCCTAGCAAAATGACATTCTCTTAACTGAGAGAGTCAAGGGCAGCTCTTACC
The DNA here is from genome assembly GCF_027475165.1 of Benincasa hispida. Classification (NCBI taxonomy): domain Eukaryota; kingdom Viridiplantae; phylum Streptophyta; class Magnoliopsida; order Cucurbitales; family Cucurbitaceae; genus Benincasa; species Benincasa hispida. The sequence continues at coordinate 35,190,688 of NC_143478.1, forward strand.
CTGCCCTTGTCTCTCTTCCTTCCTGTTGTCTTGGTGAAGACTGTGGTAGTGGTTCTTTGCTTGGTTGATTGAATATCTCTTTCCTTGCCTCCCGAGAGTAGCCTTAGTCTTAATCCGCCTTTAGGGAGTGAAGTGAACCGGGGGTGATAGAATAGTGAAAGAATCGGTTTAGAACGTATCCGCTGCTAGAGTAACCGCTCGTTCTTTCTTCCTAGATGCTTTGAATATCCCTCGTTGATTGCCTTTATTACATTACCAAGCAACTAAGTCAACACCTATGAAGTTAGGTCAAATTTCATGTGATTCAGTAAATATAATATAAATTCCATCATTGCGTCATGGGATTTTTTTGATAAATGGGAAATAAATAAAATGCTTGGGGATGGAAATAAGAGAATGTCTACAATACCTGGGTTTAATCAGATACAATTTGAAGGGTTTTGTAGGTTCATTGATCATGGCTTAAACAAAGAACTTTCTAAGTTTCCAAAAGTGGAAGATACAGATCAAGAAATTGAATTTCAATTATTTGTTACCAACCTCGAGTTCAACAACTATTGGGTAAAGCCTAAACCTTACTCCTTTCCTTCTATTGGAACTGGCAACAGATCTCTAGATCCGATGCAACTAGAAGTCAGTCGATCTTCGTTCTTCTCCGTCTTTAGTCCAAACCTTTTTTGTCGAGTGAAACTCTGCTTCTTAAGAGCTTCTTTGGACAAACTCACTCCGGGTTGGAAAAAGGTTGAAAGATCAGTCTATTGCAACTCAAAGACTGACTTCCCTTCCAAGTAGTTAGTGCTGTAGTGAAGTCTTCTCCTGATGCCTAGCCGGGAGCTTATCCGGGAATGATTGGTCAACAACTAGCTCCTACTCCTATTCGTTTAGTCAATCTGGGCATACCATGTCAGATTACCAGGATTCAGTGGAATCCATCTTTGATTGAAACTCTGATTCATTCTCTTTTCATTCGGGTTAGCTTCTTTTTTTTACTTTCCTTCCTACAATTACAATGGGAAGGGACGAGACAAAGCCTCTATCTAATGAATGGGAGTCCGCTTTGAAATCGTCCGCCCTGCACCCACCCCCCGAGTATATGCTTCAATAGGAATTAAACAAGGGCAGATTGATACAATAGAAACCTCTGGTAAAATGCCCATCCGAAACCCAGCAGATAATGTACATTACATAGCCCGTCTCAAAATTTTCCTTCTCATCAAAAATAAAGAAGGGAGTTTTCAAGGTGTTAAGAATCGATTGAAGCATCCCTGGACTTCTACTCGATAGAGTGATCGAATCGGGCGCTATGGACTTCAAAGCCTCGAGGGTTGTAGGGCACAAGGGGATCTTGAATCAATTCCCTCTTTTCCAGTATTATGTTGAAGTTGACTTTTAGAGTTCGATCTAACGCAACCTAACGAGTTCTTTCAATAGTAGTCTCTTGCTCAGCTGGTTGAGGTACCATGCCTTCTCCTTGACAGATGGAGATTGATCTTTTTCTTTCTTCAGGTCCCACTCTGGTCTAAAAACCAATATGTATACTAAGTCAAGAATTCTACCTTTAGTGTACAGACTGAGTACTAAGACGGATATATGATATATTTCATTCAAGACAGGAATGGTGGATACCTATTAATGGTATACCTTTACTGACTCCTACCCATTCAGATACCTTGACAGACCTATGTGATAAGTTTGTTGCTTGTTGGGTGCTTCACTCTATCCTATTGAGGCAAAATCCTATTATCTTCTCTTTAGTACCAATCCTTTTCTTGCTCGAGATAGAAGATAGCTTGAACTGGCATTGTAAAGATATATAGCCAATAGAAAGAAGTATTCCCAAGAGGAGAGAAATGGAATTGAAAGGTTTTCTACCAATGATTGGAGACCAGAAAGGGGAATCGAGAGATAAGCCTTAAGCGGTTAGACCAATTATGATCGATTCACTAAACATTCGACGATTCGAGATGAGCCGCTAAAAGAAGGGCGATAGAGAGAGGTGGAAGGAAGACAGCCTCTCATGCATTACCAGAAGAAGACAGCGTGGAGAGCGTTAAGACCTAGAACTTCAGAACGTCAGTCAGTGATTGCACCATAACAGAGTGCATTAGGGCGGGAGAGATATTAATTAATGAAATTCGTAGGGATTGCGATTGCACTTACACTTGCTGCCAGCCTTGAACGTCGAAGTGGATCTCTTATCTATATTCGACAGCTTGAAGAGAGCTAATGGCTGATTGCTAAAGAGAAATTTTCATTGAAAGCGATTCCTTCGCTCAAGAACTAGACTTAAGCGATTGTGCCTACTAGTCAAGACGAGAAGGTGGGACGCTATCCCGCCTCTTGACCGAAGCGCCAACCTACCTCACACTCCCCCCTTCTCTAATGCGCATATTAAGACTGAGCTTGCTTGCATCTGATCTAAGCCTATCGCTCCTGCCCCTAACTTTCTATTGTCGCTTCCTCGTCTTGCTTCTGGCAAAGCTTCGACTTTGCTTGCTTGCGCAAAGGCTGAAAGTCCTTTTCGCTAGGTTCAAAAGCTTCCCGCGTTCTATTATGAAACTCCCTACCTGGTGGCATAAAAGGAGTCTAACACCTACCCTTTGGCATAATAAGTAGTCTAATTACCGATACGAATACATTCGCTGATGCAATAGTTCTACGACATTCATGATCAGAATCGACTCCTGGACTGGCAACCCTTTCTCTTAGAGCTTTATAAAGCTTTAAGAGAGAATAAGGAGTAAGGGGGACCTTCGCTTCATTAGAAATTTGACCCGGACCTTCTTTCTTCTCCTGCTACGCCTTGAGAAAGTCACCGGCGACAGGTTAGTACAATTCTCCTGCAGCTGATTTGGCCCCGCGCTAATTCAGGAGTTTCTTCTTGAGTCTAGGAAATAATAATCAAATCAAAAGAAGCGGTTGGGTGAGAACAAGAAGCGGTCGTCGTCCGGCGGCCAGTAGCTATACTAAACGAAGAACCGCTCGCTGCCTTTTCTTCCCGAGTCACATGTGCTGGTAGCCTAGGAGAAGAGAAGCAAGTTACCTTCGCCTACCCCCCATATCTATAGGCGGAAATGGTCAGAGCTGGTAAGCATGGTAACTATATCGGCGGCCGGAGCCGGCGCTCCGCGTTCGAGATAGGTTCCGCTCTGACGTACGCCCCACCTCACATAGAAGAAGGGGAACCCTTTTAATAGAATCGAAGAACCCGTGTGGGTGGGAGGGGATTTAATCATTCATTCATCAGATACGTCTTCTGATCCATTTCATGTCAACTCTAATTAGTTATCAAAAGGTCGACTTTACAAAGGGAACGTCGTTTCCTGGGAACCTTGCAACCTTGCGGTCTCTGGTAACCGGCCGCATCGGCCCGGTTACCTTCGTCACCGTCGGTTCCCGCAACCATTTCTTTTTTTATGTTTTTATTTATGAAGGGCTTACGGGTCATTACACCAAAGGCTTGAAGTGAACGAGAGAAGCTATCGAGAGAGTACCAAATGCTGACGGTTTTCAGTGCTGGTTATCCAGTTATAGAAAGGACCCCATAGGCTTTCACTTTCGCGTCTCTCTAAAATTGCAGTCATGGTCAAATCTTGGTTTATTGAATCATTAATCATCAGGGACTCCCAAGCCCTTCATTTTCTATAAATATACTAATAGGAGAAAAAGAGTCTAGTCTTAAGTTGCTAAGTTACTGTGAGTAGTGGTGTGTGAGGTTGTCGTGTGTCCGGGTGTAGTTCGTGACTGTGCTTCCTGGGTAGAAAAGCTCTGGTACGCTGGGGGATAGGTCGATTTACCTGGTCAGATCAAATAGATAGGCAAATTTTTTTCAAAGGGATCGAGAGAGTGAAGACTATGCCAATGGGGGTAATGACACGGGGCTACCATGGCCATGGAAGTACCGACCTGAGGGACTGACTTGGAAAGGTCTCTTCTCGTTAGCTTACCAATGTAATAGAACTAGATCTAAGTAGCACTAAAACCCTTAGGCATGAAAGCGATAATTCATTTTTCCAAAGAACTACAATTGAAACAAGACCGAGGAATTCGAACTAGTATCCACCTAGATACACAGATGAAATAGTAACACTTGAAGTTCAATCTCCCCACATTCTATCTCCATCTGGGCTATTGACGGCTACCAACCCCCGCTCTATCTCTTCTGAGTCATCAGGGGTGACCCGAACTTTGGTGTCACTCGATCATTATCAAATCGACTGCAATCTTTTTCTGTCTGTGAGGATCTCACCAGAGCACCTTCTACGGCCAAGCAAGAAAGCCAATAGACCTTGAATAGCCTGTACGAAAAGACTGTTGAAGAGGCCTATTGGGTTCTAGGCTGACGGTTCTATTGACAGCGTAAGATTTGTTTACTTCATAAGAGAGCCTTCCATGTATTGCATTCGTTCGTCAGGGAATGTGTACTGGCCCTTATTGGAACTCCCATAGGGGGAATTCGCCTTGACTTCTCTTTAGCTATTTACTCTTTTCTTTATTTATTTATTTATTCTTACTATGCTATTTGAATGTCTGTCTATTTAAATGTAATGAAAATATTACAATATTTCATTACATAATTTTGATTTTCTCTTTTTATATTATATTTATTTTCTATTGATATTGAAATTTCTTATATTTATTTTGTATATTATATAAATATAATATAATAGCACAGAGATGAAAGGTTCTAAGGGTTAGAAAGGTTCTAACCCTTAGAACCTTTCTAAAGCATGCTCATACATCATATATGAGCATGCATCTATCAATGGATAAGACTTCTCTGACTTCAATGATGAGCATGTATCTTCAAATGAGTGTGGAACTTCATCTTTTTTTTTTTTTTTGCCGGGCGTGCGACCCATCAACCTATTAGCAATGAGGGAGAAAACATAGCATGTCGCAACAAAAGCTTGATTCGAGGCGTCAGCAAAACACTCAGCCTGTTCAGTTGACCTCAGAGGATTCCAATCACCAAGCATAACATGTTTCTTCTCGGCGGCGAAACCATTACGTTGCCCAAGCTAGGACTACTCCAGAAGATCAGCAGTGCGTCTCTATCTTTGGATCTTTCTTCATACGTTGGAACTACAGCCTCTGCCCTCCAGCACAAATTCTTAAGCTTGATCGGTGTCATAACCTAGGACTTTGCAAACACCCACTCCCCTTGCAAACACCCACTCCTAGCCCATCGCGCGTGGTCGTCGCGTGAAGGTCTTTGTTTTTATGTGCTGTTATTTCTTTCTCGCTTGCTTATCTCTTTGCCTTTCGATTTCGATCTTTCTATCAGTAAGAGTAAGCCTGCTTCGCTTCTCTAATTGCTAAGCCGCCTACCCCTGGTACTTGGGATACAGGCAATGCAAAAAGTGTAAGTCGTACGAGTCCGATCCAAGCTCCTCAGACACTCTGAAAGCAGAAAGAGGAGCCCTCGGTCCTCTCAGGTTTAGCTTCTGCCTATCCCATCAATAGGAAAAGAGCTCAGTTTCATCGAAAGATGCACACTATATAGTCAGTGAACCTTGGAACCAGTGCTATAGGGTCAGAGATGTCTTCCTCTGGGTCCCATTCTAATTCCATATAGCTGTCAAACCTTGCAAGCCCATTTCCGTAAATACCAGATCGAGCCCTGGTTTAGTATCAAGGTGATTCTCTTTCTGTTTCTATATATATGGGACATATACATATAAATCTTTTTTCTTGTGGTAGTCATTTCGAATGAGCAAGTAGTGCCGATCTGGTTTAGGAATGACATTATGACTAGGGTGTTAGTTAGAAAGGTTCTTACAATGTTCGTTCAAATCAAGCAGCATTTTTTTTTTTTTTTACTTAAGAGAGCTTTCTAAGAAGGGCTTGGGACCTATGAACGAAACAAAACAAAAAACATGAAAGAATTCCGCAGAATGAACGGGAGGCATCGGAGGAAGGACTGACGAACTACTTACTTGTGTTTGGTTAACTACTTTACTGACTTGGGGTTCTTTCTCGTAAGTGGGCTTCGCTTGGACCTTTTTTCAAGGAGGGGCAGGCAATGAGAAGAGGTCATTCTGCTTTCAGTGGCATGTGTGGAAGGCAAAACAGAGTTTTGCCGGCAAGCATAGGAAAGAAATCCCCCCAAATATTTATGTTAATCCATTAGTTTTAGCTCGAAGTTTTCCCTTAGTTGTCTCGAAGTTAGCTGCTTGGCTGCCCGCGAGGAAAGAAAGAAGAGCGACAGGGTTGAGTTCAGATTTGAATGTTTGCAGCATGGGAGCAGATTACCCAAAAAATCCCTGGGAACAATAAAAAAAAAAAAAGATATCTCGGTAACAAAAACTATGGGGGGCTCCACCAAGCACGGAAGTTTAAGGATAACTGTTGGTCGGTGTCTACCTAAGGAAACTCCGATTCGATTCGCCCCCTGGCTAGGAGGCATCTACCTCATCTCGATCACAAGGAGAGGTTCACCATGATGGGGGTACTTTTTTTTTCCCTTCCAGAAAGCCCTCAATTGATGGGACATTTTGATCCCCTTTTCCTCTCACCCAGGCAGCCTGTTTGCTGCATCCATAGCCATACGTGCTAGTACTCAATTTTTTTATTTGAATTTGATGAAGTGAAGACACTTTTCGAGCCTTCATTTATAGAGTGGTAGAGGAAACTCGCCATGCAGTACGAATTGCATGGCGCAATACTGACTACTATAACCATGCTGCCTGTATGAACAAACAAACTTTGCAGAACTGTTTCACCTAATTGATCGTGGTGAAGTCAGCAATGGATTCGAGGGGGGTTTCGGGGAAGACCTATGGCACCTTTTGGGTGTGGGATGCTCGTTTAACCTTTGTATTCATCTCGTTCCTTATTTACCTGGGTGCACTGCATTTTCAAAAGCTTTCTGTCGAACCGGCTTCTATTTCAATCCGTGTTGAACCGATCGATATACCAATAATCAAGTTTTCAGTCAACTGGTGGAATACATCGCATCTACTTGGGAGCATTAGCAGATTTGGTACATCAATACATGTTCCTATGCCCAAATGGAATGTTATAGAATAGTCAAATCAGATCGATCAGACTTTGCCGGGCATGAGCTACTTTCTTCTAGCCTTCCTCTAACAGATTCAATGGCATCGCTTATTCCTCTAAGCATGCTACCAGTCCTAGCTACTGATACTGACTAACGAAACTTGAATCAGAATCTCGTTCACTCCCGACTGAGTCAAAAATCTTTGTGACAACAGAGGGAAGAACCTATCTGTTCTCTTTCTCTATCCTTGAGTTAGGTCCGAGCATTGCTCATTTATAGCACAGAGATGAAAGACCAGCTTAACAAGAGCAGAGGTGTTTACAGCTATCTTCTCTACCATAGTTACAGATGGTGGTCGATAACGAAGGATTTCGAAGAAAGGATTTCGGAGAAAAGAATGGCTGACACGTTGACTTGAGACTATAAGAATTAGAGGAGTTGGCCTTGGTTCCAGTCTCGTCTCGCATGCCAGCAAGTATTCTAGAAAGAACGACTTGGTTTCATGTAGCTACTATAGCTTCTCTCGCCTTTCTAGCCTGCCTTGTGTTACTAGGAAATGCCTAAGCCTTTTTCGATTTCGAAGCTTTCACCCTGAAAACGGAACTAGACCCCGTTCCCTCTATGTTCATTCAATCTGAATCTTGCTGCATGCAGTAAGACCAGGAATGCCCTATTTGATCTCTTCCTCTCCCATCGAGTTCACCCCCAAGCCCCTAAGCTCATCAATGAAAGGTGCTTGGTTGATCTCTCTGGTTGAGGCAGCATTCATTTAAAAAACTTTACACGTGGGAAGGGCTTACTCTCCTTGGCTTGGTCTCGCTCCCTTCCCGCACTATTCCTCCCCACTAAAAAGAGCGATTGACTTTCTCGATAACCTTTCTGAACGTCCGTCTTCGCGTGGAGATTTGAAAATGGGTATATATCTCTTGTAATGTTTTCTACTATTCTGATCGGGATGCTCTAGTTGCTGCTAGCAGCTCTTAGCTGAATTCCTTGCTTCGCCCTACAGCTAGTGGAGACACTGACTAATAAGATTGACGATAGGAGAACACATGTCGTAGCATATTCTCTCCTGGATGCAGGAATAGCGACATGGACTAAATGTCCTGTCCAAGCCAAGGAACTTACTCCGAATAGTCCTGACATGAGACAAGATTCGACATTTTTAAACCATGAAACGCTCGGTTTCCATTTCGGTTGTAGGTGTAACCAACCCGCTAAACTAAAAAAGGGTATCCTGAGCAATTTCAATAATCGAGTTCATTGATATTCCTGGTATAGTAGATGCTATCACATATACAATCATACTCAATTCGATGGAATTGTTTGATCTTAAAGGAGATCTTCTATAATTTCACACGTGAGGGGTTATTTCTTGGTTTCATCCAGTCATTAATAACTTGATTATTTTTAGATAATAGTAGATAGTAACAACGCTCGTAAGGAGTCCTATTGAAACCAAGAAATATAGGCCTGCCTGTCATCCACACCAGAATAAATGAAGTTTTCCAAAAAAACCTGCTAGTGGAGGAAGACCTCCTAAGGATAAGATACATAGGGCTAAAGAGAGAGCCAAAAGAGGATCTTTTGTGTATAATCCTGCATAATCTTGAATGTTATCAGTTCCGGTACGTAGACCAAATGATACAATGCGAGCAAAAGTTCCTAGAGCAGTCTTCGGGCTTTGCCTACCCTTTCTCATAAGAATTCTGGCTTGGCCCGGGAAAGCACTGGAAACAACAGAAAGGAAGGGGTCCATGTAGCTGCTGCGCCCGCCCTTTTCTTAGTTAATGGGGCAGTAGGTTCGGCATCCACTAGAAAAGAGAGAATCCACTTTAGATAACCACGCCTCTGCTAGGCAGCGTGTGGAATGGCTGAGAGCGGACCTTTTTGGATATATAATCCAAGTCGAGAGTGGAGTTACGGAAACAGTCGTCTGATGGAAAACGACTTTCACGTTCAGTTCAGAGAGCACTTTTTTCGTTGAGAATTCCCCTCATTCCCTTTCGTGTGAATTCCTCAGCGGCGAATTCAAAACTTGTGGGGCCTTCTTCCCTTCCCTAATGAAAGAGTCCACTGCCTGCCTTAGTAGTCTCAAATAGGACGTTCAGGCCAGCCTCTTTTTTGAGTAGGTGATTCACTACCGAAGCGAAGAAAAGGCTGGATCAAGAAAAGGGGGTACTACGAGCCCTCTACCCAACGCATCTAACCTGCTTGCGTGGTTCACCAGGAATTATATGTAATTATCAATAAATTGAGTTTAATTGGATCTATAAATGTATCAAAATCCGAGCAACAATCTAATTTTTTTGATAAATATTTGTACTGGACCAGGAGAACAGATCACCGATCGTCTGATCTATACTAATTTCAGCGAGGACCACTCAATAATATTAGATTCCTTTGAAGAAAAGAGTACTAAGGTCCTTTATAACTTGGTGTCAAAGATTGTATTTCTTGTTAGAAAGGAAAAAACTTAACTATTTACTTTCACAATTTCTCTAGGTTTGATGGTATTCTATTACTTAAGCATCTAGCATGTCATCATAAGAATTACAAACTCAACCCTCTGGTTAGGAACCATCGTCTTTACGAGATAGTAGTCTATTCTGATACAAAGATTCTATTCCACTTACGAGACTCCTTTCATCTTCTCCCCGGCAAACTTAGCTCATTAGCTAAGAATCTTTGCCCTGAACTAGGCCTGAAAGGTTCAATCCCTTATGAGATTATTAATTTGGATTATCTGACTACTGATAAGGATTATCTTTTAAATGAGAAAAAGGAGAAAATATATATAAATTGTAAGGAGAAAAGACATAGGGAATTGTGTGAGTATACGAAGCAGGACATCCTTCTGCTTAGTGGTGTAATGCAAAAAGCTCAAGATAAGAAGTCAAACAATCAAGGTAGGGATTGTTGGCTTGGAACTATCACAGTCTCCCCTCATACACCGGGAAAGCTTCTAACTTCTCTGCCTGAAGTTTTGGTAGTGAGTCGAAAGTGTTAGTGAGAAGCCCTCTCCATAGGCCATCAGACTCACTTGTATGATAGGTAGAGTGTTGTATCTGAGGCTCAACCGTCAGGGTACGGAGAGATGGGGAGATATGACCCCAGGATCTAAAAGAGAAGAATAGGGTAGTGAGCGGCATAGATGGTAAAGCGGATTTCCTCGACTTAGCAAGAGCTTATACCTCGACTGAACTTTCTCTACATCGGTCAAGAGTGGATGAGGAATCGGATAAACGAGTCAAGGCTTCTTCAAGAAGACTTGTAAACAGAAGAAGATTGTCACCTATCTTCCCCTGCTTCGAGAGGTCCGACCACCCGATCGATGAAGACTCGAACCTAACCACCCCACTTTTGGAGATGACAGAGACTTTACTCGACATCTTAACCCATCCATAGTCTGCTAATCTAATCCCAACATCTTTAATCCTGACAAGCTTGTCTCGGACGAGATCTTTGTCTTTTGTTTGTTACACAACACTGAATGTACAGTTCCTTTGTTCTTCTGGCTATGGTTCTTTCGATTCTTCTTTCTGAATTTTTGATTTATGGTTTGGCCTTTTTCAACCTCTGATACTCCACCTGTATCAGAATACGAGCCTTGTTCAACTGTGCCCACAGACCCGTAAGCCCTCAAGGCAAGCCGAAGTCAAATACAGATGAAGGAAAAGTGGCTTGGCCGACGAGAGGGGGGAGCTTTTTAAGCAACTCAACCAAGATGAGCCGATTACCAAACCGTTGAGGGAAAAGAGGTTAATTAAGACTGGTCTGTTCTGGTTATTCTAACCAGTACAGACTGAAAGCTTCCCTTTTTAGATGCTTCAGTCAGTTCTAGACATATCATAACATTCTAAAAGCTAGGCTCTTCTCGACCATGAAGTCAAGGCGAGCCTGATTCTGAGGAGGAAGCAGTAGGTAAGCAGCCGTTGAAGTAGTCACAATATATAGAAATTATTCTGGGCTTCGTGATCGAGCCGACCTAAGTTTAGTGATCGATCTGAGTTTTTTCCTGGACCTACTGGCTCTTATTCCCACCCAACAAAGAATGTAACTATTCCCTCTCCCTTAGTGTCTTTCCATTTCCCTCGTGTCAGCGGGATAGAGTAGCTACGGTTGTTTGGTGTCCCAAGTTTGTACCGAGAGCGAGAGAAGAGAACTTGCTCACACTTTCCAGGCCCTAGAGCGACTCCTGTGATTACCGGAGAAATACGATCGAGGGGAGCTAATTCAAACACTTCGGGTAAAATAAGAACAGCCCCCACATTCAAACCGCCCTTTTTACCATTCGCAAGAACTTGTTTCAGTTGCATAAAGATATATAGCCAATAGAAAGAAGTATTCCCAAGAGGAGAGAAATGGAATTGAAAGGCTTTCTACCAATGACCGGAGACCAGAAAGGGGAATCAAGAGATAAGCCTTGAGCGGTCAGACCAATTACGATCGATTCGCTAAACATTCGATTATTCGAGATGAGCCGCTAAAAGAAGGGCGATAGAGAAAGGTAGAAGGAAGACAGCCTCTCATGCATTACCAGAATGAGACAGCGCGGAGAGCGTTAAGACCTAGAACTTCAGAACGTCAGTCAGTGATTGCGCCATAATAGAGTACGTTAGGGTGGGAGAGATATTAGCATTACGGAAAACCCGTGTAAAATATATAGCAGATTTGGGCGCTCTAGCCAAAACGAATCCTATTTTGGCTATTACCTTCTCGATTATTATGTTCTCATACGCAGGAATACCCCCATTAGCCCGTTTTTGTAGCAAATTCTATTTGTTTTTCGCCGCTTTGGGTTGTGGGGCTTACTTCCTAGCCCTAGTGGGAGTAGTGACTAGCGTTATAGGTCATTGGGCGGCCGGAAGGTTGCCACGAGTAAGTTCATTTGGGAGACCGAAGGCAGTTCTCCGTGCACCGGACACATAGCTTACCGAATCAGTTGCAACTCGGATGGGAATGCATGCTCCGAAAGATAGGGTCGAGTTTGATACATCAACCGTCTACTCAATATCCTTGTACGAGTCCACAATCACTACACGAGATGAACCTTGGTTTGGTGAATTGAAGTTGGCCTTAGGTGTAATAGGACTCCCAGTTACTGCGCACGATCGTATACTGAGGTTTTCCCCGCCAGTTGTTGGAACGACGCGAGCCGGGCCTCGATTCAGAAAGATGAAGGGCCAAAAAGTCGAAATAGGGGGTTACTAATTCCCCATCTCATTGGGGGCAGAAAACGAATCGACATCTCGATAGATGGCAGTGCTCACTTCAAGGGTGAGCTTATATCCGGCTTATGTCTAGCTGAAGGAGGGCGTAGATCAGAGAAGAGGGTGGGATACGAAGTCGGGCATTTAGGTGCAATCCTCCATCTATGTAGTTAACAACTTATGATGGTTCAGAGCTGGTTGCTATACCCTTGAGATGACTTCGTTATCCAAAAGATCTTGGTCATGTCTTGCTCTTTCCCCACGTCGGAAAGGGGCAGGTGAAGGTGCATTTCCAAAGAAGGAATTTGACATCGAAGAAGTGAGTCTTGACTTCCTTGAATGATCTGATTGATTGGATTTCCAGTCCGAACCCCAAGATGGGGAATTCTAGAGTACACCACTGAGCAAATCCGGATGAACGGTTCCAGTGTGAGAAGCGCTAATTGTAACAACCGTGATGTTGTCGCGTAACAGAAAAACAGAAAGAAATGAAGCTACTTCAATATCTTTTTATCAAGGGTGAGGTTTGGAACCCAATCACTTTACACCTAATGGGAGTCATGGAATAGCATAGCTATTCTCAATTGAAGAAAAAAGAAATGAATCGAATAGGAACTCTCATTGACCTACTTAACTCAGTGGTTAGAGTCTTCTATACAGCATCGGTTCACGATCCAATAGTAGAGAAGCCCGCTCGCGGGCGGAGGTTCTTGCTCCAAGACCAAGACGCGTTTGGAAGAACGGGCGGGCATTTCCATCCATTTCTATAGAGCAAAAGGGAAGCTCGCAGAGTTTTCTCGACGTTTTAGAAGGCAAACAGGGCTTTTATCCCAAACATCTCCTTACTGCACACACAAACATAAAATAGAAAGCATCGCACCCTATTAGGTTGGTAGGGAAAACTAAGGCCTTACCTTTATATACAAAGGGTGCTCCAGGGCTTTACTAATAGTTTCGAAAGTCAAGGGGCTTGAAAGCTTACCTTAATATTATGAGAATTTTAAAAAGGGGAAAGGTGTTGCTTTGGAATGTGGTCTGGGTCTGTGACATCAGATAGTCAGCAATCGAAGAATGAGCCAAAGAGCCTTCTTCTAACTAGTTGATGGAGTCTTCTTCAAAGAGTTTTTTTTGCATTTGGGCAACGACAGCCCTCCACCTGCCTGCGTAGGCACTGAAACTTTCATCACCTTTCTGACTTAGAGCCTCGAGATCAGATCTTTTTGGTTTGCCTTTGTTTCGTTTTCGGGTATATGGATTGGATTCAGTCAGCTAAACTCATTCCTTTTTATTATGTTGTGACGCTTTGGTTACCGGCGAACGCTTCCAAAGGCGACCCTCTCGAGTTTCCGGCGGTTTCCGTCATTGAAGTAGTCTTTCGTCATCCTACCAAATGAAAGAAGTCACTATCAAGCAGCGAGCCCTTATTAGTTTAATTTAAGGACAGGTTCACCTTTCGATGCCAGGTTTTGAGTTATTGTTTCAGCACCCTAATTCTCTTGTTGGCTCGAATACCATGAAAGAAAATCGAGAAAAAGACTGATCTTAACTACAGCTTTGCTCCTCGGCTCCCTACAGCTCCAGCCGCTCACTGTAATAGCTTGCTTCTCGGGTGGCTCGCACCCCGGGTGGTGTGGCTGAGCCAGAGTGGGCTCAACAGTTGGCCTATGTTTCCGGGCGCACGCGTAAAGGCATGATTAGTTCCACAAATCTCTGCACTGACCATAGTAAACTCTTTCTCATTGTACCAAAATGGAGATCTGATTTTAAACGACCAGGTACAGCATCACATTTGACACCTGAGGAAGGTACAGCACAACTATGAGGTACATCAGCAGGTGTTACAATAATACGTAGATGAGTTTTGTTTCAAATTATTCCAAACAATGCTCAGGATCTCGCTGAGGTATCTTCGCTGCTAGATGCTTCTGATCAATAGAATAGGAAGAGGAGTAAGCCAAAAAGAAAGACCACCCTAAGGCTAAGGGGACAATGCCTTTTTCTTTCCTTAAGACTCTTTACCGGCTGACCCGCAGTAATCTCCTTTTCTTTTCCTCGACTCAGACTAATGTAAGTGAAAGCTAATTAGTAGATGTCGACGGAAAGTAGAGCATAGAAAGTTGGTGGTTCGGCATAGGGAGGAATGAATACCCACTTAGCCCCTCGCTTTTTATGGCTTACCTTCGGGAAGTTTATCCATTATGAAAGTCTTGGCTTGGACTTTTTCTGTTGATTGCGCATAGCTCTTTCATGCTTCTTTATAGCATACTATAGATGCTGCAGGATCAACTTTGAATGAAGACAGATTGCCTTGCCGCTGCGCGCCCTTTGGCATCAAATCGTCGAATGTGCTTTGTCTGTTCAAGCCCTAGCGTACCCAATTCCTACAGTGATGAATATAAGCGCAATTGAAATTCCTGGGGAGTTATATATTTGTGTATTGAGAAGACCATTTACTATTTCTTGAAGCTCGATCTCTCCCCCGAATGAACCATATAGACAAGAGAAACCATAAACCAGAATAGAAGAACTTGCCCCACCCATGAGTAAATATTTCGTAGTAGCCTCATTAGACCGTACATCTTTCTTGGTATATCCAGATAATAGGTAGGAGCATAAACTGAAACATTCTGGAGCTACAAAGATAGTTATTAAATCATTAGCACCGCATAAAAACATTCCTCCTAGAGTAGTTGTTAATACGAATAATAGAAACTCTGTTATAGCCATTTCTGTACATTCAATGTACTCTACGGATAGAGGAATATATAGAGTTGAACATAGTAAAATAAGAAATTGAAAGATTTCGTTGAAATTGTTCGTTTGGAAATTTCCCGAAAAGCTAATCATAGGTTCTTCTCTCTATTGGAACAATAGGGCCGTTATGCTCATTACTAAACTTGTTGATGCTCGACGATTCTCCCCCTAAATTGAATTGGAGCCGAATCCAAAAATCCTAGAATAGAAGAGAAAAATCGACTTTCATCAAAAATCAAACAAAACTGCCCTTTATGTTACTTTATCCAACGATTTTCTTTTGAGATTGTTTGTTTGTGAAGCATCAATATGAGGAAAACAGAGACAGTCTGGAATCTTTTGAAAAAGCTTTTGATGAGGGGAGTCACCAGCAATAGTCGACGATGGCAATCAGTAATTAATATGCACTGCTTTATGAAACGCTTCGGCCCATAGGTACTGAGGCGATTTGAAAAGGGGTATATATCTCTTGTAATGCTTTCTACTATTCTGATCAAGAAAGAATCTCTTCCGAACGACCAAGTCATAATAAGATTAAAAAACGATGCTTCCTTGGCCGTGTAGAACATGGATTAGCATTATGTCATTCCTACAAGCGATCCCCCATCTAGGATTGGAAGAAGTGCAATATGACTAGGGAAAGGACTGGAACTCAAGCAAGAGCTACTAAATATTTGACCTGGAAAGATTGATGCTTCTAAAGCAGTAGTAGAATATTCCGATTCCGAGACTAACTATTCCTTGTGCCACTTCCTATCTGACATGGGCAGGGTAGGGTGGTGGCTAACAACACTATCTGGCTTGTGTGCGTGAGGTTGTTCGCGCAAGTACGTAAGAGGGAGGTCATTCAGAACTCACTGGCTCCAGAACCGATGGAAGTTCCCCACGCCGACCCCAAACGTGAAGCACTTCGAAGTGCCATTCACACTTTGATTCTTTAGCAAGTTCGGGAACATTGTGAGAAGGGGGAAGGGCGGCGTTCACTTTCCGGAAATGGCAGAAATCGATTCTAGTGTCGCAGAGAACATTATGTCTCGCGATCTGGAAATATCTGCGAAGATGGATACTGAACCCCTCCGCAAATGGGTGAAGGAGAGAAAGGAGAACTCTAATCTCCTAAAATCTCTCATTAGGGAGTCTGCCGTTTTCTTTCATAACAGAGCCGAGAATAACGGCTGACATAGTTGTCTCTCGCATGCAAGCAATGAGATGCTGCTGCTGGATGTCACGGTTCTAGGGCGCCATGATCCTTTTCTCTAGAACAATTGAGGGCCTACCGTAGTGCCCGAAGCACTTTCTTAGCAACCAAAGCTAGCTTACTAAGGTGAAGGCTCTTTTGGTTGATTGCACGAGTTCGAAAGTCAATCCACCATTTTCTTGCTTGGTGCGCTAATGCGCCTGACTTAGTCATAGGCGTTTTCTTCACTGGGTTAGATTCCCAATCCACCAACTATCTGAAATGTTGGCAAACGGGGCTTCATCATCCAGAAAGATGGACGACACTCTAGACCAAACAATACCTGCCAGAGATTGAGCTCGACTAGAGAGATGGAGACATAAAGGTGTGATAAAGTCCTCGGTGGCTAAGTCTCTCGATATTAAGTCGACCCCGCTCCGAGCAAGCATCGAAGGAATTAATCCAATGCTGGTCCGGGTAGGAAGAAAGAAATTGAACCTAGATAAAGCCTGTTACCAGTTGCCAATCCGATTACCGATTCATAGGATTAACCAGAAGAGAAAGAAGGCCACAAAGAAGACTTTTTTAGAAACTCGAGCTAGAAACGCCTTAATTCGTTTCGTTCCCGTTCTTTATTTCCTTCTTCTTGAATCCAAGGGAGACTTCTCATATTTTGAATCTTTCTGCGGTGTGCTCTGTTTACTATTCTTTCGTACTCTCTTCTCTTTACCACGCCATAGTTTAGTGAAGCGTGAGCAAGCGCAGAGAAGGAAAGGCCAAACACTCAGGCCTAACGGGAATGAGAAAGGACTCAATTCCAAGATGAAGTGCTCCGGGCACCCCCATTTAGAAAGAAGGGTCGAAGGTTTTGGGCCTGTAGCTTTCCCCGTCTGCCCTTTATCGGGTGGTGCTTGTGTCTGGGGTGTGCTACCAAAAATTGGGCTTGAAGCTCTTGCCTTACCAACGAGCTGACACCTGATGGCTGTTGGTCACGACTACTACCAAAAAGCTCTAATGAAGATGAATATTTCACATGGAGGAGTGTGCATCTTTATGTTGGGTGTTCTTCTGTCGTGCGACCTGTGGCCCACGCCTTCTATTTGTTCGGGGTGGGCGGCGTGAACTCTGATTCGATCCGAGTATTCAATCCCGCCGCTGAGATGCTCATTTGACTCCTTAACCTTGATAGGAAGATGGCTTATTCAATAATTCGTGCATAAGGGTAAGGAACTTTGGATGAACTAATGCGAATGGGTGTAAGCCTCGCTGCTCGGAAACACCCAGTGCTGACCACACTGAGAGACACGAAAGCACAGGTAACGCCAGTTGGCGAAGTGGCGCTAAGCATCCCTAGCGGTACGAAAAGAGAGGTCATTCAATGATTTCTAGTGCCATATAGTTGGCTCAGATCTTGTTTGATTATGCATATATCAAACTAATAGTGCGTGTTTGGTAGAAACAGAATGATCCCTTGGCTCGGGCAAGAAAAGGAAAAGGTAGTCGTACTCTTACCTTTTCTGTCAGACGATAGAAAAGCTTGAGCTGAAAGATTGAATCACACTGGGTAAGAAAGGCGGGCTTAGCAGGTTTCTCCAAACGTATAAACCAAAATCAGAAGCAACCAGTCCTGAAGAGGATATCGATACGCATACATTACCGCATGGAAGAACCTAGCTGAACCAGATCAAGGGTTCTAACCGAGTTCGACTGACCTTCTTTGGCTGGCCCCCACCCCTTGCAACGAGGGCAACCCGTACCTGCTTTTTCCTTTCGTTTAGTGAGATAGCTTACCAGCTCTTTCGGCTCATAGCACAACAAGTGATATCTCACTTATTAAAGCAAAAGTCATAACCCTAGATGCAAAGATCCACAGGCACTCCTAAGGCTTGGTGAGCACTTAGCTTTGAACTTTGAAATAGTTACCTTCTCCATTTGATTTAGAGAAAGTATGCTCCTGGCTTGCCACCCGAATAAGGGAATTCTATTGAATACATTCCTCCGAGACTGATTTGTTTTCCGGTAAGGCAGCCCTATGATCTCAATAGAAATGCATTGATAGAATCTCTGAACGTTGCTACTGGTAGTAAAGAGTTTGGGTTGGGAATGAGTGAAAAACTCATCATAGAAAAGCTACCAACAGAATTCACGCTTGCGCTTGACCTTAGATGGCTTTCTCGATGATGATTCACCAAAAAGTGTTGGTTTCTATATAGCTATGAGAATTCTCGCGAACCAAAAAGCAAGGGTGGTCGTAGATCAGAAGCTAACCGTACCAACAAGTTGATCAGCCCTCCGGTGCAAAACCAAACCTCAAAACCATAGATAAAGGTTAGACATTCGGAGAACGGTGAAGCTCGAAGTGCATATTTGAGAAGTGATCTTTGTGAGGTCCACTGTACTTTTGCTTTGACTCCGGAAGAGCGTGAGGTGATAGATAGGGTTTGGTCCTTCTTCTCGATGGCTGAAAGGGAAAAAGGCTCGAGATATTAGAAATCTGCCTCTAACTGACTCGTAGTAAGCCCAAGCTTCATATCCATTTTGATCCTGGTTTTGCCTAGTTAGTCTTCTTATTCTGATGATGATGACTTATTCTGATGATGATGAATGAGCCATTGATTTGATCGAACTTGAATGAACATCATAGTACCCTTGTTGTTCGAGCTGATTCAAAAGCATTTGTGCAAGTGGCTTACGCTTCAAAATAACAAAAACTGTGAAATATTAGCTTTCATTCTCCTTTGTTCAAGAAAGCCTGTGACTAAAGCAGGGGCCTAGCCGCCGGGGGAAGTGACCTACTAAAGTCGATCGGTATTACCCATATAATGAAAGTAGATCTTGGTCCATAGAGTCCCAAGAAGGTAAGAACTCCAACCTGTCCGATGCTTCTTCGGCCAGATACAATATACAAGTGGGACCTGCACTATGAGCAAGCTGTGCGAAAACCACTTCTTTTTTCCGGTTTCGCAACAACTTGGGCAAAATGGGGTTCTACCGGAAAACCATGGATTTTTTAGTTTTTGCCATTGGTTACTGGTCGAGCCACTGGAATGGAATGAGATAAGAATCTCTGGAGATCTTTCCTCTCCACTTACTCGTAACAGGCTTTCCCTCTGTAGAAGACTTCTTCCGAATGGCATAATTGTCCGATTTATTCCTCGATCTTCAAAGAAGACTGACTTCTCCTACTCCTTCTTCTTCTTTAGGATAGGATCGTCGTTGGTCCTTCCTTCTTTCACTAATGATCTAATGAGATCACCATTTTCTAGTCGTCCGCCCTCGTGAAGCACAAAGCGCCAATGGCATGCGAAGCGCATGCGGAACGGACACAGATAAAAAAAAGTGTGGAGAAGAAGCAGTCGAGCTCATTCCCTTCGCTTCCTGGGCCCAAAGCAGTGCAGTCTTTCCTGGCCAAATCAAGGATTTGGGGCTTCACACAACTTAAGAAATCCATTTTTTTAGTAAGATATATGAATAGAAAGATGGATGAATCTATCGAGACGATTTCAATTTTGATATCTAAAAAAGAATCGATTTCATTCAACGTTTGATTCAAAAAACTGCGCTCCTAAGGAGTCTGTCCCACTCGACCTTGTCCTGTTGACACACGAGGCACGTCTTCACATACTCAGCAATGTCGTCTCGCATGTCCGGCCAGTAGTACCCCCGC